>NW_024080854.1:1256022-1561673 GCF_003009895.1 Hyaena hyaena
AAAACCAACTCTTGGTTTCATTGATCTGTTCAACTGGTTTTTTTTTTTTTTGGATTCTATATTGTTTATTTCTGCCCTGATTTTTATTATTTCTCTTCTTCTACTGGGTTTCAGGTGCTCTTGTTGCTCTCCTTCTAGTTCTTTTAGGTGTGGTGTTAGATTTTGTACTTGCACTTTTTCTAATTTCTTGAAATAGGCCTGGAATGCCATGTACTTTCCTTTTAGGACTGCCTTTGCCACATTCCATAGAGTTTGAATTGTTTTATTTTCATTTTCATTTGTTTCCATATTTTTAAAAATTTCCTCTCTAATTGCCTGATTGGCCCATTTGTTCTTTAGTAGGGTGTTCTTTAACCTCCATGTTTTTGGAGCTTTTCCAGACTTTTTCCTGTGGTTGATTTTAAGTTTCATAGCATTGTGATCTGAAAGTGTGCATGGTATAATCTCAATTCTTTTATATTTATTGAGGGCTGCTTTATGACCCAGTATGTGATCTGTCCTGAAGAATGTGCCATGCGCACTCGAGAAGAGGATGTAGAGTTATAAATATATCTGTCAAATCTATCTGGTCCAGTGTGTCATTCGAGTCCATTGTTTCTTTAGTGATTTTCTGTCTAGTTGATCTATCTATTGCTGCAAGTGGAGTATTAAGTCCCCTGCTATTAGCACATTCTTGTCCATAAGATTATTTGTTTGTGATGAATTGTTTTATGTATTTAGGTGCTTCTGTATTCGGTGCGTAGACATTTATAATTGTTAGCTCTTCCTGATGGATAGATCCTGTCATTATTATATAATGCCCATCCTCATCCCTTGTTACTGCCTTTAGTTTAGAGTCCAGTTTGTCTGATATCAGTATAGCTACTCCAGCTTTCTTTTGACTTCCAGTAGCATGATATATATTTCTCCATCCCCTTATTTTCAACCTGAATGTGTCCTCACTGGGGGGCATTTTTAAGAGACAGCCATAGAGGGGCTCTCTGTAGATACTGGAGGTGCATCAGAGAGAAGTAGTTCTGTGAGCTGAGTGAGACGGAGTCATGGTGAAAGAGGGGCTGTGAGAGCAGTAGCTGAATCTCATTCTGGTGAACACTGAGAAAGGTAAAATAACAAAGCAGAAGAATCTATTTTGACTATGAAGGATGAAAAATTTTTTTCCTCTGCCCAGATGATGAATTTAAATTGAAAAAATTTAGTAAACCATCAATGCTCTCTTCAAGTTTAAAAGTCAACATTTATTTCATTTGGCTGTTTTGAGCAGCTAATAGTAGCCACACATGTCATTTACAGATTAAACTGCTAAATTACATAATATAGTGTGTCATATGCAATGAGTAGACACAATGATAATATTGAGATATGTAAGTTTTTATTTTGCAGTTACATGTGGGCTGATGTTTTATTCAATAAAGGGCAACAGCATCTATGAATTTTGGAGCTCACTTAAATGGCATTGTCTTAATTTTAAGGAAGAGTATTATTGTTTGAAAGGTACAATCTTAAATATTTCCCTATTTAATTAAATTTAAACATACTATATGTTTTCATAATATGTTATTTTAAATACCTATAAGAAAAATATATTCAAGTTATGGGTTCCCTTAAGTCATAAGAAAAAAAAAATAGTACAGTTAAAGCAAAGTAGTTTCTCCAGACTAAAAAAAAAAAAAAGAAAAAAAAAGAGGGGTCTCTTTAGAAGCAACATATTTAATTCGTATATTTTTAGTCTTTCTAAGTGGTCTATGCAAATTATTATTATACACATTGGAAATAATGCTCAAAAATTGCACTGTATTTGTTTTAGTCTAGACATAAATGTCTATAAATTACAAAGATAAGAATCTTTGATATATCTATTCATGAACATACACATACACTCAACAAATGCTTGCAGGAGATCTGGCTGTTGGCCATGATTATGCAAATTTGCATCATTTCTTAGTTTTATAAAGACACAGCACCAGGAAATCAAATACAAACAGAAATGCTCTCTCATTTCCAGTCCTCTGACATGAGTTGAGTTTTGGGCTTTCTGTGGCAGCTTTTAGATGTAATCTATATGAATATGTAGATGATAATAAGAGCTCTCCTATTTGGTACATATGTATGAACTTGTCATTAAAAAATACCTTCAGGGTCATAGTACGAATTGGTAATAATGACACTAATATACAGCCTTCTGGGTGACTATATACATTAATCTCAAAAAAAGTAAATTTCGAAAACTTTACTTGACAAGTAAGAAGTATTTCATACTATCACAAAGATATGTAACACAAGTATGATACACACAAACAAGTATGTCTTAGGAGGCACCAGTATCACACCCATTGTGTGTGCATGGGCATTAGAATATTGAGGATACAACACATTAAAAATAAGAGGTCATATTGTACCCTGAGGTCTGGGACATGTGAACCAATTAAAAGTTGTAAAGGAAATGAAAAGATTGGTCTTTTCTGAGAAGATGTCAAGCAGTAGGAGATAAGATTCCCTTTCAACATTTTCTTTTAATAAGCAAGGAATAGGTACATCCTGTCTTTACACTGCTGGGCTAGAATGCTTCCTTTCTTTAAAAGGGAAGAAAACAGGACATTGTGTTCTTTCAATGAGTCTACCATCTGAGCCCCCTCTAGGTGTGCAAAGTACTGTTCCAGGCCAACTGCTCAGTTGTCGTTTTGACAAGGCCTGTCATACTGATTCAATATTTAAATGCCTTCTTAGAAAATAAAATAAGAGTAAATGTTTTTAAAAGGAGAAATATATTCTCTTACATGGTTGAAATGCTGTCCTAATAATAGACAGACTCTTTCCAACTTACAGACTAATCAGTATATATGTGCTCTTTGCAATCTTAAACTGGAAGAAAGAACTTTCAGAGTGTCTCTGGAATAATAATAATAAAAAATAAATAATAAATAGATGTCTCCAAGTTGTTATAAACTTAGATCAAATTTCATAAAATTTCTGAAGCCCATTAGAAGACCTATTCACAATCAGTTACTTAAATGCTCTAAGTTTTTTAACGAGTGTGGGCCCTACTTATAGAAACTTTCTGAAGTTCCTAAGAATCATTTAGAAACAAAGTCAAAGTAAGATGTTCCTTGAAATATTAGAACATTACCCTCCATGGTGTCCAAACAGTTTGAAACAAAAATCAAAATGAATGGCCTAACATGGTTTTTAAAATGGGGTATTAAAATTGGATCCGTCTTAGAAAATCTAAAAAAAGCAGCTATAGCTACACATCTTCCATCCATCATGTATTTGCCCAAGAAGAAAATATTTTCCTTTCTCTTATACTTTAAATTACACCCATTTCTTTGATTTTTTAAAAAATTCCCCACAATTAGCAAAAGAACTTAAACAAAACTAACTTTATGCATAATTATGTTTTTGTCATTGACGTCAAGCACCACTTCTGAGTGAACAAATATATAGGTCCAAATTAAGTAATTATCTCCCACATAAGGTTTTCTTGCAATCCAAGTAAAATGTTAAAGCTATTCAGTAACAAATGGTATTTTGTTTGTTTGTTTGAGTGTTGTCTATGATCATTAACCAACTGAAAATTTCTTAATACCTATTTTAAAATTATTAAAAATTGTCATTAAAAACATATCAAACACCTAAACAGGATATGGGGCTTTAAAAGAACATGCAAGTCAGGAAAAGTAATGTGCAGTAGATGAAAACACTATTTTCTAATATTTCTGGGAATCCTTTTCATAAATTTTTTTTCAGATGTTCCCATGAATAGGCTGGAGAGGGAAATTTTCTAATTAGTATTTGAATTATCTGAAAGATACTAGATAAGCAATAGTTGTCTCAGTTTTTAAAAGGTATAATCAAATGTATTACTCTCAAATTACATTGAATGTAGTAGTTAGCTCTTTTGTCTTTTTGTAGCAGAGGGGCCACTATGGATCATGGTTATCATTATGAGACCAATCATCAGTATAGGACTATAGAAGGGGAGAGTATAAGAAATATAGTTCAATACTACTAAGACAGACCATATATATTGTTTGCTTCTTAAAGTAAACCCTTGGTTTACTTGGTGCTGACTACCTGAATTTTAAATTCAGAGGTCTTTGAAGAATGTGTGGTATCCTTTTTTTCTCACGGAAGTATAGAATGGGGAGAAATCCAATTACCTTACTTTGGATTCCTAATAAATTATAACTTCTTATAACTTGTAGAAACACATTTTAGATACTGTATGATTCAGTATTAACACATAATCCAAGTTGGTGTTAAAGTGTAGGCACTATTTTTATTGGGCCCTGCAACACAAAATTGTCTTAACCTCTATTTAATATGTCTGTTTGTACTACCGTTTTCCAAAATAGGAAACTTTGTTTATCTGTCATCATTAGAAAAGAGGCATTCCACACAGGAGAATTTTCCAGTTTCATGAAGCTCATCCCTTTAAAAGCACAAATTTTACTTTAACTGTATCTATTTTTAGACTTTAAAAAATATGCTATACATTCCCCTGTGTTCTTAAACAGAGAGTAATCAACATAACGTCACTGGTTCTTGATTATTAAGGTCTTAATCGTACATATTTTATTGTTCCATTTTTACATTCAACCACTTTATGTATTCAACAAAGCCTTCACAGGCTGGTGTAGCATTCAGGGCTCTTTCTTTTTTTACAGAATGGTAGACTAAATGCTTCTGTAAGTTCTTGTTTCTGGGGTCTTGTTAGAGTAGTGAGATATGGGAGAAAGAAATTAAGCTTTCATGTCAGACAACAGACCTGGTTTACTACTTACTAATTATGTAATTTTGGGGAAATGTATTTAATACTTCACAATCTCAATTCTTCACTTAAAAAGGGCTGCTTCTACATTGCAGAATGGTTACAAAGAGTGCATTAAATAAAAACTATAAAGGGTCTGGTGCTCCCACCCCTCAAGCCCTGCCTTGGGCTGTCCCCATCAGTTCTTGCTCCTGCCAGCTCACTCCTCTTACCTTTCCCCAGCCCTTATAGACCTGGACATCAGGAGCTTTCCTGACCTGTTCATCACTGTATTCAGTCTCTGATGTCTGCCATCAATACCTGAAAGTGCGGTTTCTGGTAAAACACTTGTACTGTATTTGAATCCTGACCCTCCTGGTTTCTACTTGTGATCTTGGGCAAATTTTATCACCTGTTTCCATTTCAGTTTCCTTGTCTGTGAAATGAGGAGAATCATAATATATACCTCGTAGGATTAAATTAGCTATTTATGTAACTGTCCCTGACATACAGTCAACACACAATAAATGCTAAAGTCTATAATAACTGGGGGTTAAAAAAAACCTATCTATTGATTCTAATTTTGTGGCTGAGGGAATGAAATATCAAGTTCAATATTAAAAATTTTCTACTAATAAAGTTTGTGAGCGTCAGTATACAACTTTTTCAACCTTTTTTCCCTTCTTTTCCTGTTTTTATTTTCTTCTCCTCTTTCTCCTTTCTCCCTCTCTCCCTCCCCCGCCTTCTTTTTCTTCCTCTTCTCCCCCTCCTCCTCCTCCTCCTTCTTCCTTCTTAGCTCAGAAGCTTTACCTTTGGGTTAATAGGTCCTATTTTGATTGCTGGAAAAATTGTCTCAAGATAATTGGGATTTTCACCATATAACAAACACTATGATATAACTTATCTTTTTATTTCTTTTTTTCCTGCTGTGTCATTTGATTCCATTTTCTCTGTTCCACTTATAAAGATAGATTTAAAGTTTCTTCTACGCTAACCAGTTTTTCCATGTTCTCATGTAGAAATGTTTGCTTTTTATTCATGTGTGGCCAACCATATTCATAGTCAAGGCCACAACTCAGCATGTCATAAGTAAAAATTCACAGCAGTTATATTTCTAAATCTTAACATCTAACTTCTTTCAAAATGGAATGTTTACACTATATACTCCATTTCTTTTTAAAAAAATGTTTAATGTTTATTTTTGAGAGAAAGAGACAGGGTGTGGGCAGGGAATGGACAGAGAGAGAAGGAGACACAGAATCCAAAGCAGGTTCCAGGTTCTGAGCTGTCAGCACACAGCCCAATGCAGTGCTTGAACTCGTGAACCACGAGATCATGACCTGGGCCGAAGCTGGATGCTTAACTGACTGACCCACTCAGGCACCCCTCCATTTCTTTGTATTAAGTATTGCCTATTTGTCTTCAATTCCTAGGACAGTCTAACCCTTCAATTGAATAATCTTTTGGAATTTGGAATTGAAGAGTAAAAGATGAAGGTAGAGAGCTATGGTTGAAGAATGAATAGCAACAAAGTGCTTTTGATAACAAAATAATCTCTTGAGTGTTATTATATGGTTCTAACTGAACAAAATTTAGAAACTGAATAAACAAAAGTTTATTTTATTTTTATTTTTATTTATTTTTGTTTCATATCAGTCCTACTATTTTATATGTATAGGATAAAGTTCTTACTGAATTCCTTTTTATTCTTTTCAATAAGTAAAGTCACTTTTGAGTGGCAGAGCTTTCCTGAATTCTAGTCCTCTAGGGGATAAGAATTACTTCTCGCTATTTCCCTAAGTGTCATTAAGTCTGGTCGGTCAGAAATTAAAATGTAGGTGTCTGTCATAGTAATGATAATCTTCATATGAGCCAAGTGGCTTTCTTAAAAGATGATACTACTAGTGGACTTTTACAGTACCATTTCCCCCTCTACATCAAGGATTTCCACACACCCCCACACACACTGCCTAGAGATGGTCTTTGAAATTCTTAAAGCCAGAGAGGAACTGGTAAGTCCAGGCAAGATGTCCAATAAGCAAAGGGAGACCCAGGCTAGTGAGCCATGATTTAGGACATGGTTTTATGAGAGCGTCTTAAGAGAGAAAATTATAGGAGAGTTTTATGAGAATCCTGGTTGGGGCTGAGGAGGAGGCTACAGTCTCTCACCATAGGGATCTGAGTGTCCTGCTCAAGCACTAGAATGTCTCTGTGATTTGACTCCAAGAAGGATCTTCAGCCCGGTATCTGACCTAGCGAGAAATTTTAAGGGTGAATCTGAAGCAAAAATCTAATGATATATTTTCTGTTGTCATCTCTTAAGACAATAGTATCAGGGATAACAAGTGGAAAAATAATTGTTTTGGTATATTTGGAGAATAAGACCTTTATCCTATGTATCACCTCAAGTATCTCTGATAATGTTCTTTACAGCAGCATTTGCCTAATATGCAGAGAGTCAAATGTATGACTATAATTTACAGAGGTCTTGCGGAGCAGAAAATCTTTCTCAATGTGTAAATCATCAGTCATTCAGTTTTCTTTATTACACTAATTTCTTGTGCCTTAGTTAACTAATCAGACTCTTTACAAATTGTTCTCTAAGGTTCATACCTAGAATGAGACAATTTTCTTTATCCATATTCTGGAATCACTTGGTCTATTTTTACTATGGTCTCTCATATGCATACCCTCAAGTCCAACTTAGAACTATTTTCCTTTTCATTAGTGAGGCAGTCTTTTCTGTTTCTATAACTTCTCAGCTCCCAGGTAAATTGATTCCTCTTGTCACCAGATGTCCTCATTAGGTAGTATGTCTCTCACTCCCCACTGACTGAAACATCTTAAAACTATATTGTTTGCATTTATTATGTACTAAGTCCTTAGTCTTTTCCTTCTTTCAAGTCAGATGTTAACGTTATATTTTTAAGACACTTTTCTATTTATCTTTCTAGACCTTGTGCCATTTCTGCCTCTCCATATGATATTATTTTTCTCACCTAAGCAAGAGTAAAAATGTTGGCAAACCCAATCTTACCTACATCTCCTATCTCAATGAGTTATGGTTACTCTTAAATCTACACATATTTTGAGGCAGGATACCCCCATGAAACCCAGCTCTCGTGGAATATAGTCCCAATGAGCTTGGTAAAAAGAGTCAGTTCGTTCTTCTTTAGTTGCCCAATTTCTGGGGATTGAAAAGAGATGAGAACCCTGTTTTCTGTATACACTTGAACCTTATTATTCATGGAATATGTATTTGTGAATTTTCCTACTCACTAAAATTTAATCGTAACCCCCAAATCAATGCTTATAGTGCTTTTGCAGGTCATTCATGGACATACAAAAAGCAGCCAAATATTTGAGTCACCTGATCCCGCCCACCTAGCTGAGGCTGAACCAGCCAGTGCTCTGCCTTCTTGTTTCAACTCTCATGCTCTAAACAAGTATCCTTTCTGTGGTCCATTTAGCACCACGTTTTTCAAATTTTTGTTGTTGTTGTTGTTGTTGTTTTGGTGATTTTATTGTTTAAAACAGCTCACAAACATAATGCTGAGGTGCTGTCCAGTGTTTTTAAGTACAGAAGGGCTGTGGCATTGCCCTTAGAGAAAACGTGTGTGTTACATAAGCCTCATCCAGGCATGAGTTATAGTACTGTTGATGGTGAGTGCAATATTAATGAATCAACAATATATATTAAATAAGGTGTCTTTAAACAGAAGTACACATAAAATAAGGTTACCTATTGCTCAATTGACTAAAATGCCATGACCAAATGCCCACGGAAACTTAATCCTATATTTCCTCTAGGAGGCATGGCTCAGTATTCACTAATCTGGTGTTTGCAGGAACTTTATAGATCATAACTAGTACAAATAATGAAATTCAAATGTGCATGTGTGTATGTATATTTCTATGTAGCAAAATTACTGCAACTGACTAATGCCTCACTAAACAGCGTATTATAGTTTATAACAAGTCCCTGTAATTTAATTTTAGTGAAATTATACCTATATATACATATTACCCTTTGATCTAACAATCTTATTTCTAAAAATCTATCCATTAGTTACAGTGGAAAATAAAAGAACATCAATTGCTGTGAATCTTTTAATGGAAGTATACAACACCACCTTTGAAATGGTCTTGACAAAATTGAACTTGAATCTTTTATGCTTCTAGATCTATCAATTTACAGAAACTTCAAGGGACAGAGGGATATGTAAAACATATGTGGATGCAATGACAGAATCCAGACTAGATATTCTACTGGACAAATGATCTGGATTCTTCAACAACAACCAACCCCCTACATCCACCCCCCCCCCACACACATATGACTTAGACCTTAAAAGAGACTTAAATACAGTCTTATGAAAGAATGTTCAAAGCAGCTTTATTCTCAGTAATGAAAACCTTCACTAACCAAATGTCCATTAACAGAAGAAAGGATAAACCTATTGTAGTAGTGATAGCAATTGTAAGAAGCAGACCGAACAAATCTCACACACATTATACTGAGAAGAAGCTGGATATAAAACAGGATAAAGTCTAGAATAGAGACTAATCTAAGGTTAAAAAAAATCAACATAAAAGTTCCCTGTGAACGGGGTAAGAGACACAAGGGGACCATCTAGGGAGATGCAAATGCCTACGTGATAATAGGGATGTGGGTTACATTTGGCATACCCATTTATCAAAACTGTACAGCTAAGATTGGTACATTTAAATATATGTACATTTTAGCTCAAAAAACTGTTATAAAATAATGGAATGGAAATTGGAGACTGGGTGGAGGTATAGATGATACAAGAATGACAGACCGCTTAGGGGCTTTTGGGTAGCTCAGCTGGTTAAGTGTCCAACTTTGGCTCAGGTCATGATCTTCTGGTCCGTGAGTTCAAGCCTATGCTGGGCTCTGTACTGAGAGCTCAGAGCCTGGAGCCTCCTTCTGATTCTGTGTCTCCCCCTCTCTCTCTGCCCTTACACCGCTCATGCTCTGTCTTTCTCTCTCAACAATAAACAAACATTTAAAAAAAAATGTAAAGAATGACAGACTGCTGATCACAGTCAAAGCTGGGTGTTGAGTACATATATTATACTGCTTACTTTGAGTATGTTTGAAAATTTATGTAATACAAAGCTTTTTTAAAAAGAGAGACTTAAGGGGCGCCTGGGTGGCTCAGTTAGCTGGGTGTTTGACTTCACCTCAGGTCATGATCTCTACAGTTTGGAGGTTTGGGCCCATGTCACGTTCTCTCCTGATGGCTCAAAGCCTGGAGCCTGCTTCGGATTCTATGTCTCTCCCTCTCTCTCTCTCCCCCCCACACCTCCACTTACGCTCTCTGTCTCTCTCTGTCTCTCTGTCTCTGTCTCTGTCTCTCTCGATCTCCCTTCTCAAAAATAAACATCTTAAAAAAGCTTTTTAAAATAAATAGAGACTTAAGAGATAATAACAACCAATGGCATTTTTGGATCTCAAGTCTTAAAAACTGAGTATTTGAGGTTATTAAAGAAATATTCAGAGGGATATTTTTAGGTGTGATGGCTGCGCTATAGTTTTGTTTTGAAAATTAAGATACCCAGTTTTTATTTTAAAATTTTTAATTGTTTTTTTAAGAGAGACAGAGTGTGACTGGGGGAGGGGCAGAGAGAAAGGCAAACACAGAATCCAAAGCAGGCTCCAGGCTCTGAGCTTTCAGTACAGAGCTGGATGCTGGGCTTGAACTCATGGGCTATGAGATCATGACCTGAGCCAAAGTTGGATGCTTAACTGACTGAGCCACCCAAGTGCCCCAAAGATACCTAGTTTTTAAGAGAAACACTTGGATCTACAGATAAAATTATATGGCACCTGGGATTTGTGGGTGTCTTGGAGGCAGAGACAAAACAAGGCTGACCAGGAGTTGAAAATTCTTAAAGCTGGATGATGGGTATATGGGGTTTGTTGGACTATTCTCTGTTCTGTAAATTTTGAAATTTCCTATAATAAAAAGATTTTTCAATAATGCATTAAAAACATACTCCCCTAAACTGAAAAACTCCAGGCTGCCAAGTCTAGTCAAATGGATGAAACTCTTTTGCTAATGTGCAGTGCTGATTTTATCTGAGAAGAGACAGGCTGGGGGCAGGAGCCCAGGCTGGTAACACTCGAAGGGGGCGTGTGGTGACTCAGGTTGGGAGGCTGGGAGTTTTGTATGGTGACACAGTGGGGTGGGGTTGCAAAGAAACTGATCTCTGAGAGGTTACTGTGGAGGCAGGACAAGCAGGAGACACAGATGCTTAAGACAGGATATGAAACTGAATAGGGAAGTTATTTGAGAAAATATTAAAGCAGTACCAGTTCAGGAGACCTAGCTGTGAGGAATCAATCCTGAAAAAGGCAGAACTAGGAAAATTCTGTTGGCAGAGTCCAGGATTCCTATACTCAGGTCTACAAAGAGATGTTAAAACCAAACCAAAACAAAACAAAACAAAAACTGAGGAGTTTAGTGAATAACTTGCTGCTTTACTTACTAAAGTAATTCAGAGAACTAGAGAAAACTATCAAAGAAGGATTGGGTCATGGGGCGCAAACCTAGCTGGGAGGATGAAACAAGGAGAATTAGAGTGAGCATCATGAACTGACAACTTGCCAACTTTAAGTATGTTTATTTACCCTAAACCCCCTCCACAACCTACCATGGCTCCCCAGTATTCCCTAACCCTGAAACCAGAGCGTCTACACTACCACTCCAGAGATGGTAATGCTGAACAGTCAGTATATTTCTTTTTCACTTGGACACTAGTGAAGTAGTATTTTAGGATGTCAGATATGTTCTTGAAGGTATGGGTAAAAGATTTTAGAAACCATTCTCAAAAACAAATGAAAAATAGACTCCTACAATATGGCAGATTGAGCTAATTAGAGCACACTTTTTTGATACAAATAAATAGATATCCTGGGAAATATAACAACATAGCTGACCTTGAGAGAAATCAAGAGAAGTCCTTATTGCCAGAGGGGGGAAATGTGTCAAGGGAAGAGGATACAGAGACAGACACTTAAATCTAGACCTTAAGGGCCTGGGCCTGGGCTTTAATGCTCATGTAGGGATAGGAGATGTGCATGCACTTGTACTTGCAGTGCAGAGGTTAGAACTGGGACATTCTAATGTCTAATTAGGACATTCAAATAGCTGAAAGCCAATGTCCAAAGCTCAAGGCAGTCAGGCAGGCAGGAGGAAATTCCTCCTTATTTGTGGAAGGGTCAGTTTTTTTTGTTCTATTTGGTTTTTCAACAGATTGGATGAGGCCCACCCACATTAGGGAGCAAGATCTGCTTTACTCAGACTAGTGATTCAAATGTTAGTATCATCCAAAAACATCCTCACAGACACACCCAGAATAATGTTTAACCAAATATCTGTCCCAGTCAAGTTGACACATTAAATTACCAGTCAGGAATACTTATCTCAGAGAGTGTGTCAAAGATTAAATGAGATACATATAGCAGGATGCTTGATACAAGCAAGATCTTAATATGCAATAAATGTAAACTATTGTTATCATTGTTACTCTACACACTCCCCCTGGGGGATCTTATCCACTTTCAGGTTCAGTGGTGAGATGAGTCCTCATTATTTAACTAGTGCCTACTAGATATCATCACATTCACTTCAAGCTCAGTTGTCCAAAACAAAATTCATTGTTCTCCACAAAGTTGTTTCTACTCTTGTGTTCACTGTATTAATGAATAACCCTGATGTATAATGTCCAGTTACACACCCAGAAACCTCAAAATTATCCTTCTCTTTCTCTCTGTCCCACATCCAATCAGCAATTAAGTCCTGTTCATTTGACCTCTTGTATGTCTTTGGCGTCTGCTCTCTTTTTCCATTCCCCACAGCTACTTAGTTTGTCCATCAGCCCTCACCTGAATTATTACATATTCTTTTAACTGGTCACCCTGCTCAAACACAAATATGATTTATATCACTCCTCTGTTTAAATTCTTTCAGCAATTTCTTATTGCCAAACTCCTTGGCATGGCATGGCATATAAGGGCTTCTGTGATTTGAACTCAGAAAATTTACTCAACCTCATGATCTAGGGTGCCTCCATCACATTCTACGTAGAATTCTACAATTCTACAGTCTGGCCTGAATTGCTTGTAGTTCTCCAAATGAGCCATGCTATTTCATGTTCCATATCTTTTCTTACAGTGCAAGCTCTACTGAAATGTCTTTGGTCACCTGGTGAGTACCTACTCATTTTTCAGGACTCAGCTCAACCACTACCTTCTCTTTGAAGTGTTTTCTGACTGTATTCTCATGTAAAATTGATTATTGTCTACATACCCACTGTTCCCTAAACACACTTGTAGAAAAGTGATTATAAAATTTTGTTGTACTTCTCTATTCACTTGCCTGTAAGCTTTTCAAGTGTTGCAAGCACGGCTAATTAATCTTTACATACATAGCTTGCCACTATATGAGTATTCAAAGAAAGAATTAATGCATGAAATTTGAGGTATAAAAATAGTTAGTCCATGTGCAGATAAATCAGTAGGGATGGAAACACAATCTAAATCTTCTCTCCAGGAGTCTTCCACTTCTCTCATTACTTAGTATTTTTTTTAACGTTCCAAAATAACTACTTGCATACATGTTGGTTAGCCTAATACTGAGAGTGTACAGGCTGCATTCTTTGGTATATAAGCATACCCCTTTAAAACATTAAAATTTTAACTAGCTTGTCTTTGACATTTTCCAAATATATCTAAAATGTCAGAGCCAGCATTTGGGGCCTACAAATCTTTTGAGTGAAAGCCCAGGCCTTCAAATTGTGTGCCATTCACAGGTTTTAAATAGGAACATGTTCCATGTCGACTGTGAGCTATTTGGAGACTTTGGGGACATTAAAAGAGAATAATTTTATTTTAGGGAGGACTATGGAAAGGTAGAAGTTCTAAGAGATAAACTACATAATATATGAATGATGAAATGGACACTCCCCCCAACATTATTACTTTTAAATCTGAGAGTTTCAGCAAGACTTGAGTTTGCAGTTTTGGGTCTTCCTGATTCCAAAGGAAAGTCTGTCTGAATTTTTAGTAAAAAAACAACTTTTAACGCACATGAACTAATAGGATATAATCACTTGTCAGTATAAAATGTGAGAACTTGGGACAAAAAATGAAAAGATATGTTCAATTGCTGCAGATGAAACATTTGCAATAAAAGGAGAAAAATAAGCTTGCAACAGTTTTGTCAAGTCATAAGAAAAGATTGGCATATCCAATCCCTCTGCATAGTTTACTAGCAAATTAGATAAATTGCATGATGTTTTGGAGAAAGGAATCAATGTTGTGACTTTTCCTTATATTCATATTTTAAATGCCATTTTTATGTATGTTTGGAAGGAGAGTAGAAACATAGTTTTAGTTGTTCTTACATAGTCAGATGGTGGAAAAAAACGTTGGAATTTACTCAGCAAGTTCCTAAGATCAAATTTTTTTTTTAGCATCGAAGGGATTTAACAAAACCTGAGTTATATTAGTCCCCCAGCATTTGCTTTCTTACTTAAATGACTAGGTATGTAAATATACCAAATTTGAAAGTGCAGAGAGGCGACAAAAGGAGAGTTGCTTTGGTCAAAGAAATGTAGGTATTAAAGTAGATATGTAGACTGAGGAGATGGTAATTGAAGGTATACTCATTTTCTGTGATCAAAGTTTCCCAAATTCAAATGACTGTAGATTTTGAAGAATTATACAAAAGTGTATGGTGAACACAAATTTCAAAAAGAGATTTGCGGATTTTCATATATAAACGAATGCCAGTCTGATTTTGTACAAACCCCGCAATACGTCTAAACTATGGTGTCTTAACATTATTATGGTGGCTGTTTCAGAGTAATATATATTGACTGAGCATTTACTATATTCCAAGGACTTTACATGTATTTTCTCTTTCAAGAAAAACTGGTTGAACTAACAGCAAGTGATGATCATACAAAAGATAAACTATTCCTGGAATTTTAGTGACAAGTATGCAAGTACACAAAATCCAGAATTATGTTGAAGTTGCTGGCAATAAGACCAAATTTTGAGCAGTGTGTGGGTCTGCCTGGTTCTGGGGAATATACTTTATTTCTTGAAACTACTATAAGTCTGTAGCTATTCCGATTATGCTCAGCTGTACATAACATAGAATACAAAATAACAATGCCGATATGGTGCCTGGGTGGCTCAGTCATCCAACTCTTGATTTTGGCCGAGGTCATGGTCTCATGGTTTCTTGATTTCAAGCCCCCCATTGGACTCTGCACACTGTCCCAGGCCTGTTTGGGATTCTTCCTCTCTCCTCTCTTTGCTCTTTCCCTGCTCAGCCTCTCTGTCTCTCTCAAAAAAAAAAATTTTAAAAATGCCTATAAATTAGAAGTTTCTCTCTCACTTAAAAGAGGTCAAGAGAGGGGACCTCTCAGTCAGTTAAGTTTCCGACTCTTGATTTCAGCACAGGTTATGATCTCACCAGTTAGTGAGATTGAGCCTGATGTCAGCCTCTGTGCTGAAAGCAAGGAGCCTACTTAGGATTCTCTTTCTCCTTCTCTCTCAATCTCTCTCTCTCTCTCAAAATAAATAAACTTAAAAAAAAAAAAAACGAGGCCAATAGACACAAAGTCCAGTACCTATGTCAACTCCATGGTCATTAAGGACACAGATTTTTTCATCTTTCTGTTTCTCCATTCAAGCATACTTTTTTAGGATTTCACTTATCTCCACTATTGACTTATTAGCTATACATGTTTGTTTTATTTTTGATGGGTGTTCTAAGATTTAAAATATACATTTTTAATCACAATTTACCATCAAATAATAGTACATTTCACATATAATGTAAATTCTAACAATATAATTCTATTTTCCCCTTCCTTCCTTTGAACTACTATTGTCAAGCATTTTACTTCTACATATGCTATGAACCCTATTAAGTAGTGTTATATTTTTTTAAGTAGTCAATCATCATTTTTAAAAAAATTTTAAATGGGGTAAAGCCTTTTACGTTTACTCATATAGTTACCGTTTCCAGAACTTTTCATTCTTTAGTATAACTAGCTTCCATATGTGTTTTTTTTTGTTGTTTTAATGCTGAAAAAGTTGCTTTAGTGTTTTTTTTTGTAGTGTAGTTCTACTGACAACATTCTCTCAGCTTTTGAGTTCTTTTAAAATTCATTTAAAATTCATTTAAAGTTCATTTAAAATTTTTTAAAAAATGTTTATTTACTTTTGAGAGGGGAGAGAAAGAGTGGCAAAAGGGTAGAAAGGGAGGGAGACACAGAATCTGAAGCAGGCTACAGGCTCTGAGCTCTTAGCACAGAGCCTGATGCGGGGCTCAAATCCACAAACCATGATATCATGACCTAAGCAGAAGTTGGAAGCTTAACCAACTAAGCCACCCAGGAGCCCCTTAGCTTTCATTTTTGAAAGATATTTTCTCTAAATATAGGATTCTATATGAGAGATGTTTTTCTTTCAGCACTTTTTAAAATGCCCTTTCTGTCTTGCATAATCTCTGATTAGAAGTTTATTGAATTTTTGTCTTTATTTCTCTATACATAATGTAACTTTCTTCCCACTAGCTATTTTTAATATTTTCTTCTTATCACTAGTCTTCAACAATGTAATGATGATGTCTTTTGCAGTGGTTTTGTGAGTGTGTGTAAATGTGCGTGTTTCTCCTGCTTAGGGCTCGTTGAACTTTTTGAGTCTGGGTTTGTAATTTTTATCAAATTTTTAGCTATATTATTTCAAATAATCTTTCTGTCACCCCTTCTTACTTTGTTCTCATCTGGAACTCCAGTTGTACAAAAAATAGAATAGTTGGTATTATCCTGCAGATCACCGGAGCTCATTTTTTCTTGTTTTTTTCTTGTGTGCTTTACTTTGGCTGGATTCTACTGCCATGTCTTCAAGTTTGCTAATCTTTTCATCTGAGTGTCTGATGCGTTAGAATGTTAATCCCAACCAGTGAAATTTTTATGTCCATGGAAATCCCATTTTATATGTTTAATTTCTCTCCTTTAGCATATTGAACATATTTATAATAACTTTTAATATAGTTGATTGCTAATTCTACCATCTGTGTAATTTCTGGCTTTGTTTATGCTGATGACTTTTCTCCTGGTTATACATTACATTTTCTTACTTCTTTGTATGTCCTAGTTCTCTTGCTGGCTCCCAGGCATTTTCATGATCTTCCTACTTACTCTGTAAGTGTTGGTGTTCCCCAGGGTGCTATTACTGATTCCTCCTTTTCTGGTGTACATACTCCCTATGGGTGATTTCATCCATTTTCACAACTTCAACTACCATCTATATGATGGTATAATCCTCTTCCATCTTCTGCTATCCAGATCTCTCTTCAGAGCACTAGAGTCATACATATATAACTGCCTACTCCACTTCTCCACAGAAACGTCCAGAGTTGTCTCAAACTCAACATATCCGAAGTGAATTAATCAAATTCCCCCTCAAAAGCTGTTCAATCTCCTGTATTCCCTAACTCAGTGAATGGCATCACTAGCTCATAAATCTGTGAGTCATCTTTCTCCTTCCTTGTCATACATATTGTTGTTCCCCCCTTGTCAGCCTCCATTCTTTTTCTGGGCAATCACTTTAGTTTTCTTGGGGATAGCCATCTCTTCATCACGATTTTGAGGGAATCTGACTCCTTTGGGTCTAGGGGCAGAGCATTTGTTTTTATCCTAAGAAAATTAGCTTCATGCCATCCTCTCCCCATGTATAGAGACATGAACCAATTCTTGACACTTTTGAGAAAGGTGTAAGGTGTTTTCTCCCCTTTCTAAAAGAGTTTTAAAAAATTACTCCTTTGTTTCTTCTTTCATGTAACTACATGGTAAAATTTAAAACCACAAGATTTTCTGGCCACTATTTTTATGGTCAAAATAAAGCTAATACTGGGGCATCTGGTGGCTCAGTCACTTAAGCATCTGACTTCAGCTCAGGTCATGATCTCACGGTTCATGAGTTCAAGTCCCACAATGGGCTCTCTGCTGTCAGCACAGAGCCTGGAGCCTGCTTCGGATTCTGTGTCTCCCTCTCTCTCTGCTCCTTCCCCACTCGGGCTTTGTCTTTATCTCTCAAAAAAAATATTTAGGGGCGCCTGGGTGGCTTAGTCAGTTGAGCTTAGGTCATGATCTCGCGGTTCGTGGGTTCGTGCCCCACGTCGGGCTCTGTGCTGACTGCCAGCTCAGAGCCTGGAGCCTGTTTCGGAGTCTGTCACTCCCTCTCTCTCTGTCCCTCCCCTGCTCATGCTGTCTCTCTCTCTCTCCTGGAAATAAATAAAACATTTAAAAAAATATTTAAAAATTTAATAAAAAAAATAAAGCTAATACTAAGAACGGAAAAGCAACAAAGCAAGAGAGAAACATGTCCTTAATGACATCATTTAACTGCTGAATCATTCAGTTCTGTTGCCCACCTTTTCACTGGGCTTTCTATCTACAGGTAATATTGGTTTATTGGTTAAGGCAGTTAGAGTGAATTTTTGCTGCATGCGACCAAAAGTATCATAATTGGTAACTTTCCTTCACCCTTCACACCCAAACACAGGCAATGGTTTACTAGTTTCTATTAATTGTCTCTTAAACAGTGTCTGCTTACCCTGAGTTCTGTCTCTTTCCACTGCAAATGCCTTAGTTCAGGCTCTCATCTTTTTTTAAATGCATAAAATTCATTTCTAAAATGCAGATCTTATCAAAATTTCATCTGCTTACAGTCCTGGCATGAGTTTCTATTGCTTCCAGAAAAGAGTTCACATTTCTTAGCATATTGTATAAAATTCTTTATGATCTAAGCTGTCTCCCTTACCTTTTCTGTGTCTCCTCTCATCACTTCCTCAACTCCATTCTACCAGCAATGTTGAACTCTTTGCTGAACCAAAATACTGTACAGTCTCATGTCTCTAGCACTTTGCTCTTGCTGCCCTCCACCTCCAACCCTAATGTTCCCGCCCACTTCTTTCTTTCCCCTCCTCCACCAAAATACACAAACATACTAACTCATAGTCATCTTCAAGTTCAAACATTCTTGGAAGCATCTCCTGACCTTGCTTGAGTCTGGGGCAGCTGTGTACCAAAGCACCTGGTGTGCTTTCCTGTTATGGTATTTATCACAATAAGTCCATTTATTTACCCGTCTTCTCTCTGCACAGCAAGCAATTTGAAAACAAGGAATGTTTCCTTTACATTCTTGTATCTCTATTTCTGAGAACTAGTAGAGTGTCTGGGATGCAATATACTCAGTAAATGTTTTTTGAATAAATAATTATATGGTCTATAAACACAAGGATTTCTGATTTTGAGATTCTATTTGAAAACCACAATTTTTCTTTCTCTGCATGTGTTTCTGATTTATAAACATTAATCTTTCTCTTCCAGGGAATGGGTTTCTAGATAGGCAGAAGAGGAAAACAAAAGAGTTTGGGACAGGTTGCCTGTAGTTCTTTAGAGATCCAGTAACTGTGTCCTGCCTTTCATCACCCTCCTCCACCATCTATTCACACCAGGGTGCCCTGTATGGGTGTAGACTTAGCTGACCAGCCCAACAGCATATTCTGTTATTGCCAAATGAAAGTTTGCCAATAAATGTAAAAAGTAAACAATTTTCAACTTCTCATATATCTTTTGAATTTATGAATATTTCTTAAAAATCGTAGGCCTTAAAATAATCAAATCTGGATTATTTTACAACAAGGAAGTAAAACATACTAATCTTAATCCTGGATGTTTACCTTTGTTGGCCTTAAAGTCTGATGTGACTAATTAGGTGAAAACATTAACTATAGGATTCTGACGGTGATGTTCCTAACAGTTATCACTTAATTGTTCAGTTACTGAAAGCAACTACATCTCTACATGTCTTAGGTAAAAAACAAACAAACTTGAATTTTAAAAAGCAGAGAGGATTCGTTTGAGGGAAGGGAGGGAAATGGGTATTTGTGAAAGAAAATTAAGCAGGAGGGAAGACCGAAATACCGACAGGAAGTCAGACTTCAGTGGGCACTTGTGAGTGGTGAGGTTAGAAGTTGGGGGTGGAGCGAAGTAGGAAGGACTAGCTGAGGGCGGGATCCCTAACAGCACCTTAAGACAAGAAGGCCCTTGTTCCGCCAGCAGCGGCGAAGAACACGTTCTCTTCCTCAGAGTGTCGGTGACCATAGTAACAGTGGGGGCTGACCCTCTCTCCCGAGCATGCGCAATGCAGTGAGAGCCGGGACGCTTCCTCAACCATGATGTCCCTTTTTTCTTCAGTCGGAGAACTACAATTCCCATGAGGCCACTCGGCGTCGCGTCACCGCCTCCCGCTGTGGCCCTGCCTTGTTCCCTCCCTCCTGCCCCGCCCTCCTGCTAGTCCCCTCCCCTCCCTCTGAGTGTGTGTCAGTGACCCAGACGCGGTGTGAGGCGGAGGGACCGTCGGGGGGCGCCGCCGCGGCCGCCGCCTCCACCAGCAACACCAGCCGCGCCGCGCGTTCGGATTTGCCTCAAGCCCTTCGGAGACGCACCACAAAGCGGGCTCCGCGCCTCTCCCTCAGCTCCTCAGCGCTCGGCTCCGCGGCCAACTTCCCTCGCGGGGCTTGGCCGGCTGGCGTGGAAGGCGGCGGCAGAACGCTGGGCTGTCTGCTCGCGCTCCTCGCGTACGCACACTTCTCACCCCCTCGCTCCGAGTCTCGGGGCCGTGCTGGGATTGCGGCCACGAGCAATTGTCCGGTGAGTGCGGCCGCGGCGCGCCACGGAAGGGATGGCGACGGGGCCAACCAGGGGTGCGGGCAAGGCGGGCGCGCAACTTCCTCGGCGGTTGCCGGGGGCGGCCGGCAGGCTCTCCCCGCCCGCCTGCGCGCCCCCGCGCTCGAGGCGGCGGGGAACGGAGTTTGCGGCTCCCGCATCCCGCGCCCTCGCAGGAGGAAGCGCCTTTGTCAGGAGCCGGCTCGGCGCGCCCTCCCCCTCCACCCCGAAGCCCAGCGCGCGGCGGCCAAGTCCGAGCCCCGCGCCCCGCGCGGGGCCGCCTGCTGCGGGAGGGGAGCCCCGCGGGGGCGGGGAGGTAGAGGGAAATGAAAGAGAAACAAAGGGGGCGGTGGGCTTTTCTTTTCTTTGTGCGAATCTGCTAACTTCTTTCTCCTTCCTTACATAACGCAGACTTCCCAAGTTAGTCATTCTTTTTATTGTTGTGATTATTGTCATCTTCTCTGCGTGTCTCTCGTATTTCCTTTCATCTCTGGATCGCAAAGCGTTTGGAAATACTAATTAATTACACCTTCGGGGTCCCCACGAAACAAGTTAATACGCCCGTATTCCTAAGTGGGTAAACTGAGGTCCGGAAGAGCTCTCTAATTGATGGATACTCTTCATCGTCCCCCGCGCCTGGCGTCTGAGGACCTGAAAGCATTTATGAGTAAGAACTCGTTCTCCAATGCCCCGTGGAAAAGTTAAAGATGCTCATTTTAGTTAAAGGCTAACTAAGTTTAAAAGAAGGCTGGGTAATTGTGAGGTAGTTCAGACAATAATTCTTCTTGCGTAGTGTTTGAATCTTAAAACCTCAAAGGACTCTTGAAAAATGCTTGAGTGTGGAAAATACTGTAACTCATAAACCCACCTCACCATCTAGTTTTATTTTTGTACATGCAGGTCTCTTAAGAGGCAAGAGAGCAATGATGGGGGGCGGGAGGACGGGTTGGTTTTTTTTTTTTTTAATGTAAACTTGACAGATTTTAATCACTACACACGAGGAAATGTGTCTTGGTTTTAACAGCATCAACAGCCTTCCCATCGTTTAGTCATCCAACAGCATGTTAACAAATGATTGAGTGAGCATTTTATCCATAAGGTCCTCGATGTGCAAAGGACTGAAGCTTTAAGTGTATGAAAGGGTCATCTGTTTGTTTTGGTTCAAAGGCTGTGTACTTTTCCTTCTCTGCAGAAATGTTATTTTGTTTTCATAGCAGCTGATCTTTTGTTTCAGAACTGTCTTTGTCTTTTTCTACTTTGAATATATATTATTTGAGGAGAGAAGTAAGGTGTTGTGTTTTGGGGTTTTTTTTTTTCATTTGCATTGTAGTGTGAATTTAAATTTTTGAATTGTGGAGAAAGTTCAGTTTCTTCAGTTTTTCTGTCTCAGCTTATGTTTTCTTTAAAACAGGAAATGTTTTCTCAAAATGATCAGATTTACATCTCTCAAAACATTGTCTTTATTGTGCAGATAGCTCGTATGAATTCCTTTTGGTTTTTTATTCACACCAACAGCCTCTTCTGGAGGAAAATGCTTACCTCTGAGGATAAGTTTATTTTTGGTAGTTGAGCCACACTGGATGCTACCAAAGATTTAAATCAAGCATTTCTACTAGTTATTTCTTGAGACAGATAATGATCAGAACTGTGATCATTAAAAGTGAATACTTTTACTTCTTCTAATTACCATTGAATTTAATTTTTTGTGGTATAGTTGCCCCCAAATTTTGTATTCTGGTGGTTTCATCAGAAAAGGAAAGTGAGACACTTATTATTTTGATTTTTCTCCCAAATCATCCTGTAGGATGTTTAAAGAGATTTTGAGTTTCAAACAAAACAAACAGCTGGAAACAGAACAGTTAAATGTACGGGAAGTTGCCTGTAGTGAAGTGGTTTTAATGCCTCATGTAATATATTTATACTTTTTAAAGAGAAAATGGTCACTTAGGTTTTCATGAATGTTTTAGAGGTGCTGTAATACAATAATAGTAGTATTTATTGACTTGAAAAAAAAGCTAGAAATTATGCCTTGGTGACAGATTTGGGGAGAAGGGGAAGAATCTGTGCTCTTTTTAAAATTGTCGTTTTAGTGACCTTGCAGATGGTTATGTTGAACTTCTTCTGCAGCTTTTACAAACCAAATTTACCATAAGCGTTTGTACTTAAGGAAGCTACTAACACATCTTTGCTCAATCAGGGGAGTCCAGAGGCAGAAGTTAGTGTTGACTGGCAAAGGCTGGCATTGCAAGTTTACTCAGGTCTTTGGGACCCGTTAAAAAAATAGCAAAAAAGTTCAGGCAGGGAACCGAGTCTGGTACTGCTGAATGCTAAGCACGCATGTTTCAAGGGGGAAGCCTCCATAGGTTGCTCTTTGACTTCATTTCAGCTTCTTTTCAGGTTGTCATAATGTCACTTGTATGCTCAGAGTCTTGGCATTCAGAATATGCCATATTGTAATTGTCCAGTGGGTCAGATGGTAAGGACTTTCTATGCTAATCCTACTTTGTGAACAACTGGCTGCAGACAGAATTCTGGAGTTGATTTTAAGCCCAGACTTAGAATTGAAAACTGTCTTTTCTTTTCCTTTTTAATGTTTATTTATTTATTTTTGAGAGAGAGAAAGAGAGCACATGCAGGGGATAGGCAGAGAGAGAATCCCAAGAAGGCTTCGCGCCCCAGCACAGAGCCTGAAGCTGGGCTCAATCAAACCCATGAACCAAGAGATCATGACCTGAGCCAAAGTCAAGAATCAGATGCTTAACCGACTGAGCCACCCAGGCGCCCTGAAAACTATCTTTCTCACACACATACATCTTACCATTGTACAGTATAGACCTATCTTACTATTTATGAAATCAGAAAAGCTTATATGGATTATTTTATTATATACATTTTAACTGTACAGTGTATATTAAAATTTCAAAATGACAGGTATATAATGGGGTTAAGATGGTTCCAGGACGTTCTTTGCAAAAAATCATGTTATTCCAAAAGTTACATTTATATATTTTAATTGAAAAGAATAAAACAAATTTAAAAGCCATTTGAAAAAAGGGAGTAGAAAATCAACAGAAAGAAAGAAACCTGATGAAGATGTTTTTAAAAAGTACAATATAAAAGATTCCTGGCATTATATAAGGGACAGAATTCTAGCTAAAGTCTATAAACAGTGAATTCCACTTAGCACTTTCTGTTTATAGATTTCTAGTCTTCTTTTCCAGATTTCCTCTAAATATATTACACAGGAAAAGTAAATAGAAATCATTCTTTCAAGGGATTTGGGTTGCTGGAGATTTTTTTTACACATATGGTAGTGGGGGAGGGGGCGGTTATTGTTGTTTTTCTTTAAGTATAACCTCTGCCAGAGAAGATTTTCCCCACACTAATGTGTGGAAATCTCAAAACAAGAAATACTGGCAACTGAAAGAACTAGATATAATTTCAAGTTAATGCCACTAGCTTTTTCTTACATTGAAAGACCTCTTCTTTTCCTTCCAAAAGTTAAAAATAATTGTCTAATGTGTTACACTTAGTAGGTCCTATGTAATTTTTGTTGTTATTGCTCAATTAAATTGCAAGTAATAAAGAGAAAGTACAAGGTTTCTTGAGGGAAGGGTGGCTCTGTCAGTTTGGCTTAGGTCGTGATCTCACGGTTCCTGAGTTTGAATGAACCCCATGGTGGGCTCTGTGTGGACAGCTCAGAGCCTGGAAGCTGCTTCAGATTCTCTATCTCCCTTTCTTTCTGCCCCTTCCCTGCTGTCTCTATGTCTCAAAAATAAATAAACGTTGAAAAAAAATTTGAGTGAACATCAGGGAATTTCTGATATTTTTTTCATTTAAATAGAAATAAGTAACCAAAACATATGAACATCTGATTGGAGCCTTTCAGTTAACATAGCTTCTTTCAGAAATAAAGTTGAGGAAAAGAGATTTGTTAGATAATTTAAAAGAAATGAATTGTAAGACTAAGAAGACATTATTTTTTCAGAATGTATACACGATATTTTAGAATTTGTTATAGAATTCTACATAGTACTCCTTGCATTACCCCCTGTAAGACTTTTATACACCTCAAAATATCATTTACAGAAAAATAGATTATGTTGTTGTTGCCTATAAATGGGGAAATTCTGACGTTTGCTATTCCCCAGTTAATCTTGACCATTCACGTAGTTTAAAAAATAGTTCTAAATTCAATACACGTGTAATCTACTTCCTTTTCAAAGAATTTATTACCGATTTTTCTTCTATAATGAACCTCTTGGGATGTTGCTAATCTTAAAAACATGTAGTACCCCTAGTTTCCCACCATCTTCTGCCGTTTCTTTTTCTATCATTTTTTGGCTATAATTTGCTTTCTCCCCTAAATTGTCTAAAATAAGCTAAGAAATGTTTACACATACTTGACAAGAAATACAGTCACTTACTATGCTAAACTTCAGCTAAATTTCAACATACAGGGTCCATTGGAGATGGAACTACACTTATTTAGAAAGCAGGGATAGCAAATAGATTTCACCTTGGGTACCAAATCTGATTGCTTGGTGGTGTCTCCCTGGACTGTATTTAGAAAACTGGGAGTCCCAGTTCAGACTGAGGAAAGAGTACTGTGATTCTGCTATGGAACGGGCAGTGGACTTTTGGCATGAACGCCAAATATTCATTCAGTAAGTATTTATTGGATGTCTAGTGTCAAGCACTGGTCTAGATCCTCATATCATTCATACAAATTAAAATTAAAAGCTCTGTCTTAGGGTGTTTACATTCTAATAATAAGACGCAGGCAATAAAATAAAATATTTCATATTTTAAGGATAAATGACCTCATTTCCTCAAGAAATAAATAACAAGAAATAAGAAAAGGAGAGGAAGCTCTAAGATTAAAGAGGCTTCAGAGACATATCCACTAAGTGCAGTGTATGGATCTTACATCCTGCTTTGAGCAAGCGAACTGTAAAAAGATATTTATGAAAAATTTGGAGAAATTTGGACATTGGATAATTGATTAAAAGGAATTGTTAATTTTTTTGTAGGTGTGGTAATGTATTACAGGTTTTAAACAAGTGTAAACTTTTAGAGATCTAGCGTGTTTATTAATTAAAGTATCATGTCCGGATTTTTGCTAAGATAATTTGGAGGGGAGATGAGCATAGATGAAACAAGATTGGCCATATATTGAAAGTTGTTGAAGATAGATGATGGATACTTGAGATTCATATTCTCTCTACTTTTGTGTATGTTTAAAAATTTCTGTAATGAACAGTTTTATACACACACACACACACACACAGGAAAAGATAAAGGAGAGAAGGGGAAAAGGGAACAGGTGGGATGTGAGTATGGGATGGGAGGAGAATACAGAACAGATTTCATTGAGAAAGACCTTAGGGAGGTGAGGGAGTAAGCCTTGCAGATAATCCTAGAGCAGGGCAGAGGCAGAGAGACCGGCATGTACCCTGGCCCTGAGGTAGAGGATCTTGATTAGAATGCAAGAAACTACAAGAAGACCGGAGTGGCTGGGTTAGAGTGAGAGAGTAGCAGGAGATGGAGTCAGAAAGGTTAAGGGAGGAGCTAGGAGAACAGATTGTGTGGGGTCTGGTTAATTATCCATCCTTGCTTTAAAGTAAGGACATTTATACACTTAACCTAAAATATGTCTTCTTTAGTCACCCTGGGAGCTATCTATACTTCAACGATACTAGCATTACTCAAAATATTTTTGGAACTACTTTTTTTTTTTTTTGCTAATTGCCTTTTAAGCCAATTTAAGAGCCACACATGAAAATAGCTCAGTACTATATATTTGCCCCTGGTTTTTAGGAAAAAAGGTGGAATAGGTACATGATATTTCATTTATTAGATATGACTCAGAGGATTTTGGACAGAAAGAAAATAAGAAATAACTTTCTAAAATTCAGATCCTCTCTAAGAGGCAATTATTATTTCTTAAAAATCAGATCTACCTATAGACTGAAAAGGGGTTTTAATATCATGGACAATTGTATAGCATAATTTGGAATAATGCTACACTCTGAGAGTGACTGATAAGAAAGAGACTGTTACACTCAATTAGATATTTACATTTCGCCTGATGCATTGAAACACATAAACATATACACACAAGACTGTACACATTTCTTAATAATTAAGTATTTAAAATAGTCATTGCAGATAAGTTTCTGTGTCATGCATTCAAGACTGAAGAGATGGCATTTATAATGTAATGAAGTTGTATAGCTTTCTTGTTGCTATAGCATACACTAGGGGAATTGAAAGACTAGCACACATTTAGTGTTAGAGACTAATCTGGCTCTCAAGTCTTATATTCATGCTTCATTTCTCAGATTAATAGTTGCTTCCAGAACATGATGATCTCCCAGAAAGAACTATACTTAAATCTTTATTATTATAGTAAAATTGATCTCATCCTTCAAATGTTCGAAAGACCCCCTTTAAAAAACCCTTCATAAATATCGATGTTTAAAATCTTCTACTCATAGGACAGTATAGATGCAGAGATTACTAGTTTTGAATGATTTTACACAGTGATTTAAAATACATGATTTTAATTTTTGTAGGAATAAGTTTTGCAGCCTGAGAAACCTAAACTTATTTCAGTGATTTTTTTACTTTGTTGATAACATTGAATAAAGAAAATCATTTTTTTCTAGTTAATTATGCCTAATAGGAGGGTACAATATTTTCTTCTGTATTTTTAGCCAATAAAATGTAGGATTTAATGGGATTAAGTAGAATTTGGGAACTTTTAATATATAGTAAACTGCAGGGGTGCCTGGCTAGCTCAGTCAGTGGAGCATGCAACTCTTGATCTCGAGGCTGAGAGTTTGAGTCCCATGTTGAGTGTAGAGATTACTTAAAAAAATCTTTTTATAAAATAAATTGAATAAAGTGACCACTATGAATATAAGTATGTAACAGTATAAAGAATACTTTAACAAAACTCCCTGTTTTAAACTTTTTTTCAGAAAATTCTTTAATTTCTTTAATTCATTCAGAGTTTTTGGTCCTTTTGGTATGTATATATGTGTATGTGTATGTATAGATAGGTAGCCAGGACCTTTCTTAATATACTCTATATACTATCAGGATTGAGATGCTAAGCTGGGTTATTTAATGTATTTTTTTTTTTTAGTTTATTTATTTATTTTGAGAGAGAGCAAGCATGAGTGGGCCAGGGGCAGAGAGAAAAAGAGGAAGGGAAAGAACCCCAATCAGGCTCCACACTGTCAGCACAGAGCCCAGCACGGAGCTTGATCTCACAAATGGTGAGAACATGATCTGAGCTGAAATCAAGGTTCATTCACTTAACTGACTGAGCTACCCAGGGATCCCTATTTAATATATTTTAAACACTAGCCTATTAGCACGAACACAGAGCCCATGTTTAATTCCTGGGCTTTCCATTAATTCAGAAGGTATTTCCAAGCTATCTTTGATTCATCTGTAAAATACAATAAAAATAATAATAGTTTTTCATGAAGGACTTTGAAATTCTCTGATGGGACCATACTGATGTGTGGCTCATTTAGAAATAGCTTTCAATCTCTTAATTTGGTGATTGGATTATGAATCTGTTTTTCATTTCCATTTTTGTGAAATAAATAAATGACTTATGATAGATGAGAAAGAGAAAGGAGGGAGGGGACGGGAAGGACGGAAGGAAAAAATTGTCTCTCACAAAATAGAGAACGTAACCATGGATAATTCGTATAACTTGGATTTACTTAATAGATCAAATGTATAAATAAGTAGAGAACAGTAATAATAATACAGATTCCATTTCAAGAAAAAAAAGTTGCTTTGTAAAAGGTATGTCATCTTAAGTTTCATGGTGACTTAAACTTTGTGACCATGATAAAGCCTGTACTTATTTTGGGAAATAATAATAGTGATGAATCGATAATAATACTAATAGTGACGATGGTGATAATTAATAGTAAGGAAGAATTTGAAAATTCAGTCTATTAAGCTCTATAGATTTTTGCAGCAGCAGCTTCCAGGGTGTTTTCAACTTGTGCTTTGCAAGATTAGCATATTCCACATCTCTTGCCTTTTTCACTTCATCTCTCTTAACTTTCTTCTCTTCCTCACTTTGTCACTGGCTCTGTTTATCTTCCTTTGCTTGCTTTAGTGCCCGCAATGGGCAATTCTTCTACCATGTTTTCTACACGTCTGCCATTTTTCATACTTATAAAGTGGGCTTGGAATGAATTCAGGGTCTTAAAGAAGTAACAAATATAATACTCATGGCAAACCTGACACTCGGCCTCTTTGTGTCTTACCTATTTAGCTTCTTTTAAACTTTTCTTTCTCCATTTGTGTGTGTGTGTGTGTGTGTGTGTGTGTTACAGTGGAGAGATGGTATATTCTATCAACAAGGCACTAAGAGATAACTGTGTGACACAGAGGATATAGTACTTTTTGAACTGAATAATATAGGAAACAGTAGTAAAGTCATTGATTTGAGAGGCTCATGAGTTAATTCTACATCCATCTGGAACCTATACTTAAAGTAGCAAATTTGATAGAATTAATAGCAGAGTGGTATTTCTAGCACTATTTTCAGCTCTTGGTATATGTTGGCTTTTCCAAAACATCAATCAGGGATTTCATCATCAGTGTAATAATAGTTGATCATAATTGGCCTTGGAGAAAAAAATGTCTGGACTTCTGTTAAGGTACTTTTTGACAGTTAAGAGGAAAAGATAGGAAGATCAGTAATGTGGTAAAGAAGTTTATAACTTCTCTGTCCTTTTCTGGAATAAATTATAAGGTGATTGGCCCTGATTTCTTGCCAGTTGTTAAATGCTCATTGTAGTTTCAACATACCAGCTGGCATAATCTTTAGAAGGCACCACTAACTTTAATTTTATTTTTTTTAATTTTTATTTTTGTTTAATGTTTTACTTATTTCTGAGAGAGAGACAGCATGAGCAGGGGAGGGTCAGAGAGAGAGGGAGACACAGAATCTGAAACAACTCTCGCCTCTGAGCTGGCAGTCAGCCCAGAGCCTGACATGGGGCTCGAACCCACGAACTGTGAGATCGTGACCTGAGCCGAAGTCGGACGCTTAACTGACTGAGCCACCCAGGCGCCCCTTTAATTTTATTTTTTAACAATAAGTGAAAACAATTGGAGGTGCTTTGCTGGTTCCTGAAAACCTTAGTGTTGGATTCCTGGTTCTTGGCAGATAATATCCACGGTACCTCATGTTCCTCTGGGTTATGCCAAATTTAATGAGCTACACGTACTGGAAGCACTAA
The DNA here is from genome assembly GCF_003009895.1 of Hyaena hyaena. Taxonomy (NCBI): domain Eukaryota; kingdom Metazoa; phylum Chordata; class Mammalia; order Carnivora; family Hyaenidae; genus Hyaena; species Hyaena hyaena. The sequence continues at coordinate 1,285,837 of NW_024080854.1, forward strand.
AAACTGATTTTCTTTAATTTTAGATTACAGTTAACATAATGGATTTTTCTTTGAATTGTTTCTCACTACATTTCTTTAAATTTACCAAAGGACCAAAACATCCAAATTACAAAACTAGTTAAATTTATCATTCATGAGAAAATGTATGGATGTGTGTTTCTTTTATAAAGTAGTTGTTACTTCTGATTAGAAACCACAGTCACATAGACAACTTCATGTATCTGAAAGCTTTTTAGATTTACTTAACTGCTTTACTGTAATTTTCATTTAAAATGGGATGATTCAGACTCTGAACTAAGTCCTGTCAGCTCAGCTCACCAAAGGAGCAATGAATTTTGTTTGAGTGTCTTAAACTCTTCATCCTAGAGCAAATCTTTCGCTTCAGTGACACCAGACCTTTTTTATAATTCATCACTGATACTTAGTAAACAAAAAGAAAATCACATTCTGCTAAAACTTCTTGGTTATGTCTCTTTTAGAAATTCTGTGCAAATTAATTTGCATGTAGTTCAGCTCTTAAAGACCAGTCTTTAAAGTCTTCAGCCAGAATTTGCCTCCTGAAGCTCTTTAAAATGGCTTCCAAAAAGGATTTGCTAGATTTCAGAACTGAGTAGGCTGTTAATGATTCAATATGCCCCCTCATTCTCCTCCTACTTCTTAAATTGAAAGCTCCTTCATAGCATCTAGGTGCCCTGAGTCATCATGGCTAACCTCTAAAGAAAAATTGTCACATGGAAAAACACCATGAAGTAACATTGTCAGAAAATAATCTGAGTCAGAGATCATTCATTGATCACAGTGATGCAACCTAGAGATTGTGGACTTCATTTAAGTCTTTGAATGTACTTACATGTAAGTCTTTGTTATAGGACTCGTTAATTATGAAGACTTGTTTATTCTCAGTTAATTTTTAATTGGTTTGATTTTTGCTATTATGTATAAAGGATTTTATATTGAATACATGTATCAGAGAGGAACAGCCGGATTCAGGATAAAAACCACTATACCAGAAGTTAAGAGACTTAGAGTTCTGGCCCATTTATTTAGTATGCACCTCAAATGTTTCATTTAACCTTTCTGGGTCTTCGTTTCCTCATCTTTACAAGGTCAGCAACTCTGTGATCGCCCTTTTTGGAACTGACCCATGGCAGATATAGCTAATAGCTGACCCCATCCCAGCTTCATACTCCCTTTTTGGTACCGCACTGTGAGCAGCTGTATAGATGGCATTCTAGATGAAGTCTGTCACCTCAACCTTATAAAGTCCCTTCCATCTCCATGATTCTGTGAGTTTAAATGACTTGCCAATAAATAGTCTTGTCTCTTCTGAGTCTTTACTGGTTTTTTTACATTGAACATTCAGAATTGAAACTTATTCTGTGAAGTAAGAATTCTATGTAGTAGAGATGGCATGTTTATGTTTCATGTAATTCCATAGACTGAATGTTTGCATCCCCCGCAGATTCACGTGTTGAAACCTAATCCCTAATATGATGGTATTTGGAGGTCGTTCCTTTGGGGGAGGGGATTAGGTCATGAGGACAGAGTCCTCATGAATGACATCAGTGACCATGAGACTCTTGAAAGATCCCTCACTCCTTCTGTCAGTGTGAGGACACAGTGAAAAGATGACCATCTAGGAAGCAGGCCCTCACTGGATCCCGAATACACCAGTGTTGATCTGGGACTTCCCAGTCTCCAGGACTGTGAGGAATAAATTTCTGTTGTCTATAAGCCATCCAGTCTCTGGTATCCTGTTTGAACAGCCCCAGTGGGCTAAGACATATCGTGATGTTAAAAAACAACTATTGGAGAAAATTCATGGGAACACTTAAAATTCCTAATGGAGTGGAAACATTCAAAGTGGCTGATTTAAACTCCTTTCAACTCCTCAATGTTTCTATGGCAAAGCTTCAGGTTAGGGAGGTTCAAAGTGATGTGTCTGTTTGAAGGGCTCATATGAAGCAGAATGAATACTAGATTGAGAGGCAAGCATTCTAACTCTGCAGACTTGTTTAACCTGGTTAGTGTCTTCGTCTGTGTAATGGTATCAGACCATTTCTTCCCAAACGTTAATATATTATGCAGATTATCAGGGAGGGGGTCATACTGAGATGAGGCTCCCACATGTGTTATTGGCTGTGTACTGTAGAACATGTTTTATAAACCAGTTAATGATGGTTTGAGTTTCTTCTGCCTGAGTCTTCAAATCTGAAATCAATCTCTGACTCTTTCACATGAAGTTTCATTAAGCTTTTTTTAAAAAATTTTTTAAAATGTTTTATTTATTTCTGGGAGAGAGATAGCATAGGCAGGGGAGGTTCAAAGATAGAAGGAGACACAGAATCTGAAACAGGCTCCAGGCTCTGAGCTAGCTGTCAGCACAGAGCCCGACACGGGGCTCGAACCCACGGACTGTGAGATCATGACCTGAGCCGAAGTCGGACCCTCAACTGATTGAGCCACCCAGGCACCCCAAACTTGTTTTTGAAGCCTCGTTTTCATAGGCTCATTCCCTATTTTCTTAGTTTGATAGCTTCTTTAGGTTTGCTTTTTCTCCCTTCCCAGAACCAAATTCCTAGGTGGTCATTCAAGTTAGAGGTAAGATAGTATATTAAAAAGAGGCTTTGATTTAAAGAAAACTGGATTTAAATCCTTCTACCAATGATTAGCAGCTTTGCTACCTTGGGCAGTTGACTTAGTTTACTTAACCTCTCAAAGGTTTGAATGCCTTCTTACAGAGTTGTTGAAAGGAAGAGAAATAATATATAAAGTCCTCAGCACAGTGTCAAGCGTGATGTAGGTGATCAAAAATTGGAAGCTGTTTTTATTTTTACTAGCATGTTGATTTGTATAGGTGGAAAAAGAGAAGAAAAGATTTGTCCCCAACCCAGGACCTCCCTGCTGTGTGCCACATTTAAATTTTCAATTGCCTATAGACATATTAATCCAAATTCTTCAAACTTACCATCGTCAAAAAGATCTTTTTATTATTCTTTCTGTATCTGTTCTGCCTCCTTTGGTCCCGATGGAACTTAATGTTTTACTCTCTACATGCCCAAGCCAGGAACTTGTCAGTTCCACCGTGGTTTCTCAAGTACTGCTTTTCTCTGTCCTCATTTCCACATTCCCCTTTCCCTGGGTTCTTTATCCTCTTTCACCTGGAGCTCTTTTTATCTGTTCTTGTTGATTCTAGACTCCTTATGTTTTTCACATCCTCCATAGTGCTTTCAGAGTTATTTTCCTAAAAATTCTTTTTTTTTTTTTTTCACAACCAGTATTTCTTAAATGCTTACCATGTAGAAGGCACTGTGCAGGCATGGTGAGAGTATATGGTGAGAGAACAGAATGAGACTGCTCCTGATGAAAATCACAGACTAGGAAGGGCAGTGGATATTAAAAACAAGTAAATATATAAGTAAATACAGAACAGAGTGCTAAGAGAGAATGCCAGAAGGGGATTATTTTGTATATTGGGTGGTCAGAGAATGCCTTCTGAGGAATTAACATTGAAGCTGCTATCTCAAGAATGAGGAGCTAGCTAGCGAAAGAGCAGGACAGTGTTGTTTCAGGCAGAGGGTACAGCATTTGCAAAGACCTCGAGAAAGTTTTAAAAGTAAAATGATAGGACATGGTGATAGACAGTATATGGAAGATGAGGGAGAAGGAGTTGTTAAGGACTTCCAGGTTTCTGGTATGAGCAGTCGCTGGGTTTATAGTGGTACCATTTTACTGAAATAAATTAGGGATAGGGTAAGTGAGAGCAGGGGTAGAATCAGGAGTGTAGTTTGTCAAGGCTGAGAGTCAGAAAAAATAGATATACTTATATCAGTCTATTCTGGTTCTCCATTTCCTAAAAATCTACTTCAAATTCTATCTTGGCTTAGAAAGTCCTTAAATAGTTGGCCCTTATCTACTTCTAGCTTCTCCCACACTTCTCTTTATTACTGTGCATAGCCATAATGAAATTTTCATTGTTCTCAAAACAGTTTTGAACCTTTACATAGGTTATTGCTTGGAATAAACATCTCTGGCTGAGACCTTTTTGTCCTTCTAAGCCTATCTTGAATATTACTCTTCTATAGAATTTTCTCCAACTTTTCCATGTTTAGGTTAGGGTCTTGGGCCTTTTTACTTATTACTGCCATTGGGTGAACATTAGGTTAACACATCTATTGTAGCGTTGATCACATTGTATTACAATTTCTCTTTTGACATACCTGGACACATTTCATTAATCCATGAGCTATGTGGACCCAGAGCTCTAAGTTTGTTGTTTTTGGGTTCCCAGGATCTAGTTCATAGGAGCTGCTCAGAAAAGTGAATGAGTGGATATTGTTCTTACATAAAGCAGTCTGATCCTACCCCCTGAACCAGGATGAGTATTCTTTGTTTCCATGGGCCTGTGAGACTACTTTTACCACATTATCTTGATGTTAAATTGTTTTACATCATTTATTTTTTTTTTAATTTTGTTTTAATGTTTTATTTATTTCTGAGAGAGAGAGCGAGAGCGTCAGCCAGCAGGGGAGGGTCAGAGAGAGAGAGGCAGATACAGAATCTGAAACAGGCTCCAGGCTCTGAGCTCTGAGCTAGCTGGCAGCACAGAGCCCAATGTGGGGCTCGAACCTACGAACCAAGAGATCATGACCTGAGCTGAAGTTGTATTCTTTTTTTTTTATTTTTTTTTTAAATATTTTTATTTATTTCTAGGAGAGAGAGAGAGACAGCGTGAGCAGGGGAGGGACAGAGAGAGAGGGAGTCACAGACTGAAACAGGCTCCAGGCTCTGAGCTGGCAGTCAGCACAGAGCCCGACGCGGGGCTCAAACCCACGAACCGCGAGATCATGACCTAAGCGAAAGCCAGACGCTTAACCGACTAAGCCACCCAGGCGCCCCTGAAGTTGTATTCTTAACCGGCTGAGCCACCCCGGTGCCCCTGTTTTAGATCATTTCTTAAGGACAAGAACTGAGTCTTGGTTTTCCTTGTTTACCTGGTGCCTGTTACTGTGCTTAACATACCATCAGGAAAATTCTAGTAGACTATAGATTCATTGTGGAATATTTCATCAATATAGCCTTCCTTGGGTGTACATTATGGGAGCTGGAGGTAGGAAGAAGGGAGACTCGATATGATGATCAACATATCTCAAATATTTGTTTACTGTTCCTAATAAAAGATACATAAATGTATTTCATAAAATCCTGTTACTCTTTTAAATAATGTGGAGATCACTTACTATCTCCAGATAGCTAAATTTAGTGATACTTTGTTCAGTATTTAGTTACTTGACCTCTCAGCAACATTTGACACTGTTGTCTACTTCCTACTTTTTGAAGCATTCTTCCTCACTTCCAGGACACCATATACCCATACACCAGCACCTTGATGCTGTTGCTTTTTAAAATTGCTTTTAGGGGCTGCTGCTGTTATTTCAGATTCCTGAGTTTTTGAACTCTTCAGTGCTTCCTCTTACACTTTCTTCTCATACTCTGTACTCATTTCCTAGGTAATTTCATCTGTATTTTGAAGATTTCCAGGTTTATATTTCCAGCCCAAGTTCCAGAACTGTATGTATGATTGCTTCTTACTCTCCGTGGATGTCTCAAAACCTCAAATTCCCGTGCTCACAATCAAACTTATAGGAGCCTCAAGAGTACCTGCCTACAAAAGTTTTTGAAGAGTTATTTACTACCCTTCATAGAAATTAATTTCCATTAATTAATGGAAATTGGTGGAGGGTTGTCCCCCTCCCCACCAGTTCTCTTTTGCAGAAGATAGTTTCTGTACTAATTATTTTAAAATAATTGACAGTATAAATATTCAAGTAAATAGAAGTTAACTGTCAAAAAACTGTAACAGTAAATCTTTATTGAGCCGTTGCTGTGTGCTAGACACTTAGTTTAATTTTCAAAATAACCCTTTAGGTGAGTAATAGTATACTGTTGAAAAATAATAGACTATAATGCTTATTTATAAGTATTGACTCTTAACCAAGACTTCTCAAGTTCCCATTCCAGACTTATTAGCTGTATGACCTCTGGTAACTTACTGATTTGGGCCTCAGTTTCCTCATCTATAAAACAGAGATGATATTATCTCCCAAAAACATTACTAGGAGTTAAAGAATAAATATTTAAATTCTTTCAAAAATCCCTGGCACCTATTACGATAAGCACTGTGTACCTGTTCATGTTATTACTTATTATCTTAGGTTTACAGGTGAGGAAATTGAGCCTTAGTAGAGTTTGTCCAAGACTTACAGCTATTAAATGACAGTGCCAGGAGTGAGCATAGACAGTCTGACTCCAGAACCCATTAACCACTCTGTTTTACTTCATCTCAACTAGTAATAATCTATCTTATCCTCTTACACACAAGACTTCATATTAGTGGTCTCATTGTGATCATGAGAGTATTGTAATTCATTCTAGCACTCACACCTGGTGTTTAAAATGTAAAAGATCTAAAATATGCAGGTACAAGGTCATTTTAATAATGATATGAGAAACACAGGGATATACATTTTAATTCTATTTTATTCCACATGCATTTTCTTTTTCTCATGTTACCAGTTAAGTCACAAATCCCTGGGAAGCAGAAGTACTAATTTTATATTACTCTTAAGTGTCTTTAGTTGTTGTGAATTACTTACTCTGTTAAATCTTCTGCTAAATATTTTCAGAATGACTTGGGAGCTCAAAAGTATGTCATAGTCACATAGTACACTTAAAATCAATAATTTTTATTATGATTAACTATAACCTCTTTTGAAATTATGTAGTTATTTGCCTATTTGTTAAAGACGTTTCAGTTTCCCAAAAATAGTTTTCGTTCTATCAACTGCTTTTTGAATAGGAACTTCCATTTTAGTATTTTGAGGTCTTTGTATTAAATTCTGTGTGTAGTTTAATCTGCTTAATTGTAATAGCTTTAAGTCCCTGACTCTCATTTAGGCCTTTAGTAAAAAGTGCATTTGGTTATTATTTACATTTTTTATAGATGATTTACTCCCCCACTTCCCCATTGCTTATTATTTTATCCATTGTTGGATTTTTTATTCTTATTTCTTTGTGGCAAAAAAAAAAAGGAAAAAAACCCTTTGTGTTAAGACAGTATAAAGGCAGAAGATATAAAGCCTTTTGTAGCCATTGAACTTAGCAAGGAGGGGGTTTTGAGAAGGAAAGTAGACTATGAACACCAGAATCATTTATGAGGAAGAGTCTGTTTTTCCATTGTTTTTGGAACTGAATTCTATGGCCTAGAATATTTACTCTTCAGGGACATAAACACAGTTAAAAAATTGTTATATCAGTTAAGACTATTGAGACAGAAAACTCCACTTAAACTGGCTTAAGAGGGGGAAAGGTTTATTGGTTTGTGTAAACTGGACCAGGATAGGTGTGGCTTCAAGAATGGCTCCACCCAAGGCTTTAATAATATCAGCACTCAGTTTATGTGCTTTTCTTGGCGCTGTTTCCTCCCTGTTGGCGCTGCTTCCTCCCTATTGGCTTTATTCTCGAGCCCTACCTGAGCAAAAGATAACTTTACTCCCAGAGCCCCTAAATCTTTACAGTGTCAACTGTATCTGGAAAAAGTCACCATCTTTTTCCTAGAAGCCCTACCAGAAGTCTCATTGTATTTTACTGGCTAGGACTGGCCTACTCACTCCCTTTGTGGCCATGGGAATGTGAAGCTTGGCTTGTCTGGGAATGAGCTGTATGCCCACCCATCAAGTTTGAGGGCACAGTCAGCTCCACCAGATATATATAAACTGTAATTTCCGAAAAGGAAATGAAGATACTATTATATATAGGAAGTGTGAATGTATGCTGAGCAACAGTAAATAGATGTCCATAATTCTTGTTTGTATCTTTTCCATTTTAAGACTTTAACTGGACTCATCTAAGGAAAACCAATTTGGTTGAATTTAATATTTAGTGCTAATTTGGAGTTTATATGATTTCACTTCCAAATTACTGTTTTAAATCAATACATAAGTGGGAATTGCTAGTACTTTTCACCCTTGAAGACCTTTGAGAATATCAAAATTTTTAAATGTGGCCCTACTTTAACAAACACTATGCTATTAATTTTCCTATTAGCTATAGTAATCAAATTTGCTGATAACTAGTTCTTGTGATATACAACAGTGTCTTTATGGATTCCATGTTTTTCTAGGTTAATACTTTTTTTAATGCCTCGGGCAGACTGGGTTTTGATACAAGAAGTTCATAAAGAACCTCCCCTAGATACTAAGGGCCTTGGGGGAGAAGGAGGAGCAGGAAGGGGTGATGAGGGACATTGACAAAGGCTTTATGTATTCATTACTGGGACAGATTTTAGTCTGAAAATGGAAACTCCGTTATTACTGAAAAGAAAAATTAAATACTTACTGTACTTTTACTCTTTTTAACACCAAAAATATGAAATGAAGTGGAAAATTATATTTAAATTTCAGTCTCCAGTATAATCATATAGATAGCTCCTTAGTTCTTTCCTTTTTTTTTTCTCTCCTTCCACTTCTTTCTTATGTTACATTAATATATGTGAATGCGTACAAACATCCCCATAAGGTTTTACCATTCTATAGTGATTCTATAGTATTTAGGAAATTTTAGGGGTTTTTTCTTTTAAATTCCTTGACACTATAGAAATGTTCTTTACTCACCAAATTAAAATGAAGAGTTCATGATATCTAACTTAAGCATATATTTAAATTTTCTTTTACTTTATTATTAAGTTCTGGAAAATGAGCAAAACAGTTTTTCCCTTACAGGAATTTTCAGCTTTAATAGGAGATAGCACAAGATTGTACCTACTGTAACATAAAGCTGGATATAAGGATAAGTGTTTAGAGGATAAGGAAAGACCTCCTGATTGGAAAAGGCATACCAAATGGACCTTGCAGCGTCAGAATTTTTTACAAGTAAATAGTGATAACATTAAAACAACTATTCTTTACTGAGCATTTATTGTTTCACTTTTTTTGTCAAAAAAAAATTATGTATCATTTTAAATCTGTGGAAAAGCCAGAAGAGTTTGAATTACGGTGGATCTTAAAGATAACATGGTTTAAAACTTAAAAATGAAAAGTAATGGAGCTTATTGGGACACATCAAGTGGGAAGTTTTCTATCAGCCACCAGAACAATACTTTGTAGTATAAATAAAAGTTGAAAATCGTTTCTAACAAAAATTACATTGTTTCTCAAGAGATATATATCTGAATAAAAACTTCGTAGTATATACATTACCTTAGAAGGTACTCAATTAATCTTCTGACATAAAAGAAATTCCTGTGATTGTGTATGAATCAGCAGTATTAGCAATTGTAGTCTGTCATCTGCTAGAATCAACAATGTATTTATTTGCTTAGTTTTTATTTTATATATTAATGTTTTAGAAATAAAAGATTGATCATTTAAAATGGATTTTCCAAAATACAGGGTAACTTTAAATGAGTGGTGTTAGGAAATTTATAAATACTCTTAAGTATTTACTGAAGAATATTTTTATAATCACAAAAAAGAAAATAATAAAAATTCATGTTATTAAGAACTTACATCCTTTTTTGAAGTACTAAGAAGAGATTAGACAGAACCTATTAGAATGTGATTTTAATTGCAGTTTATTGAGTTACATATCAAAGAGCCCAAATTAGTTTAAACAAATAAGATTGGAATTTTTGGTATTCTGAGCCTCGTACTTTTTCATTGAATGTCAAGGGTATGTTAACGTTTCTGCATTTATGTTTCTCTGCAAAAGATTGTTCTGACAGTAAGTTTTAAGTCATTTTCACAATTTATTGCTGTCTAAAAATTTCCCTTGAGTTCACATTTTGTTCTGAATGTCTTAGTTTCTTTCCTCCACCTACACACAGTGTAGAAGGCAAGTGAAGCAGGAGTTGCAAAGTAACACAGTGAATTTAAGAACTCTGGCTTTTTCTTCAAAACTAATAAACCTTTATCATAAGATTGCTTTTTATTGATACCACAAAGGAGGTGGGGGGGATTTTGGCAAGTATTCATTAAATGTGTGAATGACCTAATTGATTTAGCTGGAATGAATAGGAAGCTTTGCCATTTGTCCTTGTAGATATTTGGCTCAGTAAACACAGTGATAAACCAAATACTTTATGGTCAAAGGTAAAACAAAAAAAACAACAACAACAACAACAACCAGTCTACCAAACTTACTGATCCAAATATCAGCAATTTTATGTCCAAGTCAGAGCCTTCAAAGAGAAAGGACAATATATTAATTAGAATCTTTATTTCTATTTTGAAAAACACTTATGTTAACTTACGTAGAGTCCAATTCTTTGACAAATGTTAATATGTGAAAATATTAATAGAGGAGATCCTTGCTGAGAATTGTAAGCTGTATGTAATTCAAAGATATGTGTAGAAATTTAAACATACTATCATACACTCTACAATAAATCTCCAATAAAAGCAGGAGTCATTTTTAAGACCAATAATTAGAGATGACAATAGGAGCAACTTTAGAATTTTTTAAAAATTCATTATGGTTTGTCACATTAGTTCAATTCAGTCTGTAACTGTTTTAAAAATGTAAAATTTTAGGAAATTTTTGAGGTCTTCTAAAAAATATTTTCCCTTCAGTGAGGGGGAAAAGAAAAATTTTGATGGCAATTAAAATGTATATAGTACTTTAAAAAAATTTTTTTTAATGTTTTATTTATTTTTGAGAGAGAGAGACAGCATGAGCAGGGGAGGGTCAGAGAGGGGGAGTCACAGAATCTGAAGACAGGCTCCAGGCTCTGAGCTAGCTGTCAACATAGAGCCCGGCATGGGGCTCGAACCATTAGATCATGACCGAGGTCTGACGCTCAACTGCCTGAGCCACCAGGCGCCCCTACAGTACTTCTAAAAAGTACATTTGCAAATCTGCGAATTTGCAAATTTATCTTTTAAAGCATAGAAGTGTGTCATATATACGTTGCTTATCTAAAGCTTATATTTGCTTATATGATGAAAAAAAAGGTATCAGAAAAATTCTAGAGGGGAAACAATTGTTTCTCTTAGTAGCTCCTTTAAGAGAGGAATATTTCTCATTTAATCTTTGTATCTGCAGCTCCTAGCACTGTACCAGATCCTTGTAGGTATCCTGTAAATGTTTACTTACCTAACGTCAATTTTAGGAATTTTGTAATAGGACAGTATTATATTTCTGGGCTTTAAAACTATACTCCTCCCCTCTCCACATACCCACTTTTGTATCTCAATTTTGGTACAAACACGTTCTCAGTTTTGAGTGTGAAGAAAACTGGTTGATATTTTCATCTCCCTATCTTAGCCTAGGCTGAAATTACTCAAAAGGGAACTGAGTTTAGCAGCATACCATCTTTTCAGGTATCTAAAGGGTAGAATATAGCTTCTGAATAATATGTATGGAAAGAGTCTGTTTTTATCTGAGACGACTGATGGAAGGTTTTCCTATCTAGCGGTCAGTCCTAACAAGTGTTGTTAGAGGGAAGCTAAATTCTAACTTCCAAATGTTAACTGAAGCAAAAGCCTAGATTTTATTTTACATATTAGTTCCAATTTCAGGTACAGCAATCCTTTGACAACAAGGAATAGAACTAGGATTAGCGAAATTGCAGTTATTGGAGAGGTTCATAGGAAATACAGTTTGAGAACAAGTTAAAACAGCACTAAATGAATATTTTGCACAGCATCATTCCAGAAGACATCGACTTCCAATGCAAGCTTTATTCACCAGTGTTAAAAACATGACTCACTTAACATTGTGTAGGAAACTTGCTGTGATGTCATAATCTACCACAGCATAGTAACAAGTATATAATGAAACATACCTCTGAAAAGGTTTCAAATCAACTGTTAATGGCATGGAATTTGATGGGTTTTATGCTTTTATTCTCCCTTGTGTTGTTTTGTTAAAGCATCAACAAAAAGGGATATTAACATCCTGAGCTTTTGCAAATTAATATGTTTTAAAGGAATGTTCTTTTTCTGGTCTTGGTAGTTTGTCCGTTGAAAAAAATACAAGGTAAAAAGATTTTCTCTGTTGTGAAGTAATAAAGGACAATCAGTAATTGCTGACATACTTTTTGTTTGCACTGAACTGAATTTTTTTAAGTGAAGTTTTATATTTTGGTATACAAATATTAAAAGTCATATTGGTGAGTGATTTCTTTGGTTTCCTTCCAGCCTGCCTCAACCAGCTTCTCATTCCTATAGGTAAACTCAAACTTAGTCAAAGTTGTCCTAGTTCTTAATACCCAAAAGTATAAAGACCATGTCCAACACCAGAGATTTCTTTTGATCGCTATTGACCTGGCTGGTTTCAAATAGCTTGGTAAACATCTTCCAGCTGCATATTTGGTTTCTTACTCCTTTTACAAACTTGCATTACAGAAACATCTATGTAACTCCTCTCACTCTGGGAGCCACATTACTGGCCTGTCCTTGATCCATTCACTCTGAGAAAAAATAAAGATATAAACCCATCCCTCTCTGGTGACCCAAACAGTCTTCTGCCTGCCTTCAGAAAAGAACCTTCCCTCTGGGAGAAGTTGAACAATAATGTACACAAATGCTGAGGGAGTCCACACAGAGTAGGCACCCATATTCATCACTATATATTTTATAATTTCCTAAATACTAAACAATTGCCAAGACATGTGAGGAGAATCAGTAACTAGAAAAAGAAAAGTCCAGGCTGCCTGTCCCTTTGTGGCTTTCCATACATTACTTCATCCATTTTGTCTCTATGCATATGGCATATATTTCCCTCTCCATCTTCAGATTCACTTCTCTTGCATTGGTTTAATCTGTTTTGAAAGATAACTATTTCTTTGAGATGACTCTCCAAGAATCCCCAAAGTGAATTTTATGTGTTCTTCTATAGCCTAAATTTCAGGTCACTGTATCTGAAAATTCCACCCAAATTTGATAAAATTTGACATAATACAGCGTTTTTATCATAGACATTTTTGGCAGACCACTTCTGGCCCTGGTTTGATTGATTGATTGACCTTTGCTGTGTAAAATGGTGGAAAGAACAGGGGCTTAAATTCGAATCACAATTTTTGCCACTCAGTTTCAAAATGACCTTGAGTAAATTATTTATCCTGATTTCCTCATCTATTAGAAGACAGTTGTAAAGATTGAGTTTAACAACAAAGTTCTTAATACCTGCTACCCAGTAGATGACACATTTGTTTTCTTCCCTGCTCTGAAACCTCATTTAAAGATTTTTGATTAATTCCACATTCTTAAGTTCCACTGTATCAGGCGCTTCTTTGCCTTTCAGCTGCATATCATTCAGTTATTAGATAGACATTTATTCAGTGCTTGCTGATAGTGACTGAGCTTACAGAGACCTACTCCTTGATTTCCACAGACTTACACTTTTATTGTCCTCCTAACCTTTCACTTCCCTCCAAGGAACCTTCTTACTTATCCTTTCTTGAGCACTCAATCCAGTTTTTACTTGTTGCCTTTTTTGTCTTGATGCATGTGTTTGTTCCACCTGAACTGACATTTCTCAAAAACTCCCTTCTGTGAAGATTTCTCTGGATCCTCTTCCACCAAAGTGGTAATACTTTTCTTTGAAGTCTTTCAGTATCTATGGTCTTTTGCTTTAATATAGTGTCTGTCCCATTCTGATTTAGGTTGGGCTGAGTAAATAAACAAGTGGTAGTATAGGGAATTACATCTTTTGCATTCATTTGAATACTCCCAAAGCTTCTGGCATTTTAGTGAATGTTCACTGATAATTTTTTGCATTAGTTATTGCATTATAGTTACTCGAGATGCACAAAGTTAAAAGTAAGGAGATCACAGCCCTCAGTTTGAAAACTACTCAAACGTCTAAGTTAATTAAACGACAAGGGAAACCTACAATTACTATTTTTAGTAGAAAAAAAATCATTAACAAGCATTTAATGGAAAATACCAACCTAGAATATTGAAGGAGGGTGACTCTTGAATAATATTGTCATGTAGAGATATCATCATCTGGTTACCTAGAAATAATGGCTTTTAAACTATTTTTAGCTATTTAACCAAACAAGATCATAAGCTATTATTTGTAACTAATATTTCCTTTTATATAAAGTAGTAAGTGTAAGTAAAGTGTACTCCTGAGTTCTGTGAGTCATACTAGTAAACTGAGGAGTGGGTAATGGGAACTCTGTATGTATAGCCTGTTAGTCAAAAGTAAAGCTAGCCTGGGATTTGTGACTGGCATTGGAAGTGGGATGGTCTTTTGGGATTGAACACTTTAACTTGTAGGATCTGAGTTAACGCCAGATAGATAGTGTCAGTTGAAATGAATTATTGGACACCCACTTGGTGCTAGAGAATTGATTAATTGGTGTTACAGGAAATGCTGTGCTCATTTGCATTCACTGAAGGTGATGTAAAATATCAGCAAAGCATAAACCAAAAAAACTGTGTCTACAATTAAAGCTAGATTAAAATAATATGAGGTTAGAAATTTCAAACCTAATTGTGAATTTTGTGATCTCTGGTACAAAAAGCATTTAGTTCGGAAAAGTCTTAAGCTCTCTTCGTGAAAACCTGTAGAATGTTCAAATGATTACTTCCCTCAGTTTCTTTGGTAGTAGGAGTTAAAATATTTAGAATTTTTTAGCTTATTCAATTCTAAAGTTGCATAAGTTCTTCTGATCTTTTATTATTTAAAAGATCAGTATTTGAATTCCAGATGAATGCCAGCATTCAGTGATCTCAGGTCTATGGCAGAGTTGTTTTTTTAATGTGATAATATTTTGTTTGTTGTTATGACAGCTTTATTGAGATATACCATACAGTTTACCCACATCATCATGATCAATTTTAGAACATTTTCATCACCTGAAAAAGACACCCATAGCCTGTAGCCATCACTCCCCAAACCCCAATACCCTGCCCTCATCCTAGTTAACCACTAATTTTACTTTCTGTCTGTGGATTTGCCTATTCTGGCCATTTCATGTAAATGGAATCATACAATATGTAGTCCTTTGTGAGTGGCTTCTTTCATTTAACATGTTTTCACTGTTCATTCATGTTGTAGCATTTATCAGTACTGTCAAAAGTTCATTAAAAAAAAAAGTTAAAATCAGTGAATCACTTAAGTAGAAATTAGTTGAGTTTACTGTGCATATACCAAAAAGACAGTTTGTAAACAGAGCATTCAAACCAAAACATGGAATGAGGCTCAGATACTTGCAATATTGGAATTTTCTTAAACAGAATTGATAACTAGTCACCCCTTATCAGTTTGGGGGAATTACTTTATGATTTTTAGAAGTGACCCAGGTCAGGTTAACTTCACCTGTTTTGCATAATAAGCTAAATTAAACTTTGCTTGTATGACTGCTTGGTGGTTTTCAAGACGGTCACCATTTGTATTTTATTTTAACAGCTCTTTATTCATTTTTATTGCCAGATATTCTATTATATGGATAGACCACATTTTGTTTATTCATTCATCACTTGATAGACATTTGGGTGGTTCCACTTTTTGACCATATATTTAATGGTCTTATGAACATTCGTGCACAAGTCTGTGTATGGACATATGTTTTCATTTCTCTTGGATATACACCTAGGAGTAGAATTCCTGGGTCATATGATAACTTTATATTTGCTCTTTTAAGGAATTGCTAGACTGTTTTCCAGAGTGACTGCATCATTTTGCTTTCCTACCAGCAGTGATTGAGAGTTCCAGCTTTTCCACATCCTTGCCAATGCTTACTTTTTGTCTTTTACTGTGTCATACTAGTGACTGTGAAGTGGTATCTCATTAGGGTTTTGATTTACATTTCCCTAATGGCTAGTGAGCTGAGCATTTTTTCATGTACTTACTGCTCATTTGTTCATCGTTTTTAGAGAAATGTCTATTCAGATCCTTCACCAGTTTTTAATTGGGTTTATATTTTTATCATTTAATTGCAAGAGTTCTTTATATATCTGTATCTAGATATAGATACATCTCTGTGAGATAAGTGATTTGCAAGTATGTTTTCCAATTCTGTGTGTTATCTATGGCAGTACTTTTGACATCTAGGTTTCTTTGGTTTGTTTAAGGAGACTTCTGGGTTAGCAAAAGCCTACAAAGTGGGAGAGTGAGCAGACAATTTAGGGAGGCATAGCCTCTGGGTGAGCAAAAAGAAATCTCTATTTTATGCCTATCATCAGATTTTTAATTATGTAAATTTCAGCTTTCTCTTTATGATATAAATTATAACAACCAACCCAGCAAATAA
This sequence comes from Hyaena hyaena, assembly GCF_003009895.1. Lineage (NCBI taxonomy): Eukaryota > Metazoa > Chordata > Mammalia > Carnivora > Hyaenidae > Hyaena > Hyaena hyaena. The sequence goes on from NW_024080854.1 coordinate 1,302,101, forward strand.
TAGCGCTAAAGGTGAATCTTTAGCTATCTCATGTAATAATACTTGCACAGTACAAGATATGAGTTACTTGTTGGCTGACTGCTCTGTTCTTTAGTGCTTGTACTATCGCCTCCAAAACTAATGAAACAGACTAACATAGAAGTCAAAAGATCTGTTAGCTAGCTCCTCTGCTTAGCCCTCCAGCCTGATCAAATAACGTACCCTTTATAACCTATAGATTTGTCTCATCTATAAAATGAGGAAATTGAACAGAAAAAAATGTCTTGGTTGAATAGAATGTCCTTTAAGGTTCTTTCCAGCTTTAGAATGTGATTATATGGTTCAGTAATAGTGAACTTTCTGACTTTCTTCTTCTTTCTTCTTCCTTCTCACCATTGTTAAAAAATCTTGGGCCCCAATATACCTTTTCCTTGAAAGGAATGGAATTAGATGGATTTGGCCGGTAAAAAACCAAGCACAGGTAGATACTCGGTAAAGACATGATAGAATAGCCAGTGCCATCTGGGTGGCATATGGATTAGAAGAACATGGCCTGTGCATCATCAGTGAGGCAGAGCTAAAGGATGAAATAATTTACACACCTGCTGTGGGTGTGGCTAGAGGTGAAGGGACTGTGAAGAATGAGTCCTTGATTGTAACCGTGGAAGTTTACAGAGATCATTAGAGAAGAAGCAAGCTTTCAGAGGTTAATTGTGTACAAAGGTGGAATCAAAACCTAGGCTATAAGTAAAGAGGAAAAATAGGACCATAAGACAAGAAACATCTGAAAAGGCCTAGAAATTGTGAGGTAAGTGTACTTTCTTTTGTTTAGTCTTCTTCTGGATTATTATTTATTTTTTTTAATGCTTATTCATTTTTGAGAGAGAATGTGTATGTGTGTGTGTAAGTGGAGGAGGGACAGAGAGAGAAGGAAACACAGAATCTGAAGCAGGCTCCACACTCTGAGCTGTCAGCACAGAGCCTGACACGGGGCTCAAACCCACAAACCGTGAGATCATAACCTGAGCCAAAGTTGGACACCCAGCCGACTGAGCCACCCAGGCGCCCCTCTGGAATGATTTTTTTTTTTTTTATTTCTAGGAGAGAGAGAGACAGCGTGCGCAGGGGAGGGTCAGAGAGAGAGGGAGTCACAGACTGAAACAGGCTCCAGGCTCAGAGCTGGCAGACAGCACAGAGCCCGACGCGGGGCTAGAACCCACAAACCGCGAGATCATGACCTAAGCGAAAGTCGGACGCTTAACCGACTGAGCCACCCAGGCGCCCCGGAATGATTTTTAAAAGTTTATCATTGGTCTCCAAGTTCAACTGAAATATTTGCCAGAACTTCAGACATTGTTGATAGTGACAAGGAAATTTAAGACAGCTGTCAGCCAAGCTAGATATAGAAGAAGAGTAGGAGAAAGGTCACTGAGATTCAGGTCCATTTGCCAGTGTTTAGGAACTTCGAGTCCCACCAGCCAAGAAAAAATCCTTAAAGTTTTCTTGTATTTGACTGGTCTGCATGATATTACTATTCAGACATTACTGTAAGTAAAGCACATGTGAACAGCAAAAAGTAGAATTCAGACTGAGAAAGAAAAACTTGGAGATTTAATTTTAGCCCTTTTCTCCTTTATGAATATGGGCCTTTGTTTCATTATAAACATAACTCACCATACTCACTTAGAAAATATTGAGGTTTTGTCTTTAATGTCTTCTTAGAGTTAAGAAAACTATATCCCCTCAGGAGACTATTTGGTATAAACACAGAGCTTGAAATACATAAGGAACGTTTATAGTGTTAATGCTTTAATTTTAGTCATTAAGGTAGTTTATGATGATAGCATATGAGCTATTAATATCTCCATTACCTTAGTTGTTGAGCAAGAAACACACTCCCAAAATTAAAAGAGTTGGTGTGTTGGTCTAAAAACCGGCAATCGCTTCTCCGCCTTTTGGCTAAGATCAAGTGTGGTCTAAAGACCGGCAAGTCCTCAGGTTTTGTTGTAGAATCAAGTTTAGGGCATAGTCAGTCACAACTGCATTCTATTTAGTATGAGTATTGGACCTGTCATGTCCGGCTTCTTGAGCAGTTTCATCAGCCTGGAGTCACATGACAAGGCAGGATCACCAGATAGCAAAATCTTAGAATATGCCCAGATCATTTTTACAGATACATTTCCTGGACTGGACATGCATCTATACAGGTTAAACAAAAGCAGGGTACTGGAGCAGATTTACTTCACAGTAACCTTAAAGGCCTGCTACCAGCAGAATGGGCAAAAGAAACATAATGCAAACTTACTGAAGAATAGCTTCAGGGCAGGTGACACAGGGAATGCCGGGAGGCAGAAGTTAACTTACAGCTATAAGACAGGGGGAGGTTTAGCTTGTGCCAAGGCATTAGGTGACAAAGTATTATTAGACTTAAACCAACCAAAAACACTTATTTTTGTGTAAGAGAATATCAGCCCCTAGACTCAAGTTGGACAACAGTTTAATGGGTAGAGAGTATAGATGGTTTGCAGCTTATTGAACAGGTATAAACCAGCATTTATTCTTATGACTTAAGTAGCATGTTTTTTAAAAATCTTAAATTAATTAAGCACCAAGCAGACTCACCTTTGATTGTGTTGAGGAATAGACAAGTTCCATGTACAACGCTTCACCATAAGAAAACACATTTCTTGGGGCGCCTGGGTGGCTTAGTCGGTTAAGCGTCCGACTTTCGCTTAGGTCATGATCTCTCGGTTCGTGGGTTTGAGCCCTGCGTCGGGCTCTGTGCTGACTGCCAGCTCACAGCCTGGAGCCTATTTCAGAGTCTGTGTCTCCCTCTCTCTCTGACCCTCCCCTGCTCACGCTGTCTCTCTCTCTCTCCTAGAAATAAAAATTAAAAAAAAAAAAGAAAAAACACATTTCTTAAAAAGAGTGGGGGAATTTGGAGTAGCAAGAAGTTAACTCTTCAGATGAAGTTTACAAGGAGGGTAATTAACGTAAGCTCAGCTGAAGGGTGTGCCCAGTAGCTATTTATTTGATGAAGCGTAAACAATACCAACTTGCCTCTGGGTATTGCTATTGATTCTCCATGTTCCTGAGCACCAAATGGATCTAATTTATTTTAAAATACAAAATTAGAAATTAAAAAAAACATGATCAGTTGAAAAGAACAGAAATGTTCACCTGTTCTTATGCCTGGGATAATGTAGTGTTTTGTAACAAGACCAAAAAAGTCTGATTCATTAGATGGTGCTAAACAGACACTGTTTCTTTATATGAATTATGTGGATTTGTCTGTGTTTTTTTAACGGAATGTTCTTAACAGAATATTATACCAAATCTGTTAAGAATAGACTGTTACACTATGATGAAAGGGTAGTTCAGTATCTTAGTTATACTTCTGACATTTTTAGAACATTTATATAGTTAATTCAGTCAGCCTTTTAAGAAATGGAATACTGCCTTTTCAGGTACCTTATTCCATAACTTGAAATTCAGCCTGTGTTAAAAACTGTTCTTTGCTTCCCTCTTACTTCCGTTTCTTCCCATTTGGGCCACAGACTTCCTTAGGGAGGAGTTGAGGGAGAAGTCAGTTCTCACTTCAGCCAATAGAATTTAGAATTAAATAGTGTTTACCTATTTTGTGTAAGACAAGCCCACCCACACACATTATGAAGTGCTTAAGTGAAAGAACCCTGAGCAGGCAAGCTATTCAGTGTGTGATTGCAAGTGTAACTGGGAGATGCTTTCGTACTATTTGGATTTTATCTTCTGCTGTGAAGGTTGTTTATCTAGCTTTGTGATAGCGATGGAATAAAGAGGTAGGTATTCTATAGCTTAATATTAAGTGTCACATTGTCAGTACTTCAGGCTTTATGTAAGGTTCTAGAAATGATTTCAATCATAATCAGATTGCTTATGTTTAAGTTTTTCACATTCAGCTTTAGAAGTATGTTATGTGTGAATTATATTTCCTTCTGTCTTAGGGAAAGGGTTGAGTAAATCTCCAGCTCCAAGGCTTTTGTGTTGTTAGGGAGGCTTTACACTGTAATCTCACCCCCCCCCCCCCCCCCCCCCACCCGTCAGTCCTAAAGAAAACTAACTGCAGGTGTTTATTGCCCATTGACTGTTGGTCAACAGGAACCTGAAAATTCTTCATTTGTAATATTTTTCCATGTTTTAGCATGTTTTTTACATGCTTTAGAACTTAATGTTGTCCATTGTTTTCTTTTGAATTACTAAATTTAAGAATTACGTCGCTGTCTGAAGGAAATTAGTTGGAAGCCAGAGTGATGATGCTGTTTTGTAGTTTGGTTAGCTATTGACAGTTTATTCACAATCTTGTCTTTTGACCATAAATCTCCTCTTGAGATCCTCTAAAAGAGATCTAGGCCTTTGAGAGAACCACAATTTACTATTTAGACATTTTTACGAGATAGGGAAAAATTATAAAGATTTTTTTTTAATATTGAGAGTCTTGCTTTATAAGGATTTTAAGTAATGTTTCTACCCTGAATATTTTGTTGTTCTTCCTCTGATATGATAGGAAGAGATTTAATAATTTTAGGTCTGATGATTGGGGAGAGGGGGCGCTTTCTGGTATAAAATGAACAATTATAAGTTCCCCAGTATTCTTCTCTGAAGCATTGTGTTTTCACTTTAAAAAATGGTTATAATTGAGATTTGTATCTTTTTATAGGAAATTTATTAAAAACGGAATCTGTTTGCTAGAATACTGACATGCTACCCAGTAATGTATGTTCATTTTTTATCAAATTTTCTAATCAGTTTGTGAAAGGAAAGTACTCACTCTCTTGTACAATATAAAATGGAACTCAGTAACAAGAGAAAAGTTGCCAATTAGGAAAAATTGATCATAATAATTTTATGTAATTGGAGTATTTGTAATGTGATAATATAACATTAATCCAAGTGGAGAGAGGAAATTTGTAGAAATACCTCAGCTGTATGGATGAGGTATTCATTTTCCTAATGAAAAGAGTTAAATGGGAATATCACACCGAGTGATTTAAAATATTCACTCTGGTAAAAAATAGATGTTCTTAGCCTCCCACATACAATGTCTCTAAATTACTGCTATAAAAATTTATGGGGAAAACATTATGATTTGGTCAAAGAAAGATCAGCTGCTACTTCTGAGAACTTTTTATGAACCAGTGAGAAACTTTTTTGTTAGTGAGATTAATAACAGTTGTCATCTTTTAATAATCCCTGTCTATAGGTAATTGACCTTGCTGTTAAAACAGTATTGGAGATTCATTTGTAATTTGAATTTTCAACTACACTTTTCTTTTTCCAGTCCTTTTTAATAGAACTTATAGTGGAATTACAAAACTATTGAAAGTTAAAGTTCACTTCCGTGTAAGAGCAGGGAGTACATATACGAAATCTGACTTGACTTAGATGTACTATTTTTCCCCTGTTAAAAATCAAACATTTATATACAACATTCAACCTTGAAACTAACTGTGCTGATTTTTGAGGACTTTGATTATATTTCAGAGCCTGTTACATATTATAAGTAGTAGAAAACTAGACCTTATATTGTATCAAATTTACCTACAAAAATAGATTATAAGCATTTGTTTAGATACTAAGAAATAAAGATGAATCTCTGAGAAAATAAACCTAAAGTGATGGAGCTGTGTCACCATAAATGAACTGAGTATTAAGACCTACTTTGGATACCTAATTAAACACATACTAGGTATTTAGCAAATACTTTAAAAAAATTTTTTTTCTCTTACAGTTTGAATAGTTTTAAGAGACCCAAAAGTCTATAACTTCAGTATACAGTGAGTGAACTGAGCACATGGTCCAACATCCAAATCTCAAAGCAGCTTTGTTGTTCTTGGCACAGTCCTATTGTCAAATTCTATGAAGTATGAAAAATATTGTCAACATTTTACAAGTAGGGAAAATCATGTGCTATAGAATAGTAGATTTGAGAATTCATGAAGGACCTGGATCTAGCCCTCATGACTGTCCAGGGCCAGAGCTCTCAGGGTTGACCCTAGGCCGTCACACACAGCTTAGACATTCACAGTTGTCTCCTCTAGTTTGAAGAAAACAGTATCATAATGAAGTAATCAGTAAATAATTCAGCAGAGTCTTTGATATTATAGCTTTTCAAGATTTTGTTTAATGAAATGTATCAGAATTACAGGTTGATGCTGCTTCTTCCTAACTCTTGCTCCCTTCTATTCCTTTTCATAAATTCTTTAAGACCAGGATTCATGTGTAGAGGTGGACAGAACTCAAATTCAGATACTGTTAGATTTCAGTTACATGTAAATGTATGTACATTAATTGAATTTACATTTATAACTGATTTAATTCTCAGAACAGCCTAATGAGAAAGAACTATTATAAACCCTCGCTTTATAGATAAGAAAATTAAATGTAAATGCATGAATTTAGTAACTATTATATTATTGCATATACAAAGTGTTTTCTTTAAAGCTTTTTATTTATTTTTGAGAGAGAGAGAGTGTGTGCGCCAGTGGGAGAAGGGCAGAGAGAGAAGGAGATAGGATCTTGAAGCAGGCTCTGTGCTGTCAGCACAAAGCCCAGCATGGGGCTTGAACTCACAAACCATGAGATTGTGACCCTAGGTGAGGTCGGATGCTCAACTGACCTAACCACCCAGGTACCCCCGAAGTGTTTTCTAATAAAGCTACAACAGTAATGATAAAGTTGCCCTTATGTGCATAACATTTTTTGGTTTTTGGGGTTTTTTTGTTTTTTAAGAAAAATCTATGAAACAACATTCTGCAAAAATCTGGTCAGTGTGGGGATGGATCACTTTGGTCCTGGTATCACTCAGTCCATCCAGTGGCCACACTTATGTAGTAACAACTTTCTTGAGCAAGGGGGCTGTGGATGGGCAGTTTGATATCAGAGAAAGCACGGAAGGCACGGTGACTTGACAGGACCAGCACAGCTTGGCTGTACTTCACCTTTAGGTTGGGAGAAAGCTGAAAGGAGGCAGAGTCTGAATCTTGAATTCATTTTCATAATGCCTTTTGCTAAATTAAAGGGCTATTTTGTGTGTTCTGTCTGTTTTTGTCTCTTATTTACTTTTCATTTTGAAGTCATTTTAGCCTTATAGAAAAATTGGAAAGATAATTCAGCATGTTTACGGATACCCTTTACTCGGCTTCCCCTAAGGTAAACAGTCTATATAACCAGATTGTATTTATCAAAACCAGGAAATTAACACTGGTACAGTACTATTAACTAAACCATAGATCATGTTCAAATGTAAACGGTTTTCCACTAGTGTCCTTTTTCTGTTCCCAGATCCAGTTCATGATCCCATATCCCAGATAGTGATTGCATCTCCTTAACCTCTTCCAGTCTGGGAGTTTTTCAGTCTCTGTCTTTTATGACTTCAAAAGCACTTTGAGTGACTACTGGTAATTATTTTGTGAAATGTCTGTCAATTTGGGTTGGTCTGATGTTTTCTGATAATTATTAGATTGAGGTTATACATTTTTTGGCAGTATACCATGGAAAAAAGTGATGTGTCCTTTTGGTGCATCATAATCAAGGCATACATGATCTCAAACTGTCTTATTATGGATAATGTTATCCTTGATCAGTTGGTTAAAATGGAGTCTATCAGGTTTTCCCCACTATGAAGTTTCTGTTTTCTCCTATATAGTTAATAATGTCTTGGGGGAGATATTTTGAGACCATTGTTGGTGCTTTCTTAAAAATGCAGATAACTTGGTCAGTGTTTCAAGGAAAATAAGGACTAGAGAAACCCAGAAATATCTAGGAGTAATTTAACTGTCCAAAATAATAATAATAATTATTTTTTTAAATGTTTTATTTATTTCTAGGAGAGAGAGAGAGAGAGAGACAGCGTGAGCAGGGGAGGGTCAGAGAGAAGGGGAGTCACAGACTCTGAAACAGGCTCCAGGCTCTGAGCTGGCAGTCAGCACAGAGCCCGACGCGCGGCTCAAACCCACAAACCGCGAGATCATGACCTAAGCGAAAGTCGGACACTTAACCGACTAAGCCACCCAGGCACCCCCAAAATAATTATTAAATAATACTCTTTGGAAGAGCCCATAACCTACATAAGATTAATATGGCTTACTCCTGGAGATTAAAAAGATGATCGTAGACTCGTTGCGTTTTTAATGGTTTGAAAGTGGTTGGGGAAAATCCATTTAATTCATTTTTTCCAGGTTTAAATTTTATTCAAGGGACTTTTAAATTCAACTTTAACCAATTCATTGAATTACTGAGAAAATAAAAGTGGCTAGGCAATATTGTAGTTTATTTCCATGTTAGGACAGTAGAATTTATGTAAGCTCTGCTTAATATTTTGTAGTAGGAAGAGTTGAGGGATTTTCTTGTATGTTGTTTAGTTTCCCATTGTAGTCCTCTCCTGTACGCACCACCCACAGGTACTTTTAAACTCAATTATTTCAGCAGTTCCAGAAAGCTAGCTAGAATTTGAGTTGTAACATAATGTTCTTATCTATAAAATAAGGGTTGTAATAGTTCCTACCTCAGGGTGCCTGGGTGGCTCAATCGGTTAAGCGTCCAACTTCGACTCAGGTCATGATCTCACGGTTCATGGGTTCGAGCCCCGCATCGGGTTCTGTGCTGGCAGCTAGCTCAGAGCCTGGAGCCTGCTTCAGATTCTGTGTCTCCCTCTCTCTCTGACTCTCCCCTGCTCACGCTGTATCTCTCTCTCTCTCTCAGAAATAAATAAAACACTAAAAAAAAAAAAATTAAAAAAATAGTTCCTACCTCATAAGGTTGTTCTGAGGATTAAATCAGTTAATACATGTAAAGTGCTTAGGACAGTGCTTGGCACGGAGACAGAATCCAGTAAGTGTTAGCCACTATGAAAAAAAAGAGGTAGCATAAGCATGAGTTGACTGCCAGTGTTGGGTGCTGACTTTAGAAAATGATAGAATTTTCCATGAATATACTTTTATCCAATGTTTTTGTTCCAAATAGCTATCAAATCCCGCTGAATTTGCTGGTTTCTGCAGACTTTTGTTCAAGACTTTAGTGGTTAAACCTAGGGGAATTTCTAGTCTTCCTTTCTGCGAAGCATATTACCTTTTTCCGAACTTTGGTAATCTGAAAGGGTTGCATACAGGACAAGTATGGGCAGGGACTATACAAATGTTTGAGACCTTAGTTGTGTCTTTTTAAAATACATTTCTAGGGGCATCTGGGTGGCTCAGTTGGTTAAGTGTCCAACTTCGGCTCAGGTCATGATCTCATGGCTTGTTAGTTTGAGCCCCTCATCGGGATCTCTGCTAACAGCTAGCTCAGAACCTGGAGCCTGCTTCAGGTTCTGTGTCTCCCTCTCTCTGTGCCTTCCCTGCTTATGCTCTCTCTCTCTCTCTCTCTCTCAAAAATAAATAAAACATTAAAAAAATTTTTTTAAATACATTTCTAGATATAGGGGATTAAGTGATCATTGAGGTCAGCCAATCAGGAATAATGCCCTGCAGTTTTTTCTTGGCTTGTCCCTTTTTAGGGAGTCCTGAAGGCAGTTCACCCATAAGCTGTCTTGACTCACTTCGAATACATGTTTTTCTTCCTGACGGTACCAGGAATTAGCCTTAGTGTAATACCCTGCTTTTCACCTGAGGTTTCTTTCTCCCTTTCCATTTTTTAAACAGCCATACAAAGTCCATTTCATTTACTGAAGTGTTTATTGTTGATTGCTACCAGGAAACAGGATTGACAAATACAGTGAGCAGTAAGGAAGTGATAAAGTTTCAAACAGTCTCAAAAAAATACTAGTCATAGTTGCATCGTTGTTACTAGTCTATACTAGAGTTTAACTTGTTTAGTTTATCTTACCCAGCTATACTTTATACTCTCTCCTAAATGGTCCCATGATAGAGTCTTCTGTTCTTATGTAGGTGTTAGCCCCCACCTCCCAGACTTGGGTGGGATTTGATTGGTGGTATCAGAAAACCCAGACTACTTAACTTACAGGAGCCACAGTTTCTCCATTTATAAAATGGGGATAAATGACTATACTTGATATAGTTGTGATAGAAATTAAATGAGTTAATGTATGTTGAATTAATATATGGGTTTCAGTTCTACCTTTGCCAGATATTACCTGTTTGACCTTGAACCCAGTCAGTGGCCTTTCTGACTGACACACTCAGTTCCCTTATCTGGAAAATGGAGTTAATAAGACTTTGCTATCTAATTCATAGGGCTATTGTGAGGGTCAAGTAAAATAATCTTATGTGAAAGCACCTTGCTAATTAACATTCTGTGCCAGTGCAAGATAGACTTTAATCCAAGGTTGATTCAAATTGACACCCCTTTTGATTTAAAAAGATTTCCCCATGCTTTCCAAAGCTTGCTTTTAATTTCTCTAGATATGGGCCCCCTAGGTCAAGAAGATATTTGCTATTCTGGCCTTTACAGATTAGCCTTTCTCTAAATGTCAGACTACCCAGCACTGGCCTATAAAACTACTTCTGTGGCCACCCCAGCTTTCCTTCAACCACTTGAGAGAGGTTGCTACAATATTAAAGTATTTTAAATGCACACAAATATTAATAATTAATCAGCATCAAGATAAGATGATAGTTCTTCAATTTTCACTTCAAGCCACTCTTATTGATTCTAATAAAATACTGAAACTGCAGCTACCTTTTAAGCCATTGCCTTCACTACCACAAGGCTTAGTAATAGCTTTTAAGATATCAATATGATGATGTAAGAAAGCAAATATTTATTAAATATCTTACTGTGTGCCAAGCACCATGCCAAAAATAGGGAAAATCTCCCTCCTAGAAGCAAATTGTCATCCTCAATTTGAGATTAGAACAGTGGTTCTCAAAAGAGGACATCCAGATGGCCAACAGACACATGAAACGATGCTCAGCATCCTTCCTCATCAGGGAAATACAAATCTAAACCACACTGAGATACCACCTCACGCCGGTCAGAGTGGCTAAAATGAGCCACTAGAGGACTAGATGCTGGCGAGGATGTGGAGAAATGGGCACCCTCCTGCACTGTTGGTGGGAATGTAAACTGGTGTAGCTCCTCTGGAAAACAGTGTGGAGGTTCCTCAAAAAATTAACAATAGAACTCCCCTATGACCCACCAGTAGCACTGCTAAGAATTTACTCAAGGGATACAGGAGTGCTGATGCATAGGGGCACATGTACCCCAATGTTCATAGCAGCACTCTCAACAATAGCTAAAACATGGAAAGAGCCTAAGTGTCCATCAACGGACGAATGGATCCAGAAGATGTGGTTTATCTATACCATGGAATACTACATGGCAGTGAGAAAGAATGAAATCTGGCCATGTGTAGCAACATGGATGGAACTTGAGGGTGTTAAGTTGGGTGAAATAAGTCAGGCAGAGAAGGACAGCTACCATATGTTTGCATGTATAGGAGGATTAGAAGGACCTTAACAGAGGACCCTGAGGGAGAAGAAGGGGGGAAATAGGAAGGGAGAGAGAGGGAGGCAAACCATGAGAGATTCTTGAATGTTGAGAACAAACTGAGGACTGATGGGTATGGGGGGTGATGGGCATGGAGAAGGGCACTTGTGGGGATGAGCACTGAGTGTTACATGGAAACCAACTTGACAATAAACTATTTGTAAAACAAACAAACAAACAAACAACAGTGGTTCTCATAGGGTGAAAAGTGGGAAGGAGAGTAAGAGATGGGAGGGGGGATGGGAAGGTGAGACATCTTTGATCATAGCAAGTAGGAATGCTCCTGGCATCTAGATGGTGTAAAGGCCGGGTATTGCAGGCCAGCCACCCCACAGTATCTAAGTATTAGTAGTGCCGAGGTCGAGAAACCCTAGTTTAGAGGAGTAAGTACTGTCTATGGGAAAGATGTTAACTGCTTTCCCATCAGGATGAAAATAATAATTGTCCCTGTAGGTGGTAGAGTATCAGCATGTCATTTGGCTGTCCTTACAGGGAAGACTTGGGTGTTCACACATGAGGTGACCTGTATCTTGGGAGGAGGAACATGGACTTTACTTTCTCTGTTGCTGAATTAAAAGCTAAAAGTCACTGACAGGCAGTAGTAACCTCATACTCCATTGTTTCTTCTTTCTTTCCTTTTATGGAAGAATGCTGCTTATTAATCCTACTGATTGTAAAAAGAAGGAAGAAGATGATTAGATTTTCACTCTTATCAAGAAACTGCCATAAATTAACCTCCCTTCAATCATCAGTGTATTGGTTTTGTAAAATGGCTCCATCACAAATATACCAAAACAGTTCTGTTTGAGTCATTCTTTTGAAATCAGCCAAAGAGGAACTCTAGTGTAGATGGGAATCTGTTTCATCAGAGATGATATATGCAATCCACATTATATTTTTCACTGTAAAGAAGCACTTCATGTTTTAAAACATTTTCCTTTTCTTTTTTCTCCACATCCCTTTATGCCTGCTCACTTCCCCACCAAAATAGAAGTGTTCAAAAGATGACGTAAATATCTACGTAAGATTGGTTTTGTTCTTTGCTTAGTGTTTGTTTGCTTTTTATTTTTCAGAGCAGGGATTTTGTATTTGTGTTTAGTAGGTAGTAAGCAAAAGGCTGTGTGCAATGTAAATAATAAAGGAAAAAATGTGTAATGTTGGGAGAGCAATCTGAAAAAAGATTGATTTCCCAGTTTTCCTTCTTTAAATGAAACTGACAATATATATTATAGAAAGTCATTCCTTTGGGAAGAGTTGATATTAAAACATTTGTACTTCACTGGCCTTTAAGAAAACAAGTTATTAGAATGTTTTATTAGTCAAAGTAAAGAGACTATTTCTAAGAAGTATATATTTTATGGCTCATTTAAAAAATTTTCTAAGCCTACACAGAAAATAACACCAGGGCCCCTGGATGTCTCAGTTGGTTAAGCATCCGACTCTTGGTTTCAACTCAGGTCATGGTCTCCTGGTTTGTCAGTTCAAGCCCCATGTCAGGCTCTTTGCTGCCAGCATAGAGCCTGGTTGGGATTCTCTCTCTTTCTCTCTCTTTCTCTCTTTCTCTCTCTCTCTTTTTCCCCCTCTCTCCCTGTCTCCCTTTCTCCGGCCCTCCCCTGCTAGTGCTTTGTCTCTCTCTCTCAAAATAAATAAACTTTTAAAAAAAGAAAAAGAAAACATTATTCTAGAATAGGTTTCTTTAAAAAAATTTGTTTAGGGGCGCCTGGGTGGCTTAGTTGGTTAAGCGTCTGACTTTCGCTTAGGTCATGATCTCACGGTTCGTGGGTTCGAGCCCCGCGTCGGGCTCTGTGCTGACTGCCAGCTCGGAGCCTGGAGCCTATTGCAATCTGTGACTCCCTCTCTCTCTGACCCTCCCCTGCTCACGCTGTCTCTCTCTCTCTTCTAGAAATAAATAAAACATTAAAAAATAATAATAATAATAAAAAAAATTTGTTTAACTTGGGAAGGTCCCTGCTGATAAGAACATGCTTACTTTTTAAGGATCAAGCAGAGCTTTAAAATAACAGCCTTATTATTTTAGCAAGATCTTTTTCTATCGTTTTTTTTTCCAGTCTCAGAGTTAAGGGCATTATTTAATATTATTTTTGTTAGATCATCACATTGGGATAGAACTGAACATAATGTGGTCACACCAACTAACTTAATTGAATATCAACAGGTAGAGCCGGTAATTGAGTCATTAGAATTTATACATATGTTCATTTCATATTCTCAAGTGACTTTAGGAATTAATTTTGAAGAATTCTGTATCTTATTTAGATTTTAAATACAGAGAATATATAAAGAGAATGAGTACAAGAGCACTATCTTGCAACTGGGTTTTGTTAAAGATTTTGAACCATTTTGAAAGTCATGACTCTTTAGAACATATAAAGATTCTAACAACTTTTTTCCAACAGTCACCTATCACCATGTTTTAGAATTGCAATCGAAGATTCCTGGTGGAGTAGTTATCATGGCATATGTTATTCATAGTTTAAGAATGCCAGTTTAATACAGCATTGATGATATGCCATTTAAATTTAAGAAAACTGTTTTATCTTGGGTCATTTAAGTGTATAAACAATATTATTATAGTGTTTTATTATAGGTTTTAGATTATTAGATACAGAAATAGAAGTCAAGTTTGAGTGTGTTCCTGTGATTGAAACTTTGATATCACTGATAAAATATCCCCAAATCATGCCTTCTATTGTATCTAAGCAGAATAAGAATAAGCTTAATTGGAAATCTATTGTTTTTCTTGGCTAATTAGGCCAAGCACTCCAGGATGTATAGAATGTTGGCTGTATGTTAGCCCTACTGTAGTTTCTTGTGAAACCTAAAAATTGTTCCTTTTGCTGCAGAGGCAATGGGGCCAAATCTACAGTCCTATATGTACATTACTTGTAAATTCTTATGTTAGAAGCAGATGGTCTCATATTTTTTACAGCTCCAAAATTCTCTTTATTCTACTTTAGTCCCATCATTTTTAGAGATGAGGAAACATTGCTTTGTTCAAAGAGAGCTAGAACTAGAACATGCGCTAATATTTGCTAGCCGTGCTATATGCTGATGTCAGCCAAATATGGGCACTCATTTATATAACTTTCAGATTTCAGATTTGTATACTTACTAATACTATTTAGTACCATTTAAATTGACTTACCTCTTTAAATAAAGTTTTTTTAAAAGGAAGATTTTACTATAAATGGAAAATGATCACTTCCTAAAAATACAAAGTAACCCTAAATAGGAGTCTAAATCAAGACAAAGCTATGTTATTAAAATCTAATTTAAGCCTTAAATTTAATTCTTATTATTACATTTTTAATTCTTGCTGTTCTTGGTCAGAAATGTGTCAAAGTAGTGTTTTCATATTTGATGGCAGTACCTTTAATAAGAAAGGCACAGTTAAAGCTTCTGATTAAGCTTTGCTTAGCATTTTGTAATGGGATGCTTCCTTATGGGGGAAATAAGAAGGTATGAATTCTTGTTCATACATTAAAGTATGATTTAATATAGGTCAGAATGTCTTGTTATGGAACCAAAATTGTTTAGTTAAATTGAATTAATTTGTTGTAAAACTCTTAAGTTTTTACTCTGAAGGTTTTAGTTAGCTTCATATTGTTTTTCTAAATGGGGGATGATATCAGTATAGTTTATTTTACTGAAATAAAACATTTCCCTGGGGAGAAATTCATCTGGGGTGATGAGAGGATTTTATAGTGTATTTGAATGGAGGAAATGTATGCTTGTTTTTTTTTTTAAATAGTTCTTAAGCATGGGGGTACCTGAGTGGCTCATTTGGTTGGGTGACCGACTTCGTTTAGGCCATGATCTCATAGTTCATGGGTTCAGGCCCTGGGTCAGGCTCTACGCTGACAACTCAGAGCCTGGAGCCTTTCAGATTCTGTGCCTCCCTCTCTCTCTGCCCCTCCCCTCTCTTTCTCTCTCAAAAATAAATGAACATTAAATAATAATAATAAATAGTTATCAAGCATGTTGTATTTCTTTAAAATAACTTAGGGTTTTTTAAATTTACTAATAAAAATTAGTGTGTTTGTCTGAATTGCTGGTCTAAATATGTGTGTCAATTACAAGAGATAAAAGAAGATGAAATGGCTAAGCCTTCCTCTTTTGCTTGTTCTTATTCATTGGGCTACAAATAGTCTGTCTTGTCTTCTCTCTGAAAGTGCTGCTGTAGACGGTATTTAACTGTACTGTAGAAAGGCATTTTTCTTTCATGAGTTTCCTATGAAACCTGTTGATGAAAGTAAAAACCCAGGAGACTGTAATGGGCTAGCTAGTAAGAGTTTTGTTGTGAAACCTTTGTAACAGGTCTAACAAGACCATAGAAAGAGTAGATGTAGGAATCCCATTAAACTACTGATGAAGTAGACATGATAGTATTATGGGGATTGTTTATTATAGCAATTTTTCTGGCTTATCAGAAGTGTTCATGTTGTTTTCCATATGTGTGTCAAATTTATAGTTTTTAACAAGGTTTTTTTTTAAGAGAGAGCACTTGTGAGCAGGGGAGAGGGGCAGGTGATAGGGATTGAGAGAATCTTCAGCAGGTTCCATGCTCAGCACAGAGCCTCATGCAGGGTCTCAACCCCATGACCCTTAGATCATGATCTGAGATGAAATCAAGAATCAGATGATCACCTGATTGACTCACCTAGAAGCCCCTTAATTAAGGGCATCTTTACACAATTTCCCCCAGTGACAATATCTTGCAAAACTATAGTAAAATACCACAACCAGAATATTGACATTGGTAAAGATACAGAACATTTTCATTCACCACGGAGGTCTTTCCTATTCTTTTGTAGCCATACCCACTTCCTTTTTACTCCCACCCCCTCCTTAGCTCCTGGCAAGCATTTTTCTGTTTCCCATTGCTATAGTTTTGTCGTTTCAAGAATGTTATATGAATAAAATCATTTGTGTAATCCATTAAGGTTGCCTTTTTTTACTCAGCATCATTCTCTAGAGATTCATCCATGTTATTTCATATACCAGTAGTTTGTTCCTTTTCCTTGCTGTGTACTATTTCACAGCATAGGTGTACAACGGTTTAATCATTCATTCAGTAAAGAATATCTGGATTGTTCTAGTTTTTGGCTGTTATGAATAAGGTTGCTATAAACATTTGTGTACAGATTTTGTAACGTAAGTCTTCATTTCTCTAGGATAAATGCCCAGGTGTACCATATATAATTGTCTTAAATATTTCCTTTACATACATTTACAACCAGACCAGACAGTGTTGTTAATTTTTACTTTAACTTTCAGATATAATGTGGAAAAGCTTATTGTATTTACCCATACTTTTACTTACCATGTTGTTTCTTCTTTTCTGGTGTTCCAAGGTTCTCCTCTTTTATCATTTCTTTTCTTAGACCATTTACTCTAGCCATTCTGTTAGAGTAGATCTGTTGGTGACAAATGTTGCCTCACCTGAGACTATTTTGATTTCTCCTCTGTTTTTGCTGGGTATAAGATTCTGGGTTGACCGTTCTTTAAGCACCTGGAAAAAATGAACTTTCTTATGACTTCCATAGTTTCTGGTAAGAAACCCGCTGTCATTCTAATTGCTTTTCCTGCCCCATAAGTAAGGTATAATTTCTCTCTGATTGCTTTCAAGATATTTTCTTCGCCTTTAGTTTCCAGAAGTTTAATTATGATGTATCTTGGAGTGGATTTCTTCAGGTTTATGCTGTGTGAGGTTTGTTCAGCTTCTTGAATCTGTGGTTGTGTTCCTCTTTCCAAATTTGCTAAGTTTTTGGCCATTACATCTTTGACTACTTTTCTGGCTCCATTCTCTTTCTCCTCTCTTTATGGGTTCCAGTGATACAGACATTAGATCTTTTGCTGTGGTCCCACAAGTCCATAAGGCTCTGCTTGCTCTGTTTCCTTCCTTCCTTCCTTCCTTCCTTCCTTCCTTCCTTCCTTCCTTCCTTCCTTCTCCTATCTCCTTCTTTGGCTATTTTCTCTCTTGTTCAGATTAGGTAATTTCTATCTTCTAGTTCACTGATTCTTTATTATGTCCCTTCTATTCTGCTGGTGAGCCTGTCCTAAGAAGTGGGCTTTTAAATCTTGTTTTTTTGTCAAGACTTTCTTTTTTTGTTTGTTTGTCCCAAATATGTTTGTGATTGCTTATTAAAACATTTTTATCATGGTTGGTTTAAAATCTTTGTCATAATTCTGACATCTCTGTCATCTCAGCTTTGGTATTTATTGATTATCTTTTTGCATTGTCTTAAATCTTTCTAGTTCTTACTACAATGAATGGTTTTCTGTTGAAACCCAGACATTTTATTATTATGTTCTGAGACTCTGGGTGTTATTTAAACCTACTGCTTCTACTGTCTTTTTCTGACACTGCTTTGGCAGGGGAATAGGGACTGCCTACTTGTTACTGCCAGGTAGACATAGAACTCCAGGTCACCTACTCAGCCTTCAGTGACACCCAAGGGAAAGAGAGTAACAAGGATGTTACTGTCTGATGAGGGTGGAAGTCCAGGCTCCCCAGATGGTCTCCACTGACAGAGTGAGAGTAAGGTGGGGACATGTTACCAACCAGCAGGGAAGAAGTCCTGGCTCCCTACTTGGCTGCCCTCACAATCCCTTGGTTGTCAGGGAGAAGGTACTCTTCATTAAGGCCTCCTGAGGTACATGTGAAGGCTCCCCACTTGGCTCTTGGTTGTATGGGCAGTGGTAGGGCCAGTGGTTTCTGTGGTGGTTGGCTATAGTAAGAGTGGCTATTGATCAAACATTATGTGTATTGCTAAGGCTGCCTCTTTCTCCTTCCTTTAACTAGAGTGAACAAGAAGCTTTGGGGGTGGCTTCTTTTTGTCTCTGCCAATTGATATTTCCAGATTGCTGAGTTCATCAGCTCTAAATCTGGGGTATATTAAGCAAAAAGAAAACCAAGAGAACTCAGCACTGTGTCATTCCTTGTGCCCCAAAGTCCCTAGTTGGTCTACCTCTTCTCTACTTTTCAGAGTCTTCTTATATTTTATATATAATATCCAGAGTTTTTAGTTATAGTTAGTGGAAATAATAGGGAAAAATACTCCTACTCTATCTTCCTAGAAGAAGAAATTTCCAAATTTACATTTTTAAACTATTTAAACAGTTGGAACAAATATATAACCACTATACGGGAAAATGTCACACACTTTATATGTAATGTGATATATTTTGCGTAATATTGTGCTCACAAAGATTGTTAGAAAATAACATCCTTATTTTAATTTTTTTAAATGTTTATTTATTTTTGAGAGAGAGGCAGAGTATGAGTTGGGGAGGGACAGAGAGAGAGAGAGAGGGAGACACAGAATCTGAAGCAGGCTCCAGGCTCTGAGCTGTCAGCATAGAGTCTCATGCAGGACTCAAACCCTTGAACTGTGAGATCAGGACCCAAGCCAAAGTTGAGTGCTTACCCAGCTAAGCCACCCAGGCTCCCCAACATCTTTATTTTAACTGAAATTTATTGTTCACATTATTAATGAAAACTTTTCCCCCCTAGGAGATAATGCAAAAGGTGTCCAAGGCTCCTGACCAGTGAACAAAGATTTGAGGAAAGACAGCCAAGCTCATGTTTTCTCCTGATCAAGAAAATCATCCATCCAAAGCACCAGTAAAATATGGTGAACTCATTGTCTTAGGGTAAGTTTTCCCCATTTGATGAGACATAAAATTGAATAATACATAGTAATTTTGGCATCTAAATTAAAACTACTTTTTAGAATGTATTTCCTACCTATTTCCAAAAATAATTTAAAGCTACAAGGTAATATTACCTCAAAATAATGTTGATAATATTAAATCACGGAAGTCTTTTAATTCTCACTTTTATGCCAACTCTTAAGTGCTCTAATATGCATAAACTTTGCCTCACCCTCACCCCCAGGAAGCACAAAGCTTCTTAAAGACAAAATAATGTATTTATCTAAAGCCATAGAAGTCATTACATTTGTCTTCCTATTCCATCGTTTAGAAAAGGTTGTCTTAGCTGACTTTACCAAAATCCCTTCCCCCCACCCCCCTTTAGGTTATTTCACAGAGATTAGCATTTATTTGTTCCTTTGTCCCTCTGAGGACATTTTGCTTTGTGCTTATGGCCCTGTGGTTCTTATGATAGAGTTGTATAGGCATAATGATATCATGACTCTGAAGGCCAGGATCTCAGTACTTACTTGCTTCCTAAGTATTCTCATCAATTTACATAGGTACAATCTAAAGATTGAAGAACAGATGATTCTCAGATAAAACGATTATTTCAAGTTATTCAGTCTTAACTCGGCATTAATCAAAACAGAGACACAATATTAGTCTATTAGCTAGAAATCTCAGAAACTAGAAATTGCAAAGTGTACTTTTTCCTTTTCTTCTGTCTAGAAAACAACTCTCTGTACATTACAACATGTTTTAGAATCAAGTTGGTACAAATCTTGTTTAAGTGAGAATGTGTCCATTGTTTCAGATGAGAGAGTGAAAAAAACTAGGAAGATGATATGGAGTTTATGAGCTTGGCTAGAAGTCGGAATGCTACATTCCAGTGTCTATTCCAACACTGCTAGTTCTATGTGACCTTGGGGTAGTCACTTAACCATTCTGGGCCCTAGGTTCCTCTTCCGTAAAATGACAGACAAGATCATCTAAGACCTTTTGAAGCCTAAAAATCTTTTTTCTGAAAAACAGCTTAAAAGATTAGAAACTTAGTAACTATAATGTTACAATTTCAAATCATGTAGATCTCTATTAATAATAAACAGCTTTTAATTACCAAAAAATTATGCCAAGTTAAATAATTCTACCAGGAAATTTGAGTATTTTGAAGACTAGAATTTTTTTTTTTTAAGTTTATTTATTCATTTTGAGAGAGCATATGTGAGCACAAGCAGTAGAGAGGCAGAGAGAGAATCCCAAGCAGGGTTTGACTCCCAAGATTTGGACGCTGCACTGACTGAGCCACCCCGGCACCCCTGAAGACTAGAATTTAAAATCGAGTATATGATTTAAACTGCCTTTCTTAGCCCAGCAGTTTCTCAGTTAATCCTTGGCAGTAGTGGTTGTCTCTGCATCTGGTACTCTTGGTGTCTTAAAAATAATACTTCTTTCCAGCCCTCTAAGAGAAATAAAGCTGGAGAAGGTCAGTTTGGTGTTGTCACTCTTAGAAAAGAGCTTTGAGCTATGGAAACACAGGGAAGAGACCGCATATCCCCAGAAGAGAAACAAGTCATGCAACTTGGCAGACAGAAGGGTCAGATACCCACAGTGGGGCTGGTGGCAACACACAGCCTAGAATTAGTAATGTATTAACTAAGGGGCACTGCTCTGAACTCTGATTATCAAGGACTTTCTCCAGTAGAAATCATTGTGTTTTATTTTTTATAGAGTCGGTATAATTTCTGTATGTGACAGGCAGCGTAAGTTTCCTCCTCTTCTTATCAGCCACTAATGTAGGCCATTTTACAATTATATTCTCCTCCAACCTCAAAATTGGCCCTGGTCCCTGCTTCATTTTCCCTCAGATTAACTAACTATATAAGAGACCAGCAAACTAAAGATTTTGTCAGAGGGCATGGGACAGTGAATGAGGAGATTATTATTAAGGCACTGTTCATGCCATAATGAAGCAATAAAGAATGAAAAAAAAAAAGCATGACAAACACCTGGATTCAAATACTAGTTTTTCCATTATCACTTGTATGATCTTCAGAAAATGACTTAACTTCTCTGACCCTCTAAGGAATTTTATTCCTCTGAGGAATAACTTAATTCCTAACCTATAACAGGTGAGTGATGCCAATGTCAAGAGTTTCTTTTGAGGATGGATTAAATGAGATGCTATATGGTAAAGAATGCAATAGTGCCTAATACATAGTAAACACCCAATGTTTTGTTCTGAACTTCTTTTCCTATTTAGTCCTCACTTGATTATTTTCAGGATATGTATATTTTATCATTGGAGAAATGGTTACAAGATCTGAACAAAAGTATATTTAATCACTACTTAGTAGACATCTCAGTTGGACAGATTTTGCCAACATAATGTGAATATGTATGTGTGCATTCAAGTCACTGAGACTTATCAAACAAGTCTAAAAAATTCTTTACTTCAAAAGTTAAGCTATTTAAATAACAATTAAAGGAGATTCTGTTTTAGACAATTCATCTTGTACTTTTAAAGTTGTATTAGCACATGCAAACATTCAGCTTTAAAAGATATAGAATGAGTCCTAATGAATCAGATATGCCATTAATCAGCTCTTGATTATCTTGGATAAAAGAGGGAAGAAAAATATATATAACTTAAGAAATCCAGAAAATTTTCCTTGTGACTTGGAATGTAACAAGAATCTCATTTTGTTTCATACTCATAGACAGCTGTTCTAGGGACCAGCAATTACTAAACAGAATTTGAGATACTTACAATCTGCTAACAGATGATTAATTGGGAATTGATCCTTATTGTAAGGCAAAGTAAAGCATTTAATTTAAAATTGTGTGGTTCTTAAAAGAGATGACCTACACTTTTTCCCCCCACCAGGTATAATGGATCTCTCCCAAATGGCGATAGAGGAAGAAGGAAAAGTAGATTTGCTTTGTTTAAAAGACCTAAGGCAAATGGGGTGAAGCCCAGCACTGTGCATATTGCTTGTACTCCTCAGGCTGCAAAGGTAAAAAACAAACAAACACAAATTAAAATAAATCCGTTAACTTGGAGAAATTGAAAGACATGTACATGTTGTTTATATTCTCTAGCATTCACTTTACATTCTGTACCAGAAGTTTCCTTTTGTTTGGATGGGAGAAGACACTTTGGAGACATAATACTTGAAGGGCTGCCATTTGGAAGGCCATCAGATTTTTTTTTTAAATGACAAACCAGGATCAGTGGGTGGAAATTAGAAGGAAACATTCCCTTTTATTTTTTTTTTTTTAATTCTTTTTTCTTATTTAAAAAAAAAAAGGTAGTTTTGAACCAGGGCTTTATTCGTTATTTAGAATTATACAGGTATCTGCCCTGAGAAGTAGGGAGTTTCCACTGTTATCAGAAGGGGTCTTGCCTGGGCTGGGTGAGAAATGTAGTATATAATAAGTGTATTCAGGTTCTAGAAGCATAGTTGGATGAGGTGATTTTTTTTTTTTTAAACTAAGGATCTTTATCAGAGATTCTCTGTATGCTTATATGTTTTGTGTACTCATTTTATGACCCTCATAGTTTGTTTTCTTTTCTTTTAATTTTAGAGAGCACAAGTAGGGCAGAAGGACAGAAATGAACAGCGGGGCAGAAATGGGGGGTTGGTGGGGAGAGAATCATAAGCAGGCTCCACACTCCAAGTGGAGCCTTATGCAGGGCTCAATCCCATGACCCTGGGATCATGACCTCAGCCAAAATCAAGAGTTGGATGGATGCTCAATCAACTGAGACACCCAGGTGCCTCTGACTACCATAGCTTTTAACATAGTGCCTTGAACAAAGTAGACCTCAGTAATTATTAAAATGAATCAAAGCCATAAAAGCAAATACCCAGCTGTATCTACAGTGTAACTTCTCATTCTCCTAGCATATTTAATGCTCTTAGCTCCTTTTTCTTTCCTTACCAAAATCTCCCAAACCTGAGCCACCTTTTCAGAACACGTGGGCTGTTCCTGGAGTGATAGACACTAGGGGAGTTTCAAATCTTTACATTTCTATGAATTCCTCTACTTCCAATTTTGTAACACAAACTGTATTTGATATTTGTTGCGTGAATAAAAATTACAGAGTATTCCTCAGCTTCTGGAAGTACCTGTCTCTTTAGCTAAGCAGCCCCGGGATGTACACTAACACTATATCACCTGAGACATATCTTTATAAGCTAAATAAACGAGAGCCAGAGAAACTTGCATATGATGACTTGTTTTAGGTCATAGCTCCAGTCTTGAAGTTAATTGGATTTGTTTGTGTCCAGTGTAGTGTCCAGAACAGTCCTCTTGCTTTTACGAGGCCTTCTGTATTACTGTGTGAGACCCAGTGAATGTAGAAAAGGGATGATTTCTTTTAAGGGTCTCTTTGCAAAGAAGGGATGTGCTAAGCAGGTAGTGGAAGTGAACGGCTAATTGATCCAACCTGAGGAACTCTATTCCAGAATCACCCCTGCAGGAGTGCTCTTGCAGGTGTGCCGGTTCTTTATGAAGGATTGTCCCACATGTTGCAGGACAGTTAATATGCTTGTCCCAACCACTAATGCCATTTAAGCCTTCAAATCACTGTGACAGCCAAAAAATGCACCTACATATTTCCAAGTGCCCCTTACACAGCTAATACTACCTCTGATTGAGAGCCACTATCATAGGGAAAATATTTATGATCCCACTTCTAAAATACCCTTTTCTGGCAGTCATCTAGGATATGATTAAACCCTGCTTTTTAGTCCAGTGAAAACTTAACTTGACATAGTTGTTATTCTTAATCTAAGAGTAGGTTTAATAGCTTAAAAAGCCAAGGATTATAGTCTCAAAGTACACAAAAACCTGTGTTTTCAAATCTCTTTAGCCATTAAGAACTAACTTCCAAGGTTCTTTGCAATTATTTGATTGAAAAATCATTGCGTTATGCTGAATTATAGTAATTATAGGTTTTAAAACCTATAAAACAGTTCTGTAATGTTTATTTTTTAAATGTTAACGTGCATGGGAATGATCTACAGTGCATTTAGTGGTTGGATACCTCTGTGAAGAGAGAAGAGTGAGAAGAACATGTAAGCAGCATTTATACTATCTGTTGAATTTAATTTCTTTTAGGAAATCAGAAGCAAAAATGGCATTATTAATGCTTTGATAGTTGGTACTCAGGTGTTTTGTTTATTCTTTCAATATTTGAAAATTTCATAATCTTAATTTTAAAGCTATTGTTTTAGGGCTTTATCTATTACAGGTTACCTACAAATTGAAACCAAGTAAAGATTCATAATGCCAAAGTTCTAATTAAGAAACATTTTTAAATTTAGCTTCTTTGGTGTGTATAATCACTCTTTGCCGTCATTGTATGTTTTCCTTTTACGTAGTCTGTTTCCACTTCCTTTGTGCAGGTTTTTCCCCTTTCTGATATTATCTTCAACTCGTATACACAGAAAACACCTGAAAACAAAACCAAAAAGTTCTTTTTAGCAATGTTTTTAGTTTGGAATAAGTCAGAAGTACAGTCATAAGCATTATTTTCATTTCCTTTGGTAACATTTAATCATTCTATGAATTTTTCCATATCTGGCCCAGCATATGGCAAATATTTGTCATCTGTAGAGTCACAGAATGGTTAAGAAAACCAGATAACTCGGCTTGTTGGTAACTTATTATAACTCTTTGAGTTACTTCAAAAATAATTTTCTTCATTATCCTGAAAAATGTTGTATTTTCTCCTTATTAAAGCAGTATTGAGTAGTGTTTTCACATTCTACACTTCTGGGTTTTGATTTTGATTACTTTATAATTTAAAATATTTGTAAGGGAGACCCAGATTTTACAGTGTTTTTATACAATGAAGTTCTGTTCTTACTCTATAACATCTCCAGATTATTTTTGTACCCTGTACTCGACCCGAGAAGCTAACTATCACTGCTGAAGTTGTGGAAGAGTTATTAATTTCTCCCTTAAAATTTAGGAGAAAATGTGTCAAATATGTAATACATTACTTTTCTTTTTTTAATTACCCTACTAGCTAATTTTTGCTTTTAATCTTTTCTTTCTTAGGCAATAAGCAACAAGGACCAGCACAGCATATCGTATACCTTATCTCGGGCCCAGACAGTGGTGGTTGAATATACTCATGACAGCAACACTGATATGTTTCAGGTATTAGGACATCTGGTTTTTTTTTTTCTTTAAGAAAACAAAAAAGTTAAAAACCTATTGTCAGTGACTTTCCTGTGTTCAGATTAAGGATGATTATATTTTAATCATATATTTCATTAAAATATATATTCTAGGGGCGCCTGGGTGGCTCAGTTGGTTAAGTGTCTGACCTCAGCTCAGGTCATGATCTCACAATTCGTGGGTTTGAACCCTGCATCGGGCTCTGTGCTGACAGCTAGCTCAGAGTCTGGAGCCTGCTTCAGATTCTGTATCTCCCTCTCTCTGACCCTCCCCTGCTCACACTGCTCATATACATATATATTGATTTCTAAATCTCATATATAGAAGTCAGCATAGCATGGTTAAAAAATAAGCTCTGAAATCAGAATTCCTAGTAAGCATTACTTAGCCACACTGTGCTTCAGTTTCCTACTATGAAGTGCAGGTAATAGAGCTTCCCTCATAATGACATATAGGAGGCTTAAATGTGTTAGTACATGTAAAGTGCTCGGAGCTGTGCCAGGTAGCTGGTAAACACTTAGCTCTTAGTAGTAGTAGTTATAGTAATAGTTCAGTCAGCTATTCTTATTCCAAAAGAGGAACCAAGAAATATTCTACACTTATTTATGACCGTTTTTTACCACTATTTCCTACCTTCCTCTCAAGGCAACAAAATGTATGGGCAGTCTCTAACTGTCTGTATCATGCATGTGATAAGGCTTGTTTTTCAGCACATATATGCTCAAGCTACTGATGCAGTAAAAGGTTTTTGTCTCTCATTTTTGTACCAATCCAGTGCTGGTGTTTTTATAAACTTGATAGATGATAAAACAGTCAAACCCAACGAGATAAACAAAATTCATGATGCCTTCTCCCTTAAAACTCCCAGGGGTTTTTTTTTTGTTTGGTTTTGTTTTGTTGTTGTTGTTGTTGTTTTTTTAAGCAAATAAGGCATAATGTACCTGATAATATTGCTCTTATAATTACTGTCCTGATGACTTTTCAGTTTTTCTTCATTTTACAAGATTGAACATGGAAAGGCCTGGAGATGTCTTTAATTATAGCCAATAACAAAATATTTCTCTGAAGCCACTCACTCTCCTTCTAATAGAATACTGAATTTTCTAGGATATTATTACCTCTATAGTTAATACTAGAATATGGATATATGTTTATGTCTTTGCTTTTTCTAAAAAAAAATTAAATAACACCCTTAATGAAGATGAAGGTTGGGTTCTTGATGAGAACCTAACACAAGCTTTCGGATGATTTTCCAGTTTTTTTCACTGACAGCCAATTAAAATGAATGTGCTTAATTAGCTTTTTTAAGAATCAAGATGCTATCTAGATGTTTGACCCCAGCCTAGAATTTTAGTTTCAGATAATACCTTAAATTTATTTGTTTATCCCTTATTTTTTGTCAATAATTTACTGAAATCTTGTGAGTTAAATGTTACAAAGTTACGTGGGGGCAAAATTGGGATTAAACCAGGCATTCTGAATTAATGGAACAAGTGTCTTTACCATCTCATGAAGGTTCTTTAATAAGTTGCACTGTTTTTGGTTTTCTCCTTTTCATAAAGGAATGGAGAATTTTTCCTAATATAATAGTCATGATTCTCCTTCTACAAGCATTATATCTATAGAAAATGCGAATATTTCTATATCAAAAAATAAAGGTACGTCAGAAAACTACCCTGATAAATTAGCCAGTCTTTGAGAAACTGGTTTTATAAGCATTCTAGGATTGCCTGCCTTCCAAACTGAACAAGATCATTTATTGTTGAATTCATTAGCTATCCAAACTCCAGCTCTCTGTTGGTGGACACTATGAAGTAAATAAAGGTCACATTACAAGGTGATCATATTCATAGGCCACACTGGTAGTCTAAATGGGAAGCTTCTGATTGGATTGAAGAAGATTGAGGGAGGGGCACCTGCGTGGCTCAGTGGGTAAAGTGGTAAAGCGTCAGACCTCAGCTCAGGTCATGATCTCATGGTTTGTGGGTTCAATCCCCACGTAGGGCTCTGTGCTGACAGCTCCGAGCCTGGAGCCTGCTTCGGATTCTGTATCTCTTCCCTCTCTCTCTGACCCTCCCCTGCTCACACTGCCTCTTTCTCTCAGAAATAAATAAAACGTTAAAAAAAGGGTGAGGGAAAGACTTTAATAGTAGTGCCTTTTTATCCAGGCCTTTTTTTTTCCTTCATGTAAAGTTGAGTAGGATTTTGCCAGCCCAGTAGAAAGGCATTCTGACAAAAGAGATGGAAAAGTACACAGTGTGGTAGGTTGACAGGTAAGCTGCTTGTAGCTAGAATATACTTTTCGTGTGAATAGCAGTGATATGAAATTAAGCTAGATTGATGGGAAGCAAATTGTGAAGTCAGTTTCTAATTATTATAGAAATGAGAAACTAAGAAGTTTGGATAGACTGTAAGGGACCATGGGGGTTTTTTATGAGAGTGGGAGATAATAACATTGTAAGATCTATGTTTTCAAATCTAATAGTTCGAAAGAGGAAGAATTACAAAAATCTTAACACACAAAAATTCTGTTTTGGAATCTGATCATGATCATAGAGGTTTCTTCTTTTTATAAATTCTTAAGATTTCTTCCTTCTTACCTGTCTTTACCAATATTGCTTTGATGTCTTAAATTTCCTTCAAGACCCAGATCAAATATCAACTCTTCTGGAACAATCTCTCCTCCCAAATAATTGCCACTTCTGAATTTCTTGATTCTAAATATCAATCCGCAATCTATTCCCTGGCCTACATCTTTTAGATCTAAAGGAGCCTTTATTTTTTGAAATGTTTTTAGTTTCAAAAGTCAGAGACCATTTTCTTTGGATATCATTACATTAAAAAGGAAAAGAGACATCCAGTCTTACATTTCTTAGCCAATCAATTTATTTCTAAAATTATCCAAGCTAAAGACTTACACTTGATGATAGGATGAAAACACTAAAAGGATTTTATCCAAAAATGTGTGGTTATGAAGAATTCTTGAGACTCAACTATGCAAAAAATGACTGAGGTGTCATCTTTGTGGAGGGTCAGTGTTTTTTCTCAGTGTCCACTTTCTTCAATTTTATGATCCTGCTTTGTAACAAATACATGAATGAACTGATCATTTTTAAATGTTTGCTTTAAAACTCTGACACTTGTCACTTCTGTCATCTATTCCACTGATTTTCTTTTTTCAACTTTCATCTTTCAAAATGAAAATTAATTTCTTTACTAGCTAGTACCTCTAAAGAGGTTTTAATTTGCTGACCCACCCACCAGAACTCTTTCTTAGCCGGGAACCTATCTCTCTGAAATATGGCTAAGAACCAGGAAGAAAATAAAAAGGACATCTGGTATATAAAATAAAGGCCACATAGGCCATGGATTGAAATTCCTTTTCTTTGCTCCCTGGAGACTCCTTTATGATCTTACCGAGAACCTTTTGAAATACTATTCTTTGAGGTTTAGTTTTTTTTTATTTTTCAACCTTTAGTAGAATAATAATGACTGGTTAGAGGAGAGCATGCTGCTAGAAGCGAGTATGCCCAACAGCAAGAAAAAAGAGTTGACAGGTTGACAGAAAACTCACAAATATACCTATAAAGTATGCATAAGACCTCAAAGCAAACCTGTGTAGGCTCTTAACATTAACATAAGGGTCAACATTCTTGTATACCTTTATAGCACTTGAAGACATCACTGCATTTCAGTTTAACTTAAATGGTTTTTGTAGTTTAATGTCCTTGAGTCATCATAAAAGATTTACTTGTATGTTCACTATATTCTGTTAAAGAAGGTTAGGTAATACATGGTAGCTATATTTCCATCCAAAAGGTTTAAAATTAAAATTTGCAGCCATCTAAAATCTCAGCCATCCTAAGCTCTGCATTCCCTGAGGGTTTCATACTTTCTGGCTGGTAAGTTCCCACTTAATTCTTTTTATGCTGTAAATGATTATTACATCAGAACAAGTTTGACAGATTAGTTTTCTAGGGTGTAGATGCTCTCAGAGTTAAGTATAAGTTTGAGCGTTAGAAATTCCAGAGGTTTAATGATTTCGTCTTATTACCTTTCTTGAATGGATTTTCCACTGTATCAATAGTTTTATAGGTATTTCTTTTTCCCTTAGATTGGTCGGTCAACTGAAAGTCCAATTGATTTTGTAGTAACTGACACAGTTCCTGGAAGCCAGAGTAATTCTGATACACAGTCAGTACAAAGCACTATATCAAGGTTTGCCTGTAGAATCATATGTGAACGGAATCCCCCCTTTACAGCACGGATTTATGCTGCAGGATTTGACTCCTCAAAAAACATCTTCCTTGGGGTAAGAAGCTTTTTTCCTAAATGATGCATTATTTTATAACCACTTCTGTTTCCAATTTACAAATAAATGAAAGTTCACTATTCTTACTGCTACTAGGAGAAGGCTGCCAAGTGGAAGACGTCAGATGGGCAGATGGATGGTTTGACCACTAATGGTGTCCTTGTTATGCATCCACGCAATGGGTTCACAGAAGATTCCAAGCCTGGAATATGGAGAGAAATATCAGTGTGTGGAAATGTATTCAGCCTGAGGGAAACCAGATCAGCTCAGCAGAGAGGAAAAATGGTAAGTATTGAGATGTAGCTTCTTAGGTACAGTAAACATAGGGTGTGTTGGACTGAATGCATTACCTATTTACAAAAGGTTTTTTTTTTCTTTTTTAGTTTATTTATTTTGAGAGAGAGAGAGCGAGCATGAGCAGGGGAGGGGCAGAGAGAGGGAGAGAGAGAATCCCAAGCAGGCTCCATGTTGTCAGTGCAGAGCCTGATGCAAGCCTTGACCCTACAAATGGTGAGATCATAATCTGAGCCAAAATCAAGAGTCAGATGCTTAACTGACTGAGCCACCCAAGCACCCCTCCAGAAACTCCTAAATGTCTTGCTGATGCAAGTCTGACTGTCAGACACGGACTACTAAGTATCATACTAGAGGGTAATATCTGAATGTTTCAATCAGGACACTTTAAAAATGTATTCTTTCTTGGTATGTTAATATATTTTTAAAACCTAAGCTATTCTAAATTAAAACTGTGATTTTCTATTTGTATCTCTTTGACCGTGATCTGTATTAGAAATATCAGACTTACTGATTAGCCAGATATTTTAATCATAAATTGTCTTTACCATAAGGCTGAAAAGAAATATGTTCTTGCTCAGTATTTTGCCCTTGATTTTCAAACTTACATTTTTCATGACTACCGTTAGAGTTTCTTATATTTAGTAACAGTCATAGGAAATCTCAATTCTTGAGTAAGGAGGATGTAAGACCAAACCTTTCATGTAAAAATCAAAAACACAGTGGTGAATGTGTTTTTTGATTCTTGTTTCCTCTAGGTGGAAATTGAAACCAATCAATTACAAGATGGCTCATTAATTGACCTCTGCGGTGCAACATTGCTGTGGCGTACTGCAGAAGGCCTTTCCCACACTCCTACGGTGAAGCATTTAGAAGCTTTAAGACAGGAAATCAATGCAGCACGACCTCAGTGCCCTGTAGGGTTCAACACACTAGCGTTTCCTAGTATGAAGAGGAAAGATGTTGTCGATGAAAAACAACCATGGGTATATCTAAACTGCGGCCATGTGCATGGCTATCATAACTGGGGAAACAAAGAAGAACGTGATGGAAAAGATCGTGAATGTCCCATGTGTAGGTCTGTTGGTCCCTATGTCCCTCTGTGGCTTGGATGTGAAGCTGGATTTTATGTGGACGCCGGCCCTCCAACCCATGCGTTCAGCCCATGCGGGCATGTGTGTTCAGAAAAGACAACTGCCTATTGGTCCCAGATCCCACTTCCTCATGGTACTCATACTTTTCACGCAGCCTGCCCCTTTTGTGCACATCAGTTGGCTGGTGAACAAGGCTACATCAGACTTATTTTCCAAGGACCTCTAGACTAACAGACAGTTGTCCTCCAGGACTACATTATAAATTTATAAGCTAAGTGAGTTGGGTTTTCCGACCTGTTGTCCATGTCACAGTTTCTCTGCTCTGGTCATTTGCATTAAGATGAAGAATTTTTTTAAACATTTATAATAAATAGTAACAATTTCTGATTAAAAAAATCTGGAAAACTCAAGAAAAAAGAATTTCTGAAAGTACCAGACTTCTGAATTCTGAGTTTTGAAAATCTATTTTGAGGATTAAAAAGACAGTCTAATTTGTTGCCTTCCTTTTAGTGTTTTTGAATCACCCATCCTCAGTGTTGAAAAATTGTTTTATATAACTGAGGGTATTGTTGGTTCAAACTATGTTAGTTTACAGTTTGTTGCAAACATTGTAAAATACAGCAACGTGTATATTAACTTTTTTCTATTTATCTTTATTATAGAAAGTATCTTAGAATGTTCTTGATAGAGTAGCATGAGAAGGTATCACACTCTTGGTGTGAATGGTAGTTTAGTGAGTATAGCTCAAGGATTTGCAAGTTTAGAAAGAAGGACAAGAAAGCCTCTCTCCCCACCCCCCTTCTAAATACGGAATTTGGTAAATTAGAATACTTTGTAAAACCAAATTCTTATTAATTACTATTGTGAAGAGCTATTTGTTTTTAACCACGTTGAATATAATCAGGAAAGTTCTTAATGTTTCTCTCAAGTGTAGTATATAACAAAAACTTAATGCTAAGAAACATTTTATATGCTCCTTTGAATATGCAACTTAATCTAGATTATCTATTTTTCTCCCATGATAACTAATCTGTTTTTAGTACCAGCAACATTTGGCAGGTTTATTTTTTAGATATAAACTGTGGTTCATCTGTTCACTGTTTCTAGAAAAAAAAAAATCATTCTCATGAGAAAAAGCAGAAATTAACAAGGAAGAAAGTGACTTGATTTGCTTTTAGAAGAAGAAATGCTTAATTAATTGATTATTCTGTATGTGGTCTTATCCAGGCATTAAGAAATCTAGAGAGAGATGAAGGGTTGAATGACAACAGTGCCCCCTTTTTTTAACCTAACAGGCCAGCCTTAACTATGTAGGCTTTGAGTTCTAAGGAGAGTTGCCACCATGTGACTCGAGGAAATGTTTGGTTGGCAGATGAGCACCAGTGACAGCCGAGTAAAGGAACATACTTGCACGGTATGTTTATTCTCTAATTCCAGTAAGTTCTTTGCTTCAAGAAGCAAGAAAACGTTTCTTCACTCCCTCCCCTTCCCTTTTTTAAATGTACCACAAGGGACATATAGACAGTTGCACTACATCAAACCCTTCGTGACACTTGTAGAAATCAGTACACTTTTAGACTAGACAGAATCTTTTTTTTAAATCTTTTGATTTGTGTTCCTTTAGTTTGAAAGTTGTGTAATACTTAATTGACTCTAGCAAATTTTTGTATGTGGTAGTATAGCTTTAATTTATCATAACTATTACTATGCTGTTCTGAATTTTCTTTTGGTTTAAAAAAAAAAAACAAAAACCTGTTGCTTAGAAGCCATGAACTATTTTTACGTTAATTCAACTTGTCAAAATTTCCTTATTTTAAAAAATGATCATTTGGGTTCACTCAGGAAATGCATGTCAGGAAACTTGTATTATAAGTTTACTAGTTGTGATGTATCAGTAACTGCTGTTTCCCCCTTTTCAAAGAAATATAATTGATTTTGAAGTTTTCCACATAGTCACATGCTTTGTGACTAATGCAAGGAAATCAAGTCCTGTGTTGTATTTGTTCTAGTCATTTCTATTCAGGCTATATATTGTAGCTAATTTTTATTTGCAATTAATTTATTCAAACTAAGTAAATACTTTTCAAAATAGATGAATTTGTCTCTGTGAGTTTGTTATTGTATTACTGAGAATGGGAAACCAGACACGAAAACTTGTGGACAAATCTACCCTCCTCCCCCACTTCAAAATTGTTCACTTTAAGTAGAAGAAGAATTTGCATGTAATGTAACACTTTAAATCGCTGATTCTCTTGGGAAAGCATCTCTTACTTATTAATAAAGGAACTTTGTGTAGTGGTTGGATAATTGAGGCTTTAGTTAAGTCCTGCTGGAGAGTTGGCTCTTCACAAGTTGAATACTAGACTGTTTAAACAGTGCCTCAGTGTCCATGAAAGGTCCATGTTCTTCTCAAAGTGCCTGAATTTCCTCCTCCCAACTATGAAAAGTCTGATTCATTTTCTTTCAAATTCAAGTTTTGAAAACTCAGGTTATTAAAATCATTAAGTGCTTTTCTGTTCAAGCATTTTGAATATTGGTTCTGTCATTCTGCCGAAACACTATTACTTAGTTGTATTAAGGGAATGTCTGTATTCTGGCCAAGGAGAAAAAGTTGCATTTAAGTCTCCAAATGCACTCTCAAGAAAGGTAATCTTCATGGCTTAACTCTTTTATGAAAGTGATCTAATAGTATGGGAATAAACAATCATGTAAATAAATACATAATTACGTCTAACATGAATACTCCTACTCTACTCTTCCTTCAGGATACCTCAAGAACCATGTGAGATGCATGACCTTCTGACATATAGACTGAGCAAGTGAGTCAGGGCACCAGTGAAAATCCATCCATTATTTAATTTATAATATAAATATAATTTTAACACTTTGGCCCCTCGTTGTGATGGATCATCTTGTGCTATCCCACCTTAGAGACCATTGGCTAAAAGATGTGTGATCCATTCTTTTGTGTTTATGTTCTAAGCATTAACTGTGTAGCAAATCAGATTACTAAAATACTGCTTACTGAACTGCATTATTCTTTCTGTCTCCTAATCCCACTTTCAGAAGTAAGTGCATTTAAGTACATGCCCTCAAATTTTATCCACGAATTCTTGCAACAGATATTTGAATATCTACTATGCACCAAGCCCTGTTCTAAACCTCAGGTGATTTAACAAGAAAAAAATCCCTGCCTTCACGGGGCTTTTAGTGGGGAAGTTAGAAAGGAGTAAAAAAAAAATAGAAGATACAGCATGACAGATAGTGAAGAGTGCTGAAGGGACAAATAAAAAAAGCAGGGAAGGGAGATACAAAATGTCTTATGTGATGTGTGGGGAATGTTTGCAGTATTCAGTAGGAAGGCAAGGGAAAGCCACACCTAGGAGAAGAGTACTTGGGCTGAGGAAGTAGCAATTGCAAGAGTCTTGAAGTAAAAGTGTGCTTGGAATATTTCTGTAATAGCAAAACACCAGTGTAGCTATGTAGTGTGAAAGGGAAGTGTAATAGGTAAGGCCAAAAGAGAAAAGTGATAGAGATAAGTGGGGTGTGGGGATGAAACTAGATCCTGGAGGGCCTCCTGAGGCTTGGCTTTTATTCTCAGTGAGATGGGGGCAATAGGAGGGTTTTGAGCAAGGAATTGACATGATCTGACCTCTGTTTTAATGGAGGAAATAGACCAAAGTGATAGTGTGGAGACCAGCTAGCCCATTGCAATACCCCTGGAAAAAAATGATGGTAGCAGTGGGGCTGGTTTGAAAAGTGGCCAGAATCTGGATATATTTTGAAGACAGAGCTGACAATATTTGTTGGCAGATCAAATATGGGTTGTAAAAGAAGAGGAGTCAATGACTCAGCTCAGTTAACCTGAGCAACTAGAAGAATAGAATTACTATTTGAAGTGGAGATTATGGAAATAAAAGTTTGGGGGGAAGGTGTGTTGCTTGTGGAATCAGGAACTTGGCCTTGGACATTAGATCAAGACTCCCTATTAGACAAGATATTTGCCAAAGGTAAACTGTCTCTGCTTTTTTTAGGCTTCTGTCAAAGTTCTTAACCATCATGATCAATGTTCTCCATATACACTGTACTACCTTAAAAACAAAAAGTATTTCCCCTGTTTAATGGCAAACTTCCTTTCACTGAAATAGAAAGGTGGGACACCCTTCATGTTTCTCTCTGTTTCGGCTGCCCTCTAAGGAAATGAAGTTCTGTTTTCAAATACAGTAACTACTTTTAGCCAATGTATTCTGATGTAATTTTTCTCCCTTCTCATTCATGTACATCTTTTTCCTTAGGTCTTTAAAGGAAAAAAAAAAAGTCTTCTTTTATTGAATCTTAATATTTTGCTGCTTCAAATTCTTTCTGGCCATGGTAAAGCACAAGTTGTGTTTTGTTTTTTAAAATCTTTTTATATTCAGGTGTTTATGGAAAACAAAAAACTCTTGACCTTCTAAGTCCAGCTTCAAAATCCCGCTTCCCTTAAAGAAATATGCCTGTATTTGATAATACTCTCAGCAGAAAATGGAGTAGGTAAGATTAGAATTTTCCTAGTAAGTGTTATAAAGCATCACGTCCAAATCCAGACGTTCCTTAGATGATATGCTGGGAATGCTGGCTTGTTTAGGCTGACATTAGATGTAAATTCAGCTATGTATGTTAAAGTAAAACCACGGCATAAAATAAATTCCTCACAGCTAACATTTGAGTATTATGTGTAAAGCTCTGTTCTAAATGCATAATTTTAATCATATTAATTAAAGCTCAAAACAGCCCTATGAGGTAGGAACTCTTGTCTCTGTTTCACAACAAAAACGAGGTACAGCATTATCTAGTAACTTGCCCAAGTTTCACATGCTCATGAATACAAGAGTTAGAATCTGAACCTTGGAAGTCTTGCTCCATACCTATATATGCAGCGACCATATTTGCTGCTTCCAACTTTTTCACTGAATAGGTTTCGAAGTCTATTTCTTGCACAGTTTTTAAAAAATGACTTAAGGTAGCTAACCAAAACTATAACCAAGAAGCTTAAACATCAGTAGCAAAATTTTTTAAAAGAGTAACAATAACAACAACAACAAAAGGTTTGTTATTATAACAAAATAAGACAGAACCAGAGTGACATGAATGGATTTAATGAAGACCTGTAAACTTGCTAAATGTGAGCCAGAAATCAATTTAGCACAAAGGTGTTTAGCAGGGTAAACATGTTTAGTTATAAGATCAGCTGCTACCTGGAAGGTAGCCACAAACTCTCTGATGCAGAAACTCATGGTCATTGCTAGTCTTGGAACCAGAGAAATTCACATCCAGGCTGTAGTAGCATTACTTCGTATAGGTGGATCTATGTAGTATTTGTCTTTCTGTGATGGGCTTATTCCACTTAATGTCCTCAAGGTTCATCCATACTGATACCTATTGCAAAATTTACTTTTTTAAGACTGAATTGTATTCCAGAGTATGTATGCACTGCTTTTTCTTTATCAATTCATCTGTTGGGCATTTGGCTTGTTTCCATGCCTCGGTTCTAGTGAATAGTGCCACAGTGAACACGAGAGTGCTAATTATCTCTTTAAAACCCTGATTTCAATTCTATTGGGTAAATCCCAGAAATGAATGGGATGGCTGGATCATATGGTAGTTATGTTTTTAATTTCTTGACGAATTAAAAAATTTTTTTGTTTTCCAAAGAGGCTGCACCGTTTTGCATTCCCACCAGTATTGTGCAAGGGTTCCAACTTCTCTACATCCTTGCCAAATTTTGTTGTCTTTTGTATTTTGAAAATAGTCAACCTGACAGATGTGAAATGACATCTCATTGTGGTTTTGACTTGCATTTCCCTGATGATTAGTGACATTGAGCATTTTTCATATACTTGTTGGCCATTTGTAGATCTTCAGAGAACTAGCTATTCAGGTCCTTAGCCCATTTTTTTAATTGAGTAATTAGGGGTTTTTACTATTGAGTTATAAGAGTTTCTTACATACTTTAGAAATGAAGTCCTTATCAGATATATTTTTTTTTAATGTTTATTTTTGAGAGAGAAAGAGAAAGGATGAGCAGGGGAGACGCAGAGAGAGAGAAACACACAGAATCCAAAGCAGGCTCCAGGCTCTGAGCTATCAGCACAGCCCGATGCAGGGCTCGAACTCATGATCTGCGAGTTCACGACCTGAACTGAAGTTGGACACTTAACCGACTGAGCTACCCAGGTGCTCCCTAGATATGGTTTGCAAATAAATTCTCCTATTCTACAGGTTATCTTTCCGTTCTGTTGTTCACTTTGCTGTGCAAAAGCTTTTGAGTCCCTCTTGTTTATTTTTGCTTTTGTTGCCTGTGCTTTTGCTGTCCTATCTGCTGGTTCCCTGCTTTAACACACTGAAGGAATTCTTTCCCAAGTGGATGAGCTATGATGGTACCCAGCACATGATAGATGCTCAAAAACTATTTCTTAGATAATTGTAGGAAACTGTTAGAACTTTGAACCATTAAGCTACCAAAACACTACTTAAGTAGGAACATTAACAAAAGCAGTGAAAAGAATGAAGATTGCAGAAGCTATTTGACCAGAAAATATGTCGTTAAAGATAAAAATGGAAAATATGGAGACACTATAAAAAGTGACAATAAGTAGGTGACTAGGCAACAAGAAGAAGCCCATGGATGGTGCCAGAAGAGAACATAAAGATTCTCCTGGAAAAAAGAGAAGGAATATCAACTATAGCCCCAAAGCGTGTCATCCAGATTTGAAAGCCTATCATTGGTCCAAAAGGCACAAAAAGCAATCCAAGATTGAAAGGGAAAATTAAGGTCTCTCTGCCTTGGAATTTCCTGAAGTTCTACTGTATCTTATTACTGTGTAACTATTAATAAAAATACAGAATTTGAAACTAGAAGGAATGTTGGCAATCAAGGTACAGCTGAGAAACCAAAGCCAAGTCAGGCAAAGTGGCTACCAACTGATAAATCTGGTACTAGAACTTTTCTGTTTTCTATGTCCGTCCTAACACAGGAACTTGAGTCACCAAAATTCAGTTAAATTCCCAAGTTTTGTTTGTTGAAGCAGAGATGACTATGTTGCGCTGTAATCATTTTTATTTTTAAAGGTGCCAATAGAGTCAAAGCATCAACTCTCGTTGCAGTATAGACAGTGATTCCCAATTGTACAGGATAGTCTGTTTCAGAAATCTTTAAAAGGCTGCCTAGTTTGGAAATGAAACCTGAGAACAGGACGTGAAAATCAAAACCTTGTGCTGTAGTTTCACTAATAGCCCTTTGGTACATGAATCATTCAGCCAACATGAGTGTTCACTCAAATGGCAAGGCTCCTATTTTACTTTTTCAGTTTATTATGAGGCTGGCGCAATTGTTTTGCATACCACCTCTGCAAGACACATTCAGATACTCCTTACTTTCAATTGGCTTCTTTGTCAAATGACAACGAAAAGGAGTTATTTGAAATGGCGATTGTAATGTTTCATTAAAATCTTAAAATTACTATATTGCCAGGCAACTCAAGATCTTTTTTTTTTTTTTAATCCATGATATAATTGAATAACAATAGCAACTGAAACCCTACGTGCCCCCATAAAGTTGTCCAAAGCCTGACTCAGGCGACCCAGATCCTAGACGGAGAGGCAGTAGTTGAATTGGGCTAGCTGTACAAGGACAAAAGAAGGACTTCCCACAAAATGGCTATCCAAGACCAATAGCAGGTATGAGCTCCCAAAGCTGGGCTGGGCTCAGGTGCAGGTGAGGAGGTATTATGGGAGGAATTTCCCTCTGTGGGTCTTGGTAACATGTTAGGATCCCTAAAGTAATTATTTACAAAGTTGGGTGTAAACAGGGATTGGGGGTAGGATAGGAAATGTCAGGAGCGCCTGGGTGCTCCAGTCAGTTAAACATCCAGCTCTTGGTCTCAGCTTAGGTCATGATTTTAGTTTGTAGGATCAAGCCCCACATAGGACTCTGCACTGTTAGCACAGAGCCCGCTTGGGATTCTCTGTCTCTGCCCCTACCCCACTTATTCTCCCAAAAAAGGGGGGGATAGGGGTTGACAGAATTCGTCGTGCCACCCCCAAAACCATAATAATTATTCACACGTCCAAGTGTGGAAATTAGGAAAGAATCATAACATCGAGAGATTGGCAGTTTCTTGGAGCTCTCTGTCCCTCTGCCTCATACACACACACACACACACACACACACACACACACAACACACTCCGAACAGCCACTTCCAAGTTTGGAATAAGTGTAGCTTCTCAGGAGACTTTTTGAAAGAACCAGTGTTCACTTGAGTGTGTAAATTCTAATATATTTGTTAGTATAATTTCTATATTAGTCACACTGCATGAAGGCAAATGTTAATTATATTTTTGATTGATTTTACTCTGAACTCAGCGACAGCAGGAATCCATGAATGAGGTGTACTATGCAAAGTTGGTATCTAGTCACAGAGGTAACAATTAGACCTATGAAGTGATGCCCGTGATGTGATGCTATGAAAGTCAAAGATACTGCCCTTGAGATGTGGCCTTCTGCAGAGAAGCACTAAAAAAACGTTTGCCACTTGGGCATATGCTATAGGAGTTTAATGGTTTGAAAGTTTACAACCCAGAGTTTGTTTAAAAGCACTTTTGCGGTTTCCTTATTACTACTGACTTCAAATATGGCCATATTTATTTACTAAAGTGTTTTAATTCCTTTGTAAATACAAAGGGGCCCTTGAAAATACCTGGGTGGAATTTCACAGACACAAGGAATTCTTCAGACAAGGCATGAGTCCAAGCCTTAATCCAGTCTGGCTTTAGATACCAGTCCTTAGATGTTCTTTTATCAGAGCAGGTAACAATGAGCAGCTATTCTCTGTAAATAAACTAGAGACTGAGTGAGGGGAGTTGGAAAATACTGAGATAAGCAGTCACCCTTTGGAGAGGATCCAGTTATACTGAAGCCAGCATTTCCTGTAATTTTGTAACATGCTTTTATGTTTAACTCCTTGGATCTATTGCAGTTAGGAATTGCATTACCTGCTACCCCATGGGAATAAGATAATCCAACTCTTTGACATCAGTGAATTAATACTCATTCTACCTCATCTTAGTTCTGTAGGACTTTGGTGCTGGTCCTTTGTGTGAAATTAGATTTGTCAGAGCAAATGGCCCCAGATTAGTAGATGTATGGCCTCTTCAGTTGGAGAGCTCAGAAGCCTCTTAGAATATAACAAAACCAAAGAATCTTAAAGAAGTTATAAAATTATTTTCAGTTTAAGTATTTTTTAATCATTCAATGGCTGATGAAAAGGATATTCTGAATTATTCATAGCTGAAACGCTGCTGAAAGGGTCTTGTTTGAGGGGCAGAGTTCAGGGCACTGATGCAATTTGAGAAATCCCCTAACAGGTTCCAAGAAGCCACCCTTATGAGCCTGGATCAGAATTTAGTTCTATGTTGATCTGTGACAACAGTGTGAACATGTTTTCAGTCTGCATGGGTTTATTGTGCTGGGAATTTGAATAGTCAATCTTAACCTTTTTATGTATTTCTTCATTATGACAGATTAAACCTGCTTACTCGTGAAATATACTACAAAATGGGAGAGACATGAATGAAAGAATTGATACAACATGTAGTAGTTTGAATTTTTATTCTGGGACTGTTACATTAACTTTATGATGATAATATGCCATTATCATTGCTCATAACAGCTGACACTTTGAGCTACCAAATAACCTTCTGGATTCCAGAATACCCTTGGTCTGATTCGCAAGTGTACCTGTAACCACAAGACCCAACATTCACTAGAGAAGATTTACATGCCAACAAGTGAGAATATTTCCAGGAAATCTAGTTTGTGACTTGGCTTTTTTACAGTTTCTCTTTATGCAGAAAGGTGATAGAAGTCTTTATTTGGAGAACTAGGTATGATGAAACAAAATGGAACCTTATGCACTGACATCAACTTCCTGGCTGGCAAAAACACAGTGACTTTTTAAGACCCTCCTTCATTTGCTTCTGTTTGCATGGTTTATTTCCAGCTAACACAGCATTTCTAAAATGCCAGCATTTACTTTTTGTTTTCTGGTGTGGTGTCTAAGCAAACTCAACTTATCTGGATGCCAAAGAGGTAATGAGTGCCATGTTTTGTGGAATTCCAGGCGATCAGTTCTCTACGTGAAGTTGGAGATAGCGGATTTGATTTACTAATAATTCTAAAATTTGATCCCCTCTCTGGAGCAAATATCTTCTCGTGGAGAAAAATTATTTTATGACCAGCAAACATGTATCAGGGGCTAATATATACATACAGATCTTCCC
The DNA here is from genome assembly GCF_003009895.1 of Hyaena hyaena. Lineage (NCBI taxonomy): Eukaryota > Metazoa > Chordata > Mammalia > Carnivora > Hyaenidae > Hyaena > Hyaena hyaena. The sequence goes on from NW_024080854.1 coordinate 1,343,455, forward strand.
TTGACTTACAGTGGAGTTGCGTTCCAATAAACCCATCTTAGGTTGAAAATGCATTTAATACACCTAGACTGCTGAACATCATATATTAGTCTAGATTACCTTAAATGTGCTCAGAACACTTACATTAGCCTACAATTGGGCAGAATCATCTAACAAAGCCTATTTTAGAATAAAGTATCCAATATCTCATGTAATTTATTGAATACTGTACGGAAAGTGAAAAACAGATGGCTGTATGGGTACAGAGTGACTGTAAGTGTATCAGTGGTTTGTCCTACTGATCGTGTAGCTGGCTAGGAGCTGTGGCTTGATGCCACTACCCTGCATCACAAGAGAGGCTCGAACTGCCTATCACTAGCCCGGGAAAAGATCCAAACTTTAAAATTCAAAGTAGTTTCTACTGAATGTGTATTGCTTTCGAACTATCATAAAATCAAAAAATTGTTAAGTCAACCATTATAAGTCAGGGGCCGTCTGGAATAACTGAATCAGAGTATAAGTATTGCAATGCATCATGATCAATATGATTAGAAAAACAGCCCAGAGTGAAATTCTTTTTAGTGTCTTCAGTCTTTTTTTTTTTTTTTTTTACAAATAGTTTATTGTCAAATTAGTTTCCACATAACACCCAGTGCTCATCCCCACAAGTGTCCTCCTCCATGCCCATCCCCCCCTCCCCCCCACATCCATCAGTCCTCAGTTTTTGTCAGCATTCAAGAGTCTCTCATGGTTTGCCTCTCTCCCTTTCCCCCACCATTTCCGCCCTTCTTCTCCCCCTTGTTCCTCCGTCAAGTTCCTCCTAATCCTCCTATATGTGCAAACATATGATATTTGTCCTTCTCTGCCTGACTTATTTCACTCAGCATAACACCCTCAAGGTCCATCCATGTTGCTACACATGGCCAGATTTCATTGTTTCTCATTGCCATGTAGTATTCCATCGTATAGATAAACCACATCTTCTTGATCCATTCATCTGTTGATGGATAGTGTCTTCAGTCTTAATGTGATTTGGACTGAGACCAAAACTATCTCTCTGACTTCATTGTGCTTCTTGAAGGCTAGAGGGCCTTTGGTAATAGAATAAGGGGCCCCCTCTTGAAGGGGGAACAAAAGTTTGATCCCTAATAAAACCTGAGATTGTGACAAATAAGAGGATGTCTTGCATATAGGCAGCAGTTAAATATTCATTGAATATTTGAACAGAAGTGGACCCTTCATCCTTCATGAATGATGAAGAGCTATTTTTAATTTTCCAGCAAACTTGAGATCACAAGATAGGAGAGAGGAACTCCACTCCTGAGCAGAATAGGAAAGTAATAAGGGTCTTTGCTGACAGTTATGATACACCTTTTCTCTCTCCTCATCCTGTGGGACTCTTGGGGAAGCCTCAGAGAAGGAAGCCTGTTGACAGCTTAATTGGAAAGCAAGAGCAGATTTTAATTTGATCTTTTTCTGTGCATGAGCATCACAATTTACAGAGCTTTGTTAAACTTTAGTGATTAAGAAAAAAAGCATTAAATAATGTCTGAAAAGAGAGATTCTTTTCAGTCACCATGAAAGTAGTTTCATTGAATATCTCTTAATTGCCTGACTAGTCAGATGTGTTTAGCCACTGGGAAAGGGAAACATGTATTGAATACCAAATGCCTACTTTGGGTTCATTTTTCACTAAAAATATATTGAGCATCTAGTAAGTGAGAAACACTGGGGATTCAAAGATAAGTAAAATAGACATGGTCCTTACCCTCAGAATGCTAAAAATCTAGTAAAAGGAAGTGGGTAAAGAAGCAGTTACAATATGATGTGTAAGTTCTATGGCAGAAATAAAGATGTCAGTCTTTGTGATTGGCAGAGAGCACATGGGGGGGGGGGGGCACTGAACCAAACTTGGGAGATCAAAGAAGGCTCTCTAGATGAAAGGGATATTAATCAGGGACCTGAAAGGAGGGAAAGGTAGTTAAGGATGAGGGAGGGTAGCAGGTGAGGGCAGCAGGAATAGGATTCCCAGCAGAGGGAACAGCTCAATACCAGTACAGAGTAGCAGATGTTTTAAGGAGCTGAAGTTGAATGTGACTGAGTGGAGAATAAAAGGAGGGGAACAGCCAAGAGAAGAGGCCAAAGACACAGGCTGGAGACATATCAGACAGCTTTTGTAAGAAAAAACCAAGTTGTTGAACTTTATCCTAATAGCCATAGGGAAACAGGGAATGCCAAGATCAGATCTGCACTTTTGAAAGCTCACTCAGCTGTACCGTGGAGAATGGGTATGCAAGACTGGGGGCAGAGTGAAAGTTTTAGAATAGCTGATGTGAGAGATGATGGGGACCTGTGTGAGGGAAGTAGCAGTGAGAATGGAGAGAAGTGGATGGATCTGAAACCCATTTAATTTATGTAAGAGTAAACTTGGCAAGACTTTATGATTATTTAAAGAGGACCCATGAATCCTGGGCAACTAGATGGATGGCTGTTTATTTACCGTATTGGAATAACAGAAGAGTAGGTTTAGGGATGGGGGATGAATGTAGTTTGAGATCCCTATAAGATATCTATGATGCTGTCTTGTTGGTTGTTGAAAGTAGGACTCTGAAGTCCCAAAATGACATCTATCTTGGAGATAGTAATGAAGATTTGGGGATCACCAGCCTGAGTCCTGTAAGTGAATGAAACTTCCAGGAAGCCATGACCTGGACAGAAAAATGAACCTTTAAGGGGTAGGGTAAAAGTAAAGAAGCCCATAACAAAGACTGAAAAAGAAAGGTCAGAGGGGGAAAAAAAAAAAAAGAAAAGAAGAAGAAAAACAAGAAATGAATGATATGGAAGGCAAGAGAAGAGGCATCTACAGAGGGCTGTATACAGAGTCACATTATTAAGGAGCAAAGTAAGTAAGGGACTGTCTCCCCATTATAGGCTGAGGTACATCAAGCTGAGTTCTCTTCTTCACTAAAGATACAAACTTTACTAATGTAGCACTTTTGAAATGTATGCAGTAAAAATCAGATACACTAACAAAACAAAACACTTTATCATCCATAACGACTTCTTGGGGAAAAGCCCCCATTCCTGGTGTAGGTGGAAAGCGCTTGATGTTGCCAGTTAAAGATAATCTGTTTCTTTATGTTTAAAACAGTCCCCCCTGGAAAGCCACTCAGTCTTTCCGGGTTTGTGCTTCATCTGAGGGCTCTCATCTCCCCTTCCCAGGTAGAAGGGAAGCTGCAGGAAAGGTGCAGGGAGTCTATCTGCTAGCATCCAGGCCTTCTGGCTTCCTTCGGTGAGGAAAGTTTTCTCTCCGGGTTTTAGGCCTACACTGATTCCAGCTACTGACAGCCACAGTCCCCACCACAGGCCTCGGGTAAAGACATTGTACCTTCTTGGTTCCAAGCCAGGCCTCCTCCAGCCCATTCATACAATTAGCCTTCGTCATTCTTTCCTACAAAAAAACGTAACAGACCCCTAGGTCCTGGAAGCATTCTTTCAAGGCCTCTTGTTGCCTAACTGTAGCATTTCTACCTCTATGTAGTTGGCCAGGTTCCAAATGGAAAGGAGGGTATATATGTCTTCTGCTCGAGGACCCCCTGACCGCTCACCTGGGCAATACTATGCTTATACCCTCTGAATCATCCAACTTCCTGCCTGCTGCTGAAGCTTGATTTTTCTTTCTTCTCATGGGAAAATATCTCTGACGTCATATCCTGTGTTCTTCCTAGCACTATCTATGATCTGTTCAGAGGCAGTCCTCCAAGCTCTCATTGGTTATACAGTTGTATGTTTTCTTCTTTCAACACAGTCTGGATTGAAATCAACACTTGATTTCAAACTATTGTCTGGCTACGCATTTTTTTAAAATCCTACTTTGATACTCAAAGCTAAATGATGACTTATCCATTCTTGGCTGGGTTTTTTTTTTTTCTCCTGGTGACTCAATGCATGCCATTGACTCAATGGGTGGGGGAGCCACAGGGACAAGGGTTTATTGGGAAGCCAACATACATTGGTTGGATATCTCACAAATGCCGTTTCCATTACATCAGCACAAGGTTTCCAGTGCTAGTCAAAGGGAAGCCAACATCAATGTGGTAAATGCTACTAAGTTTGCATTTCATGAAATGGGTACACCCGCTTCATGGTCCTCCAAGTAAACATGACCGACACTGAACTACTGATTCCACCACTGTCCACCCAGTTTTGCAGGTGCAAACCTGAGTCATTTGGATTCCTCTCTCCTCTGCACCTCACCTTTAGCCCACCTGATATTCAGGGCCACTGAAGGGGAGGGGAGACTTTCTAATTTCCCCAAAAACACTGTACGGGCCTGTCCTCTTTGGTGAAACCCTAGGCCAACCCACCAACATTTGCCATTGTCTCCTCCCTGCCATTGTCTCCCCACTTCTATGTTTGACCTCCTACAATCCATACTACACAAAGCAGCAGACTTATCTTTTTAAAATATAAATTAGCTTATATCATGTCCCACCTTCCTTGCTTTAAATCCTCCAGTAGTTTCCCATCACTCTTTGACCTGGCTGTGCCTCCCTCTTCAGCCTCGTCTCTTCATACTCTTCCAAGCTGTCCCTCTTACTCTGCTCCAGCCATACTCCCCATTTTTCTGCCCTCAAACACACCAGGTTCATTTCTACACCAGATCCTTTGCACTTACTTTTTCTTTGCTAGCAGATCTTCTCCCTAGATGGCCACACTGCTGCCCCCTTCTCAGCCTTCAGGTATCAACTCAGATGTCACCACGTAACTACATCACACCTCAGTTCCCATCTGCAATATTACCCTATTTTATCTTCTTCACAGCACTTAGTGCCAGAAATTATATTTGTTTTTTACATGTTTATTACCTATCTCCCCCTCATTTGGGATGCAACCACCATGGACAGGGACTTGGTTTGCCTTCTTCAGCACTGCTGTTTTGTTCAGTATATAGTGCTTGGCACCTAGTAAACACTCAGTAAATATTTGTGAACTGAAACCAACTAATTTCAGTCAGAAGGGGAAAGAAGGAAGGCAATACATTTTAACTCCACAAGCACTAGTGGATTCCGTTTATTAGTTTACCACTTAGAAGAAATCATCCGGGGGCACCTGGGGCGCTCAGTCGGTTAAGTGTCCGACTTCAGCTCAGGTCATGATCTCACCGTTCAGAGGTTCAAGCCCCAGATCAGGCTCTGCACTATCAGTGCTTGGGATTTTCTCTCTCCCTCTCTCTCTGCCCCTGTCCTGCTCTGTCTATCTCTGTCTCTCAAAACAAATGAACTTAAAAGAAAAACAAAACTAGAAGAAATCATCCAATTCTACTAGTTTCTTTGCAAGGGAATCATAAGATTAATGTGGCTTTCTAGTGAGAAACTTGGCTGCAAGACAGAACTGGCATCTATATTTATGCCGTAGGAAAGCAGCTTTTTGAAATACTCAAGTCAGATCAAAGTATAAATTGTCAGCCTTATTTGCCAGGTACAAAATTTGAATGATTGCATGTGTGTTAGTGTGTGCTTAACCTGCTGTGGGCCACCTGCTATTTTTGGGTCCCCTGATTGCTAAAAGTTGTTTACTTGATTTCTCTCATTTTAAGTATGGCTGAAGAGGCAGGGCTGATCAGAGGCAAGATGTAGAAATAGAGGCTACATGAATGATTTTTCAGGCACACTATGAAACAATTATCAACAATCTTTAGGTATTTCTTGTACTTTCAGAACTGAAAACTAGGCTCTCCTTGATACATGCTGTGAATTTTGAAAAACTAATATACTGGAAAGTCTTGAACAGCTTCACAGAACCTAAAGCAGGGACTTTAAAATTCTGTTCTAGAACTAGAATTTTCCCACCCCAATGTTACAGAGTCTGAAATTTCTACCTATAGAGCTTCTGTTTTTATCCTGGACTTCTCTTTCAAAATGCATATATTCCTGGAAATATAGTAGACTGATTCATGAAGTTATTGACACTAATTAATTAGATCCATGTTCCATCCCCTGGGAAAGATTACCAGTAAGAGAGTCTGAAAAAGAAAGGAAGACAACCATTGGAGGAGACTTGAAACACCAAATATGGTTATTCTGAACATGGAAACATAGAATGGGCCCAATGCAGTACAGTAGTTGTTAAACTCCTCTGGATGATAATATTGTGGGGCAAATGATTTAAGAGTGAGTTTTATAATGTGAGTCAATCTGAGAAAATGTGTTTTTTAGACTTTAAGTGTTGCTATGCAATATGAATTTTGATGGATTTTTTCCAGTTAAGGTCCCAACAGGAAACAGATGGCACATTTAAATTAGGATAATTTGACAAGAGTTTCTTTTCAAAGAGACTATTTACATAGGGCTGCTGAAGTATAATGGAAATCTAAGGGATAGTCTAGGAAGTAGAAGTTAGAAGCCTCAGAGTGATTGACACCCATTGGCCCTAAGGGAGTGATTTTCAGAACTTGGAAAGGGAGAGTTATTTGGAACAGACCACAGTAAGAGGAACAATGACCTTGATGTAGCCAGCCAGAGGTAAACCCATTGGGAAAAAGCCACTGGATGAACACTTTGACCTTCCTCTCCTCCCTTCCTCTGGTCTTCAGTCAGGGCTCCTCATTGGCCAAACCCAACTGGAAGCTAAGGGGAAAAGGAACACATTCATAAAGGGCCAGCCTCCCTGGGCAGAGGGGAAGGTAGACAGTGGGTCTTGGGAGCAAATGGAAGATCTTCAGCATTATGATGCTTCCATTCATTTTTTTTTTTTTTACAAATAGATTATTGTCAAATTGGTTTCCATATAACACCCAGTGCTCATCCCCACAAGTGCCCCTCTCCGTGCCCATCCCCCCCTCCCCCCCACATCCATCAGTCCTCAGTTCGTTTCTCAGCATTCAAGAGTCTCTCAGGGTTTTCCTCTCTCCCTTTCCCCCCAACATTTCCCCCCTTCTTCTCCCCCATGGTCCTCCGTTAAGTTCCTCCTAATCCTCCTATACGTGCAAACATATGATATTTGTCCTTCTCTGCCTGACTTATTTCGCTCAGCATAACACCCTCAAGGTCCATCCATGTTGCTACACATGGCCAGATTTCATTGTTTCTCATTGCCATGTAGTATTCCATGGTATAGATAAACCACATCTTCTTGATCCATTCGTCCGTTGATGGACACTTAGGCTCTTTCCATGTTTTAGCTATTGTTGAGAGTGCTGCTATGAACATTGGGGTACATGTGCTCCTATGCATCATTGCTTCCATTCATTTGACAAGAAGTTCTGAAAAAGAACCATCCAACATCCCTCCCCTTTCCCACTGCAAGCTTTCAGAGTGAAGCTGCCATGTGCTGGAGGAGAGAAAAGGATGTGTCCTTAAAGTCAGTTTTGATTAATATCTTAGACTTAATCTAATTTATGCATGGAGACTATGTGTATAACTGAAGTTGACAGTCCATGACATCAGAGTGGCCAGAAAATCTAAGAGCCTACCAGAATTTTCATCCCAGAACAGTGAAAGATGACCTCACGCTACCTTTCAACAACAACCTGACTTGATATACATGTAAAGTAACAATGGGAACAAAAATAAATAAGGTTGCATTTTGGTTAGGTCAGAGATTTGTGCTTATTCAACATAGCATTCACATAATCTTTACCAACTTTTTCACTGTATAGGTCATGAAACTGCATTCCGGAGAGCTTGATTCCTGAAATGCCCCATTTCAGGAAGCCATTTCACACCAAAATTCAAACTAGACATATGACTTGAGACATCCAAACGATATGCAGCTATAGGTTTACACGGGCAGTTAGCACTGGGGCAAATTTCAAGCAAGGTAAAAAATGTTGATTAGCTATCTTTGCTATCTTTTGGCTGCAAGTAGGGACGTCTCACTGGCTAGGCCAGGCTTCCTTGTTACAGTGATTTGTACCTCTGCTCTTAAGTTTAGACCTTAGTTTTGTGATTCAGAAACTCGGGTTCATCTGTTCACCTAAGAATAATCTGATCCTGAATAACTGATGCATTTGCCAACCTCGCAACAGATTCAAATCAAAATGTCTATTGAATTACCCTAAGAAATATTATTGTCAGAAACACAAGACTGGTGTCAGCTGGTCAATATTCCATGGCTGAATTGTTCGGAGAAAGAATATAGACAAATCAGACACTCACTTTCATTCTGAAGAAAAGAACTCAAAGTGTAAATCTCACTGTGGGACAAAAGCATAAATCCACAGGGAAACGACAATGTATCATATTAATAAATTGCTTTACTGATGATACGCCCTGCATTTTTTACAAATTCCTGAATGCTTTTGATATGTATATACTTCCATGTAGTAAAACCCTGGTGTCATAAGACTTGGATTAGCTAGAATTTAATTAAAACCCTTAATCTAAAAGAACTTCTTTTGGGGGCACCTGGATGGCTCAGTTGATATAGTGTGCAACTCTTGATCTTGAGGTCATGAGTTTGAGCCCATGTCATGAGTTGTGGGGTAGAGATTACTTAATAAACAAAACATTTTTAAAATAGAATTTCTTTTGATACATGTTCTAGTTAACCATTTCTTCTTGGCTCCAAATCCATCTTTCTCTGCCCTACTCTGTGATGCTGCGGCAGAACCCTGTAAACATTTCTCCTTTGTAGCTGGCATAATACCGTGTCAGTAAAGAGCATGGAAGGGGAAAGTGCTTTTCTTCCTTGTGTTCTGGCATGGTTTTCCTTCCCCTGTGGTTCATGGCAGCCATGGATGCCAGAGTTCCAGCTGCATCCAGCCCCCCATCTCACAGGCACCCCAGTAGGTGATTTCTTGCTTCCCCATCCAACTTCCAACACCTAGGTGACCCTCTCTACCATCCAGTGGGTGAGGACTATACCTTCTCCAGTGAGGTCAGTGTCCCAGGCTGGTGGGAGAAAGGGTTCTGCCAAATGTGTTCCTCCCTTAGGTGTGCAGCCTTAACCCTGGAGCAGGCATCCTCTGTGGGAGGGGCATGAAAAGTGGCTCTGGGGGGTTGGTGTGAAATATTGTCTGGTATTATAATGGTGTGTGTGACCCTCCTAAGGACCACAGAACATAAGCAGATATACAGTGCATCTGCAGAGGTGAAATTTAATGGAAGGGAAGCACAAAGGGAAAAATGCTCTAAAAAGTCTCCTCAGGGGAGCAATAATGAAAAAAAAAAAAGTAACACTGCCATAGAAGTAGCAGCAGCTCCCCATTCCCACTATTCCTATATTTTTTAGAGTCTTCTTTACTCTATAGTAGTTAATCCCATTTTTACTTGATATAAGTTATATTAAACTGTCCCTGTTCAAATTATTGTATGATTTCTGTCATCTAACAGGACTGTGATACAGTACACTTGACTTCTATGAAAAAAGGGTGAATAATAACTGAAGATATGCTAAAATCAGAGTTAAAAATTTTTGAAGACATTTTCAAGAACCTGTAGAGATTAATCTGCAGCTGCTCATATCTTGTACGGTAGGAATATATGTTCAGGGCGATGATCTTGGGACAATATTAGATGCTAAATGACCAAAGAGAGGCTGTTAGTCTAAACTTAGTGAAGCAAAAGATTGGTAAAAACCAGGGCTGAAGCTAAATGTACTAGCATTTAACTAGTACAACATATACTATCGGTACTGAACACGTTTCTCACTTGTAACTATTTTATAAAGTGTCACACTCTGTGATGAAGATGAAGATGATGATGATGATGACGATAGCCAACATTCACTGGGTACTTACTACGTGACAACACTGTTCTAAGCTCTGCCATTGTGACAAGAGGTTTGAGAATGGGTAGGGAGAAGTCCAGAGAACAAGCAAGGAGGCCAGTTAGGAGGCTACTACAGAAGTCCAGGCATGAGGTGATGGTGGCTGGGACAAGGAAGACAGAGGGCATGTGGCTGACTCACTGATGTCAAGAGCAGAAAGGACTCCCTAGCCAGTTCAGCCACCAAACAGCCTGCACCAGAGCAATCAATCAGTTAACCACCAGAGAAGCAGGACTTGAGATGGAAAAAGAATCTTTCTTTCTTTCTTTGTTAAGCTCCTACTATGTGGCCAGCTCTGTGTTACCCAGTAGTAGGGTTACTCTATAATAATAACAAATTCTTCAGTACTTTGTGGCCCCATAGAAAACTGTAAAATGATAATGCTAATAGAAGAATATGCAGAACATACTTGAGACTTAGGGTTGGAGAAGGACTTTGTAAATCAGACCAAAAAAAAAAAAAAAGCACAAGCCATAACACAAAAGTTTGGCTGATTTGACCACACCAAAATTAAGGCTATTAGAGACAAACTTGGGCAGAGAGCAGTGGAAAGAAAATATTTAGAAGATATTTCAAACCAATAAAAAATTAAAACCTAGCATATATATGATATCACTCATACATAGAATTTAAGAAAACAAATGAGCAAAGGGGGGAGAGAGAGAGAGAGGCAAACTAAAAAATAGACTCTTATCTATAGAGAACAAATGGATGGTTAGCTCTAGAGGGTAGGTTGGTAGGGATAAATAAGTGATGAGGATTAAGGAGCACACTTATTATGATGAGCACAGGGTGATGATGTATGGAAGTGTTGAATCACTATATTGTACGGCTGAAGCTAATATAACCCTGCATGTTAACCAACTGGAATTTAAATGAAAACTAGCATCTATAAGGAGCTCCAGGAAATCAAATAAAGCACCCACTAGAAACTATTAAAGAGGTGCCTGGGTGGTTCAGTTGGTTGAGTTTCAGACTCTTGGTTTCGGCTCAGGTCATGATCTCACGGTTCATGGGTTCATGCCTCATGTCGGGCTCTGTGCTGACAGTATGGAGCTTGCCTGGGATTCTCTCTCTCTCTCTGTCTCTCTCTGCCCCTCCTCTGTCCATGCACTCTCTCTCTCAAAATAAATAAACTTTCAGATAAAAAAAGAAACTTAAAGAAAAAAAATATTCAGTGACACTTGTTAAAGAAGGTAAGGCAGACTTTAATTCAGAACCACCACAGTGGGGTTTTACAGTAGTGGGAATTGGGCTCAACTCAGAATACAGCATGGGCAAGTGGGAATTTATAGCAAGGGGTAGGGGTAGGGGTAGGGGAGCCAGTGAATGGAAAATTACTACAAGGAAGCATCAGGGCTAAGAGGGCATTTGGCTAAACCCACCTCACAGGATCCTTACTGAAGGCAGGCCAGGATGACCAGACATCACCTAGGGGCAGAGGAGGATGGGGAACCAGATCAGATATCAAGGATGACCAGATATTGAAGGTGGAGTATTCTTGCTAAAACTGGATTTTACAAGGAAGTGTACATATGGCCCTAGGAGAAGGTTCAGGAGATGGAGTACTTTAGTCAAGCAAAGAATTTTGTCAAAACATCAACAGAGCATACAAATAGCTAATTCTCAGAAGTGGAAAGCCAAATGACTAAGAAAGGTTGATGAGAAGTTCAATGTCACAAGTAAATAGAGAAATGTATATTAAGACTAATTACTGGGGCCTCCTGAGTGGTTCAGTCAGCTAAGCATCTGACTCTTGGTTTCGGCTCAGGTCATGATCTCATGGTTCAAGGGTTCATGCCTCTGTTGGGCTCTGTGCTGACAGCATAAAGTCTGCTTGGGATTCTCTCTCCCTTTCCCTCTGCTCTGCTTGCATGCTCTTTCTCTCTTTAAAAAAGAAAAAGACAAATTACTCACACCTGATAGATTGGTAAAATTAAAAGGTGGGCAATGAATTGGCAGTCTTGGCAAAGATGTGGGGAAGCAAGAATCCTCATAATTAGATATGAGGATTCTGTGTGTATGTGCACTCTCATACATGTACACATGCAATAGATGACTCAGGAATCCTTTACATGGGTTTGTAAGGAGACATATATGAAGGTGGCTATCACAGGTTGTTTGTGGTACTGGAGGTAGTCTGGGAATCTATCACTAGAGGAATGGATATGGTAAAAGTATTGGACACATACTATGGAACCTTAGGCAGCAAGTTCAAAGAAATTAGCTAGATGTGCATAAATGAACATGGAAAGAACTTAAAAACAGCATTGTGTGAAAAAGCAATAAATAGTAAGAGCCATTAAACATACAGATTGAAAACACATCCATTCATAAAGCATTATAAAATACAACCCAGGGATACATGCGTGTCCAGGCACATGTTAAATACATTAGCGAGGCTGCTGATGCTGGAGATGAAGTGGGGAAATAAAAAAATAAAATAAGAAAGGGGTGCCTGGGTGGCTCAGTCGGGTAAGCATTCGACTCTTGATTTTGGCTCAGGTCATGATTTCACGGTTCTTGGATTCAAGCCCCACATCAAGCTCTGCACTGACAGTGCAGACCTGCTTGGGATTCTCTCTCTCTGCCCCTCCCTCTCTCTCTCTCTCTCTCTAAAAATAAATGAATAAACTTTAAAAACTAAATAAAATAAAATAATAAAATAAAACAAGAAAAGGCCTCACGTGGATGGCTGTGTACCATGAGCTGCAAAGGGCGATCAACTCACAATTTTGCAGTCAAAGTCCAAAAGGAAAGTAAAGAAAGAAATCCTACATTTCTTGAAGTTTTTTCACTCACAAATGGGATGTGATGTTTCCTTTTTAGGTAATTCATGTAAAGAGCTATGTAAATAGCTCGTCCATTTATCCAGTCCTTCCAAGTCTCAGCGGACATTTGAGCAAAGCACACATCCATGAAAAACCAGTGGGTGAGACTAGTGTAGAGGATACACCTGTAAACTGAATTCTATAAACCAAAGCCTAAATGCAGCTTTATTTATGAAACTAAAGATGCAGTGTGAGGCCCATAAGAAACATGTTGTAGTATCAGATCAGTGACCCTATCTTGGTTATTTCCATTTGGCAAATTGAAAAATTATTTGAGATATTATTTAACTTTGAAAAACAGAATAGGGGAGACGAGTAGCTTCGAGATATCTGCAAAGACAATTCAGTTGGCAAAGGTAGATTATTTGGTGCCAGCAGGCACTATAAAACGCATATACAGACATGTATGTGTGTGTATATAAAAATGTTTTGAGTGAATTGGTCTCAGGATTCTGTTTGCCTCAAAATGCCTTCAGTCAAACAGGAAACACGAAGGAGCCTGGTTTGATTCCAGGGCTCTTCCTTTTTAAGCTGCCAGATCTGTCCTGAAGGGAATGAGAGTGAACAAGCAGAGTATTTCCTTGTTTCTGAGCAGGACTGCATACACCACCTGCAGAATGAATCTGTTGCCCTTTTGCAGTTTATTCTTTCTCATTTTCAACTGCTTGCCTTGACAGCGGATTGCTGGGAACTCATATGCCTTTTGGTTTTTGCTAGCTTTAAAACTGTAGCCACCTGTCTTTTTTCATTTGTTTATTTTTTCCTCATTCATTTCGGAGAGAGAGAGAGAGGCAGTGGCAGCAGGGGAGGGTCAGAGAGAGGGAGACACAGACTCTGAAACAGGTTCTAGGCTCTGAGCTGTCAGTACAAAGCCCAACGTGGGGCTCAAACCCACGAACCATGAGATCATGACCTGAGCCGAAGCCGGGCGCTCAACCGACTGAGCCACCCAGGTGCCTCTGTAGCCAGCTGTCTTAAATTACACTCTAAAGTTAGCTGGATCTGCTTGTTAACGGAGGCCTGAGAGGTGGGGAAGTGAGGGAAAGAGGGGTGAATTCTTTTTTTTTTTTTTTACATGTATTTATTTTTGAGAGGTAGAGAAAGACAGAGCACAAGTGGGGGATGGTTAGAGAGAGAGAGAGGCACAGAATCCGAAGCAGGCTTCAGGCTCTGAGCTGTCAGCACAGAGCTGTCTCACAAACTATGAGATCATGACCTGAGCTGAAGTCAGACACTTAACTGACCCAGCCACCCAGGCGCCCCAAGAGGGATGGATTCTTGATTCTTTGGTGCTACACTATCACTTTATCCTGCCTCTGAGTTATCATTTGTACTTTAAAATCCCTTTATTTGCCATTAGAGGGAATAGTTCTATAAAATATATTCAACCAGGACACATAGACACTTGAAAACATTTTTGCCTCCCATTTCATTTGGCTTTCATTACACAGAGGACTCACCTGCAGAGTATACCAAGATAGGCTTTAGCAGCACACTAAGTGTAATTAAAGAAAACTAACTTTAAAATGTATATACATGTGAAAGAATATAACTTTTTAAAAGAATATAACTTTTTAGTAGTATATAAAGATATACTACTAAAGTGAAACTATCACAGACAGAACTTTATAGGAGAAAAGAACCTTAGCAACTAAAGAACACTTCTCAGCCTCTTTAATTTTTTATTTCCTGCCTCCATTGCGACATACTCAGTAACAAAGGTTTGATGGAAGGAGTCTCACCTGGGAAGGACAAACATCTATACCATAGCTTAAAAAGATCCCCTTTCTCATTCTTTCTTCACACCAAGCGTATTCATTTTTAAAGACCATTTAGTACTAATGGATGATTAAAATGAGTGTAATTTATGGACTTCGTTTTGTTGTTTTAAGTGATTTGTTTCATTTTAGACAGAGAGAGCAAAGGAGAGGGATAGAGGGAAAGAGAAAATCTTAACCAGGCTCCACATTCAGTGTGGACCCCAGTGCAGGGCTTGATCCCACGACACTGGGATGGTGACCTGAGCTGAAATCAAGAATCAGACGTTCAACTGACTGAGCTGCCCAGAGGCCCCAAGACTTTTCTTGTTTTCTTGACCAGACTGCTGCTTCATCTTGATCTGAATGACATAAGGCAGCCGTCTACAGAGCCATGGAATACAAAACGATGTGTCCCCATCTGCAGAGAAGTTGTGAGTACCTGTACATTGTTTAGTATCCTTTTCAATCCTATAATTAAATCCCACACTTCCTCTATTATTATTTAGCATTCAATTAAAAGGTTTTTATTGGCTACTAGTATTAAAGTATTTGCGATATTATCGCAATAGACAGGGGCACCTGGCTAGCTCAGTCAGTAGAGCATGTGACACTTGATCTCGGGATTTTAATTAGAGCCCTACACTGAATGGAGAGATTACTTTTTTAAAAATCCTAAAATACTGTTAATCAATTAACAATTTTTACAATACTGTATCTGACTTTGATTTTTCAAAAGCTACAATTTGGGCTTTTGGATTTTTAATTTCTTTAAAAAAATTTTAATGTTTATTTATTTTTGAGAGAGAGAGAGAGAGCAGGGGAGGGGCAGAGAGAGGGAGACACAGAATCTGAAGCAAACTCCATGCTCTGAGCTGTCAGCACAGAGCCCAACATGGGGCTCAAACTCATGAACGGTGAGATCATGACCTGAGCTGATGTCAGGCACTTAACCTACTGAGCCACCCAAGCACCCTGTAATTTTTTGTGTGTTTATTTATTTATTTTGAGAAAGAAAGAGAGAGAGAGAGAGATCAAGCAGGGGAGGGGCAGAGAGAGAGAGAGAAGGAGACAGAGAATCCTAAGCAGGCTCTACACTCAGTTTGGAGCCCAACGAGGGGCTCAACATGGGGCTCAAACTCACAAACGGTAAGATCATGACCTGAGCTGAAATCAAGAGTTGTATACTTAACCAACTGAGCCACCCAGGTGCCCCTCTTTTTTGTTTGTTTTTTATCACACATATTCATGTAGAAAAGTTACAAAATACAGCTGAACAAAAAGACACAACAATTTTTCATAATCTTATCACCTATAGAAAATAGCATTTTCCCATATATACTTCTTGTATTCGTTTGTGTCTTAAACAAAAATATTTTAGTTTAAAATTTTTACCCAAATAGCCTTGTTTCTACAAAGGTGAGCTTCTGAGAAACCAACTTCCTTTGTGCAGACAGCAGATTCTGCTCTTAGAGGGAAGGAAGTGGCTCATATCCTGGCTAACAGGGGATCATTGTTTCTCTATCAGAACTGGCATAAAGCCTTCTTTAGCCAGAAAGGCAATTATGTGACAGAATCCAAGAGTTAGGCCTGCCTTAGGAGAAAATGGTTTAAAGGCAAATTTTACTCACATATGTAGTGTGTTTGGCACTTTCCATGCCTTCGCTCTAATTATTAAAACCCAGAAAAACTTGAGTTTAAATCCCAGCTATTCCTACAAGCCAGGTAATGGTAGATAAGTTACGAAGACCATTTGCCACAGTTTCTTCGTCTGTTAAATTGGGACAATAATAGTACCAACCTCACTGGGTTCTTATAAAGACCAATGAGCTTACAGAGGCCTTAGTGCCTGGCCTGCTGTAAGGTTTTAACAAATGTGGACAGCATTATTGTTGTGGTTGTAGATTGCCATGAGGATTATATGAAATACTGAAACTAATGCCACACTTAGGAATTATTATTACAATCCTTAGTATTGCAGGGAGGACTTGTTTTTAACCGCCCACATTTCCTTTGGCAGCACTCTAGTTTTTTACTACACTCTGGTGCTATTTGGTAGAACTTTCTGTGATCATAGAAATGCTCCCTCCATAATCTGTGCTGTCCAGTATCATAGCTATTAGCCAGACTAGCTCTTGGAAAGTGGCTAGTGCAGCTGAGGGGTTGAATTTTTAGTTTTAATTTTATTTAACTTGAATGTAAATAGTCACCCTAGTCTCATGATTTCTCTCTGTTTCCACTATTGTCTAATCACTTCAGCTGAAGCAAATTCATCTGTAGGGACTCTAGTGAATATCTCCTCAGTCACATTAAATTTTGAATAATGTCATTTTCTACATACTGCATTCTTGATAAATGATAAATTACACTCCCACCGTTAATAATGTAAAAACAAACTGGATATGTTCCCAATGTCAAGCTTCTCCACCAAGTCTGGCTTTCCACAGCATTTTGTAAACTTGCATGCGAAGAACTTAATAATCTTTTCAAAAACCATTTGGCAGCTTAGTTTAAAAGGCTGCTTTATCAAGCCCCATGTTGAGCATAGAGCTTACTTTAAAATGAATGAATGAATGAATGAATAAATGAATGAATGAATAGCTGCTTTACAGATCTGGAATGAAAAGGGGGTACTTCTCCCTCACAGTGCACAACCGGGTAATTCTTGATCTGCTCTGATTCTGTGTTGTGTCAATTCTGTACTTTCCTGTGGACTCTTGCTCATAGTTGCCTCTGAGCCTCAGGCTGACGCCCTTCACCCACCACACCTGTTGGTGTTGAGTCAAAACTTGACTAGACTCCCTGAGGGCAGCCACTGAGTAACTCAGAGCCAATGGCTCACCCAGAGGTGGGCCCATAACTCCTTTTCCAGGTTTCAGGGTCCCTGCTTCTCTTCCCTATTATAAAGCCAACCTTAACTTCAGGTTCTCGGTAAATCACCTGACTCTTTTATCAAAGGAAAGCTATAAAACCAAAACCAGTTCTGGTTAGGTAAGCCTGGCTCTTCCCTCTCCTGGGGAAAGGCTGCCACCTGCTGTAATACATCAGCATTGGGCTTTTCCAAGGTCACCAAACAACTACTTCCTCTATTCAAATGAATATATGCACAACCACACCTGCCTTCCGCTGGGGTGTGTCAAGAATGCAAAGAGGAGGGCAAACCATTAGGCATTCCAAAACTGAAGGGCAACAAAGCAAACTCATCCATATGAATGGGGCCCAGAAGGAATTGGCATCTCTCTCTGAATATGAGAGCATTCATTCTTCACCACTCAGCAACACTATTTTTTCAAGTTAGCTCATAGCAAACTTCATAAAGTCTCTGTTGTTAAGAGGCTTATTATTTCCTCAATCCTTCCAGTTCTATGTATCTTTATTCTTCACAGCCCTCGAAAGTCTTTGGTAGGAGAAAGGATGAGAAGAAAATAAAAATGGGTAGTTTATAGAGCAGCATCCCTGAGAGCAGCATCTTTCTTCAAAAACCCTAAAGCTCAACAAAATAGTCTGTAGTCATGAGAACTGCTACTGTTATACAGACATGGTTGAATTTTAGAAGCATAGTTTTGAGGGAAGTAAGCCAGATACCAAACAATATAGTATATACTTATTATATTTATATTATATATATATTTGTTTATATATGTATAAAGCTTGTAATATAATTTTTATGTATATAAAGTTGAAAAACAGGCAAAATTAAGTGAAGCTGATAGTGGCTAACTTTGGGGGTGGGGTAGTGGTGGGGTTTAGGATACCCCAAAGTGTGGCATCTTGGCATAATGAATATTTTAAGCTGAAAGAATTTGAGAAAAGCCAGAACAGGAAGGTCATTCTGACCTCCCCCTCATCACTCCCCCTTCTCCTCTGAAACAGATCATAAACCTCATGTGAGAGGTGCCCTCCCTATACCTGGAGGAAAGATTCATCCTTATCTGGGAAGACAAGGAGACACCAAGAAGAATTCTAACAAACAGGCCTTGCTAAGTTCCCCCCAGTTCACTGTAATTACCTCACACTTCTTAACCTATCACATTCCTCCATAACTGTCCACTCTTGAGCAAACCCAAAATAAAAATACACACCTGTTGCTTTGGGTTTTCACTTCCTTATGAAGGCTCCGATGTCATGTAAAACTTATATTAAATAAATGTGTATGTTTTTCTCCTGTTAATCTGTCTTTGTAAGTTAAAAATTTTTTAATGTTTATTCATTTTGAGAGACAGAATGTGAGCAAGAGAGGGGCAGAGAGAGAGGAAGACAGAATCTGAAGAAGGCTCCATGCCCTGAGCTGTCAGCACAGAACCCGACATGGGGCTCTAACTCACAAACCACAAGATCATGACCAGAGCCGAAGTCAGATGCTTGGCTGACAGCCACTCAGGTGCCCCGTCTTTGTTAAGTTTAATTTTCAGACCCAGTCAGGTACCCTAAAAGGGTAGAGGAAAACCTTTTCCTCACCTTCAGCAGTAACCTGGAAAGGACAAAAAGGGGCTTCTGGAGTATGGGTAATGTTCTATTTCTTGACACAAGATATAGTTATGTGTTTTCATTTTGTGAAAATTAGTTGAGCAATGAATTTCAAGGTATACAAGATACACATCAATAAAAAATCCTTACTTGTTAAAGAAACTAAAGTATTCATGACTAAAATAATATGATACCTGAGATTTTTTTCTTTGCAGAACTTCAGAAAAATAAGTGGGTATGGAATAGATGAAACTAAAATATAGAATTTAATAATTTGTTAGGCTGTAGGATAGATACGTGAAAATACATTATTCTATTTTCTCTACTTTAGTGTATTTGAATTTTTTATAACAAAAAGTTTTTAAAAATCATGGTTGAAATTTTAACCTTACCGTAGAGAACAACATAAAACCCAAAACTCATAAATGGAAAAAACAATGAGGCTTCCACATCCGTTCCAGCCCCTTCCTTCCATTGTAAAGACTGTAAAGTGTTGGCTTTGCTAGCCCCCTGGCACTGAGCCCCTACGTGACCTAAGGCTAGTACCTGAGGTGCAGGCAGAAATCATACATTATAGCTACATAAATAAATAACATAAATCAAAATAACAGTGAGGTATCTATTTTTCACCTATTGGATTGATAAAGATCAAAGAGATTGTTAATATAAAATGTTGACAGTTTGAGGACACAGTAGCTATTTTTCTCTATTGGTGGAAATCTAAGTTTATATAAAATATTATGAAAGGGGAATTTGGAAATATCTATCAAAATTCTCTTGAAAGCAAAAGCAACACTTAAGTGGTAAGAGTGGGCCCAGATTTGTCATGATGAGAACCGGGTGATATATGGAAGTGTTGAATCATATTGTACACCTGAAATTAAACTAACTGTATTTAACTAACTGGAATTAAAAACTGAAAATTAAAAAAAAATTTTATGTGGGCACAGAGGAGTGTGTGGGTGGCTCAGTTGGTTAAGCTTCTGACCTTTGATTTCAGCTCAGGTCAAGATCTCAAAGTTCAAGCTCCATGTTGTACTGATAGCATGAAGCCTGCTTGGGATTCTCTCTCTCTCTCTCTCTCTCTCTCTCTCTCTCTCTCTCTTTCTCTCTCTCTCTCTTTCTCTCTCTCTCTCTTTCTCTCTCTCTGTCTCTCTCTCAAAATAAATAAATAAACTTAAAAGGAGTAGACATGAAAAGGAAGCAACAGTTGTAAGAGTCCATGTAGAGTCAAAGTTGATTAATTATATAACTGACTAACTATAGACAAAAGGCTCCAAAATTACAAGGGACATTAACAGAAATAGGGAGTCAGGAGGAGACATTTGTTTGGTGGAGCAGATAGACTTTCTTTTTCTCCTACCCAACTGACAAAAAAATTTTTTTTTAATTTTTATGCTTATTTTTGAGAGAGAGAGAGAGAGAGAGCTTGGGGGGGGGGGGGAGACAAAGTGTTAGTGGGGGAGAGGCAGAGAGAGAGGGAGACACAGAATCCAAAGCAGGCTCCAGGCTCTGAGCTGTCAGCCCAGAGCCTAACATGGGGCTCGAACTCACAAACTGTGAGATCCTGACCTGAGCCAAAGTCGGATGCTTAACCAACTGAGCCACCCAGGTGCCCCCAAGATTTTTTTTAAATAACTTAGTTTGGAAAAGATGTAGAGAAATGGATACTTGTCATATATACTGTTGTCCATATAAGTGATTATGACTTTTGGAAGATAATTTTACAATATATAGCAAAAACTTGAAAAATGTTAGGCTTATTAAGCCATCAATTCCAATTCTACCTGAAGAATGTATGTAAACATTTTGTATTTAATTTTTTCCCATCAAAGCCCTATATGGACATGGTACCAAAAAACTTAACTATTCTAAAAGACATACAAGGATGCAGTGGGACCTCTGCTTCATCTCTTACCCATGCTGCTCTTGAGAGGCTACCACCTTCAACCTCTAGCTACTTTATCTATTATTTACCTCTTTGTGTTTAAATAATTTGTTAGTTCAGCTACTTATTCCTTCCTTCCTTCCTTTTTTTTGGGGGGGGGGGATAATTGCTGTACAATGTGATCCAACAAGTTTATGCATTATGCTATGCTCACCACAAGTGTAGCTACTATCTGTCACCATACAACACTATTACAGTATCATTGACTCTATTCCTTATGCCGTGCCTTTTATTCCCCTTACTTGTTCATTCCATACCTGGAACCCTGTATCTCCCACTCTCCTTCACCCATTTTGTCTGACCCCGTCCATCTCTCCCCTCTGGTAATCATCATTTGTTCTCTGTATTTATAGGCTTGATTCTGCTTTGTTAATGCATTTGTTTGGTTGTTTTAGGTTCCTCTTATGAGTGAAATCACATGGTATTTGCTTTTCTCATATGACCTATTTCACTTAACATAAAACCCTCTAGGTCCATCCATGTTATCTCAAATGGCACAATCTCATCCTTTTTTTAAGACTACATAATGTTCCATTGTGTGTGTGTGTGTGTGTGTGTGTGTGTGTGTATTTATCTCTTCTCCCTTATCTATTCATCTTTCCAATGGACACTTAGGTTGCTTCCATATCTTGGCTATTGTAAATACTGCTATAATAAATATTGTGGTCAATATATCTTCTTAAGTTAGTGTTTTTATTTCCTTTGGGTAAATGCCCAATCGTGGAATTATTGGATCAAATGGTATTTCTATTTTTAATATTTTGAGGAACCTTTATACTGTTTTCCACAGAGGCTGTACCAATTTGCATTCCTACCAATAGTACCTGAGGATTCCTTTTTCTCCACATTCTCACCAACACTTGTTGTTTCTTGTGTTTTCTATTTTAGCCATTCAAACAGGTGTGAGGTGATCTCTCATTGTGGTTTTGATTTGCATTTCCCTAATGACTAGTGATGTTGAACATCTTTTCATGTGTCTGTTGGTCATCTGTATATCTTCTTTGGAAAAATGTCTGTTCAAGACCTCCACCCACTTTTTAATTGGATTGCTTGTTTTTTGTTTTGTTTTCATTTTTGTTTTTGGTGTTGAGTTTATAAGTTCTTTATATATTTTGGATACTAATCCCTTACTGGATATATCCCTTGCCAATATCTTCTCCCATTCAGAAGTTTACCTTTTTGTTTTGTTGATGGTTTCCTTTGCTGTGCAAAAGCTTTTTATTTTGATGTAGTACCAATAGTTTATTTTTGCTTTTGTTTCCCTTGTGTTGGGAGACATGTCTTGTAAAATGTTGCTATGGCCAATGTCAGAGAAATTACTGCCACTGTTTTCTCCTATGATTTTTATGGTTTCATATCTCTCATTTAGGTCTTTGCTGTTCAGCTACTTTTTTGATTTATCAACTGAAAACATAGTCTATTGACATCCTGTTATGATAGTTGAGGATTTAGCTCTTCCCCACCTCCTCCCACTATGGTTTTATCATAATCTTTAAATGTCACATAGCAAGACTTTTTGGCAAAACCATCAAAAGGCAAAAATGTTTTGATTAATTCAGTAGTCAATATTTACATAATTATGAATATAAAGGGTTTCAAATGTCAAATGGCTAGCAATATATTTTTTCAAACCTACAAACACAAAACCAGGAAATCATTTATCAGTTCAATTTTTTTGTCTCAAAACAATACCTGTCCTCTTTTTCTTTCAATTGAAATATAGTTGATGCACAGTGTTACATCAGGTGTATAGCATAATGATTTGACAAGTCTGTATGTTATGCTATTCTCACCACAAGTGTAGCCACCATCTGTCCCTCTCTCCCCTTGATCAAATCAGTATTGGCTGTGTCCTTGGCTTTGAAGAATGGTTTTAGCTCCAGGACCTCCTCCTTACCCTCTAGCTCAGCTCTCCTATTTCCTGGACTCTTTGTCTTCTTTCTCAGCTGACTCTTATATCTCTGAATTAATAATTTCCTCAGAAAGGGTACATAAGATACACATTTTTAAGTCCTTGAATCTCTGAAAATGTCTTTATTCCTCCAGTCTGTATTAGTGGTTGGATATAAAATTCTTAGCAAAACACAATTCCACTTCAGAATGTTGTAGATAATATTCCATTGTGTTCTAGAACGGAATGATGCTATCAACAAGCCTAAAGTTATTGTTTCCCCTTCTTTTTTTTTTTTTTTTTTTTGTTTCCCCTTTATTTTGATGTGATCATTTCCCCCATCTTTGGAAGCTTTAACTATCCTTATTTTCAGTGCTCTGATATTTCATCATCATGTCCTTGTAATAGGCCTTTTAATTCTTTGGGCTAGATATTTCAACCTAGAGATTCATGTTCTTCAGATCAAATAAGTTTTCTTGGAATTTATCTATAATTTTTTCTCCTTCATTTCTGTTCTATACTCTCTGGAGCTCTAGATGGAAAATGGAATTTCTGTTTGATGTTTGTTAAGTTTCCTAACCTTTTTTCTCTTATTTTCCATCTCTTTGCCTTCTTGTTTGACTTTCTGAGAGGTATCTTCAGTGTTCTCCTAAACTTCTTTTGGCTTTTTTATTTCAGTGATCATATTTTTAATTTTCTTTTCTTCCTTTCTTTTCTTATTCTTTTTTTCTTTTTTTAGGTAATCTTTATGCCCAACACAGGGCTTGAACTCACAACCCTGAGATCAAGAGTCACACACTCTACCCACTGAGCTAGCCAGGTGCCCTTATATTTTTAATTTTCCTTTTTTAAATTTTTTAATGTTTTTATTTATTTTTAGGAGAGAGAGAGAGCGTGAGCAGGGGAGGGTCAGAGAGAGAGGGAGTCACAGACTCTGAAACAGCCTCCAGGCTCTGAGCTGGCAGTCAGCACAGAGCCTGACGCGGTGCTCGAACCCACGAACCGTGAGATCATGACCTAAGCGAAAGTCAGACGCTTAACCGACTAAGCCACCCAGGAGCCCCGCTTATATTTTTAATTTTCAAATGCTTTCTTTAAAAGGGTTTTTTCTTCTGCATCTCACATCATGTTTGTTTCCTCTGAATTCTTTTTTTGTTTGTTATTGTGAAGTTTTCTTAATTGTCTGGTGATTCTTGGGTCTCTATTCTTTTCATACATGAGAAAAATCAACTAAGAAAGTAAATTGAAAGCTCTTGCCAGGATGAGGGGGACAGGTCAATGGTGGGATTCTCTTGGGTGATCATCTGGTACACTAGCCTTTTTATTGGCTGATTACCAAATGCCAGTGTGTGAAAATGTTTTTTTCTGAGGGTATTTAGTTTCTCCATTAAAGAATTCTCCATTTTCCTGTCTCTTTTAAAAAGTTTTTTAGTGTTTTACTTATTTTTTTGTGAGAGAGAGAGACAGCATGAGTAGGGGAGGGTCAAATAGAGAGGGAGACACAGAATCTGAAGACAGGCTCCAGGCTCTGAGCTAGTTGTTAGCACAGAACCTGATGCGGAGCTCGAACCCATGAACTCTGAGATCATGACCTGAGCCAAAGCTGGACACTCAACAGACTGAGCCACCCAGGCGCCCCATCTATTCTCCTGTCTTAAACATCTTGTGGGAAGGGTATAGAAATAGACTTGAGTAACATTGGAGTTATTACTACATACTGAATTTGTATATTTAGGTGTTGCAACTAAGGAAATTCAGGTTACATGTGTGTAACATGTATACCCACATTTTTAAAAAATCATCTGGAAATACATATACCAAACTTTTGAAATCATTACCTCTTAGTGTGGATTCATGGGTGATTTTCACTTTCTTCTTTCTATAAAATTAATAGGTAATTTTTAAGATTATTTAAGTTAAAGCAAATCATAAGAAACAAATCAATTTTTTAAATGGACAAAAAATTTCAACAGATATTTTACCAAAGAAGATATATAGATAGCAAATAAGTACATGCAAAGATGCACAATATCTTTAGTTATTAGGGAAATACAAATTAAAAGTACAGTGAAATAATACTACACTCTCACTAGAATGGCTTTTGAAAACTAAGCTTATAGTAGGGGCACCTCGCTGGCTCAGTCAGTAGAGTAGGTAACTCTTGATCTCAGGGTCATGAGTTTGAGCCCCAT
The DNA here is from genome assembly GCF_003009895.1 of Hyaena hyaena. NCBI lineage: Eukaryota > Metazoa > Chordata > Mammalia > Carnivora > Hyaenidae > Hyaena > Hyaena hyaena. The sequence continues at coordinate 1,368,291 of NW_024080854.1, forward strand.
GTTGGGTATCGAGTTTATTTAAAAAATAAATAGGGGTTCCTGAGTGGTTCAGTTGGTTAAGTAACCAACTTCTGATTTTGGCTCAGGTCATGATTTCACAGTTCATGAGTTCAAGCCCTACAGTGGGCTCTGTGCTGACAGTGTGGAGACTAGTTGGGATTCTCTCTCTCTCTCTCTCTCTCTGTCTCTCTCTCTGCCATTCCCTGACTCATGCTTTCTTTCTCCATCACTCTCAAAATAAATAAATAAACATAAATAAAAATAAAAACAAAGCTTATATCACCTAGTGCTGGTTAGGTTACTGGTTAGAGCATTCTTTTTTTTTTTTTTTTAATTTTTTAATGTTTATTTTTGAGAGAAAAAGAGACAGAGTATTAGTGGGGAGGGGCAGGGAGAGAGGGAGACACAGAATCTGAAGCAGGCTTCAGGCTCTGAGCTGTCAGCACAGAGACTGACACGGTGGTTGAACCCACGAACTGTGAGATCATGACCGGAGCCAAAGTCAGATGCTTAACCGATTGAGACACCCAGGTGCCCCTAGAGCAATTCTTATATATTATAAATGGGGATGCAAATGCAGCAACTTTGGAATATAGTTTGGCAGTTTTTATGAAGTTATACACTTACCATATGACCATGTAATCCCACTCCTAGATATTTATCCAAGATAAATGAAAGTATATGTTCACACAAAAATCTGTACATGAGTATTTATAACAGCTTTATTCATAATAGCCCCAACATGGAAACAACCCAAATCTCCTTCTATGGTATAATACTTCTATACCATGGAATACAACTCAGCGATCAAAAGAAGTGAACTATTGATACATCAATAGTTGTAATAATGAATCTCAAATGCATTATGGTAAGAGAAAGATGCCAGACTCAAAAGGCTTTATATTTTCTGATTCCAGTTATATGACATTCTGGAAAAGGCAAAATTATAGGAACAGAGAACAGAGTGGTGTTGCCAAGGATTTGGGGCGAGGGGATGGGATAACAAAGGGACAGGATGAGGGAATTTTCTTTTTTTTTTTACAAATAGTTTATTGTCAAATTAGTTTCCACATAACACCCAGTGCTCATCCCCACAAGTGCCCTCCTCCATGCCCATCCCCCCCTCCCCCCCACATCCATCAGTCCTCAGTTTTTGTCAGCATTCAAGAGTCTCTCATGGTTTGCCTCTCTCCCTTTCCCCCACCATTTCCGCCCTTCTTCTCCCCCTTGTTCCTCCGTCAAGTTCCTCCTAATCCTCCTATACGTGCAAACATATGATATTTGTCCTTCTCTGCCTGACTTATTTCGCTCAGCATAACACCCTCAAGGTCCATCCATGTTGCTACACATGGCCAGATTTCATTGTTTCTCATTGCCATGTAGTATTCCATGGTATAGATAAACCACATCTTCTTGATCCATTCATCTGTTGATGGACACTTAGGCTCTTTCCATGTTTTAGCTATTGTGGAGAGTGCTGCTATGAACATTGGGGTACATGTGCTCCTATGCCTCAGCATTTCTGTATCCCTTGGGTAAATTCCTAGCAGCGCTATTGCTGGGTCATAGGGGAGTTCTGTTGTTAGTTTCCTGAGGAACCTCCACACTGTTTTCCAGAGGGGCTGTAAGGATGAGGGAATTTTCTGAATGATGGTACTGCTCTGTCTCTTGATTATGTGACTCTATGCATTTGTCAAAATTTATAATGCTATGCATCAAGAGTGACTTTTATTGTGTGTAAATAAATATTTTTAAAATATTAAGCTACTCCTTTGTGTTAAAACCAAAACCAAATACTTAAATAAGGAGGAGCTAAGCATTTCAAAAGGAACCTATGCATGCTTCCTCTAAATAGCAAGACTCCTTTGGCATTAAAATATAATTAAAAGTATAGGGTCACCTAGGGGCTCGGTTGATTAAGTATCCAACTTTGGCTTAGGTCATGATCTGGCGAGTTGTGAGTTCAAGCCCCACATCTGGCTTGCTTCTTTCAGCTTGGAGCCCACTTCAGATCCTTTGCCCCTTCTGCCTGTCTCCTGCTCTAAATGCATACATACATATATACATACATTAAATATTAAATATAATTAAACTTATAAAATTAATTCATATGAAGATTTTGAAACATATCTCTAGTATGCTGTCTGAATACTGGCAATTCTTAGCCCATGAAGCCATAAGAATTGCATCTTTTGCCTTTGAAAAGTAAGAGATTGGTCAAAAAGAATCTGGATAAGACAAAGTTACCTCAGTGCAACTCTATCTGTAGAGATTATTCATTAAACACATGTTTATATGGCGCACCTGGGTGGCTCAGTCAGTTAAGTATTCTGGTTCAGCTCAGGTCATGATCTCACAGTTGATGAGCTCAAGGCCTGCGTCGTGTTCTGTACTTAGAGCTCAGAGTCTGGAGCCTGCTTTAGATTCTGTGTCTCCCTCCCTCTCTGCCCCTCCCCCACTCATGCTCTGTCTCTGTCTCTCTCTCTCTCTCTCTCTCAAAACTAAATAAACATTAAAAAATTAAAAACACATGTTTATAACTTTTTACAAATATTTGTTGATTGCTTCCTACATATAAGAAAGAAATGATAATGTGGAAAATACAGAAACAAATCATGACCCTTACTTAGCTTAAGGCCTAGTAGGGGAACAAACCACATAATGTATACCTATATTACAAAGCAGAAAATGACTAGTGTGACATAAGGTGTGGAAGAGGGAAAAAGAGTAGAGGCTTGTTTTTTCTTAGTAGTGAGGTCAGAGTTCACTTCTGGAGTTTGAATATGTAGAGCTGGGAGTAGGGAGTGTTGGAAAGGGCCCAGGGAAGGTACATCAAGAAACGGAGAAAAACAAAACAAAATAAAAAGAAACTCAGAGATTTTTTTTACAAGTATGAGAAATAGCTGTGAACACACCAGCTATCATCCTCATCATTGTCATCATCATCTAAACAGATTTGTCATATTGACCGTTTTGCTCACACACTAATTTGCTGCCACCCTTACTTATTGTAATAGCTATTATTGTGTTCTTCCAGCAGAATTTTCAGTGTCAGCTGTAAGTTCCTGTGTTTATCACTGGAAACTTAATTTTTGTTGAGTTTGTCATTAAACGCTAGTATGTGTGATTACTCAGTTTAAAATAATACATCTTATTTCAGCCTTTTTCTCCATGCCTGCCTTTGCCATTGCAAATGGTACCTCTTAAAAAATGCCACATGAAATCATTTATTTCTCTGGTATTTCCATTATTATTAAACTTCATTTTAAATTATCTTGTTCCTGTATCTTTCAAGCAGATTAAAAGGAGGAGATCAATTTTCACATGCCCTCTGTAATTGGAATTTTTAGTACTTCAATCATGCCCCTTTATATTCTTTTCACTTTTGCCGGCTAAGTAATCACATTGTGTCAGTTGCTGCAGTGAAACTTGAAACCTGATGGGTGAAGAAGCTTGCAATTTAACAGAAAACGTCGCACACCAGAACCTTCTGCTCCAGTGTACTTTGAGGATTTTGGTCTCTTTTTAAAAATGCCCTGACATTCCTAGTTAGTTTAGTTGTTACAATTCTTGCCCTAAACAAGTTTGTAAAGTTGTTGTTTTTTAAGGAATATTCTACTTAACAACTCCTAGGCAACTCACTATAGTCGTATAACACTGCTTAGCCATATATAATATGTGGAAAATGACACGTGCTGGGTAAATGACTTTTCTGGTTAAGCCCTTTTATCTTTCTCTTTGGATGTTTGAGAATTTTGAGTTGCTTCATTTCTGGAAATGATGCCTTTGTTGAGAGGAAGACACATGCTGCTAGTTGCTGTTTTTAACACACCCTTGACAACATTTTGGTATTGTTGTCATTTGTCTCTTTCCACTAAGGACAAATAAGGACAAATCCACGCCTCTCCCCCCCCCACCCCCGGGTGTGTGTGTGTGTGTGTGTGACTGGAAATAACAGTTAATTCCAGTTAAGAGGGTCTGGTTAATTTGAGGGTTTTTTTTTTTTTAATGTTTTATTTATTTCTAGGAGAGAGAGAGAGAGAGACAGCGTGAGCAGGGGAGGGTCAGAGAGAGAGGGAGTCACAGACTCTGAAACAGCCTCCAGGCTCTGAGCTGGCAGTCAGCACAGAGCCCGACGTGGGGCTCGAACCCACAAATCGCGAGATCATGACCTAAGCGAAAGTCGGACGCTTAACCGACTAAGCCACCCAGGCGCCCCTAATTTCAGGTTTAACTGTTAGCAGACCGTATTACCTCAGTCTAGAAACACCCAAAATTAATTCCCTTATTTTTCTTCTCATAGTCACTAGTCCTTGTAAACTAAATATTATTCACAAAGCTATATCTTTAAACTATTTGTGAAATTCATGTTGTTAACAGCTGTCAAAAGCCTCTTGTATACTTCAGTTTGCCAACATAATAGCTGGTGGTTATTAATGCATAAGGTCCCTTTGAGAATGAAGAGAGAACACAGGCTATGGGATATGAGGAGGATATAGGATATGAGGGCACATTTAATGGTGATTTGCACAGTCATAAGCCCTAGACAGCAAGGAAAATGGGTGGCATACCAAAAAGGCACCACTATCAGCATTAATTTCTCAAAACTCTTTTAAGTTTACCATGTGCAAGTCACTGTACTAGGGGCCACGGAGAAGACAAGCCTTCGTGTAGTAGTCTACTATGGTAACTAAGAGGTCCACTAATCAGGAGCCTGGCTGGCTCAGTCGGAAGAGCTGTGACTCCTGATCTTGGGGTCACGGGTTCAAGCCTCATGTTGAATGTAGAGATTACCTAAAAAACATTAAAAAAAAAAAAACAGGAAAGGCCCACTAATATTTCGAACAGGAGCTATTATGTCATAAATACCATGTTCATGGTTTAGGAAATAAACCATATGACAGTTGAGAGGAAGAGGAAGATGTCATTCTGACTAAAAGATAAGGGAACATTTCATAAAAGAGATGACATCTGAGCTGATTCTTGAAGAAGAATAAGATTTGAGTAGATGGAGGAAAACCCAAGTCTGTTGAGGGGTGGTAAGCAAAGATGCATGAGGTGAATAATGGCACAAAGGCTTTGACAGGCAGGTAGGATCAAATTGGGGGAAACTTTTGCAAGCTACCATTTGAACGTCATTCCAAATAAATGAGCATTTTCAACCAAGTCATTGGCCAAGAGCCCAGACTTTGGATTAGACAGATTGAAGCCCAAATCCTGATTCCACTTACTTTGTGTGATCTTGAGCAAGTCACTTACCCTACCTCTCCAAGCAGCAGGTTAATAATCTCTATCTCACAAGGCTGTTAACAGGATTAAGTGCAAATGAAATATGAAACAATCATTCATTCAGAAAACATTTATTGACCCTCCACCATGTGTGTCCCAGGCGATGAGCTTTGTACTCGTGATACAGAGATAATGGCCAAAGCCCTGTCCTGAAGGAACTCATGAGGCAATGGAAAAGACAGGTAAATAAACAGAAAATTACAATTCAGTGTAAATGAGCAAAATCAGAGGAACTAAGCAATTCAGATCAGAGAAGAGGATGGTAAAGAAAGCTTACAGGGGAAGCAGTCCATAAGGCGCCTGAAAGGAGGCTCTTAGAGGTGGATTGAAATACAACTCATTTTGCAAGGTCTGATTATTTTTTATTAATCTTAATATTACATTGTAGATGTAATCTACAGATTACAGATCAGAAACAAAACTCTAAATGGATTTTTGTTGTAATTTTTTTGTTTAGTTGATTGTTTTGGGCTTATTTCTTTTCTTCTTTTCATTATTTTATTTTAATCCCAGTATAATTAACATACAGTGTTATATTAATTTCACGTGTACAATATAGTGATTCAACAGTTCCATACATCACCCAGTGCTCATCACAAGTGTACTCCTTAATCCCCATCACCTATTCGATCCAGCCCCTCTTCACCTCCCCTTTGGTGACCATCAGTTTGTTCTCTATAGTTAAGGGTCTGTTTCTTGGTTTGTCTCCCTCCCTTTCTTTCCTTTGCTCATTTTGTTCGTTTCTTAAATTCCACATATGAGTAAAATCACATGGTATTTGTCTTTCTCTGACTGACTTATTTCACTTAACATTATACTCGGTGGTTCCATCCATGTTGTTGGAAATGGCAAGATTTCACTCTCTTTAATGGCTGAATAATAGTCCATTGTGTGTATATATATATATCTCCTTTATCCATTTATCTATTGGTGGATACTTGGGCTGCTTCTATAATTTGATTTTTGTAAATAATGTTGCTAATAACATAGGATATTTACCCCCCCAAAAATAAAACCAGTGATTTAAGGGATATTTGGGGGGCTTATTACCACAGAGATGTGGTAAGGGAGAGTGCCCTATTTCTCAGCAAACAAAAGGGAAGAACAGAGTCCTTTTGCAGTCACATTAGCAGTGCAAGAAACAATCCTGAAGTGTGTGTGGTAAAATTAAAGAGGTTAAAGGGAAGTTGACCTAACACAAAGTAGCAAATCTGGGTTTTCACTTTTAGGAGACCCACTGTGGAAATTTGCTGGGTTTTCAGCCTACATTTATTTCCTCTTCTGAAATGGTGCCCCAGTTTTGTTTTGTTTCTTTTTCTGAGGAACCACGTCTTTCCTCATTCTTATTTTATGTTTTCTGGTTAAATGGACTGCATTTCATTCTGGCTTCAGGATTGGCTATCATTCAGGTCCAGCCAATTAGAGCCTCACACTGGTCACAGTGATTGAATAGATGCATCATTACCCAATCAGAGCCAGAGAGAGGCTACCTGGGACTTTTGCTGAGCTAGTCAATATGCCTTGTCTTCTCCTGGTTTGAACGCGGGAAGCTGCAGACTAGGAGCTGCTGGGAGCCATCTTCCTTTCACTGCTCACCACCCAAAGCCTGAGACTGAAGCCAAACAACATAGAGGAGAGCAGGGATCCTCGCAGTAGAATATAAAGTCCACAGAGGGCAGGAAGCTTGGCTTTATTTTTAAATCTTTTTCATTGATACATCTCTCACATGGGGTCGGGGAGAAACAAAACAAATGTTTGAGTAAAAAATTATTGTCAAGTGGATACACATATTTATTCCTCCCAATCACTACCCCCTCTCTCTTCTTGACTATTAGCACCATAGATTTGAGTTTTTGAATTTTATATACAAATTGAGTGTGTCTGGCTTCTGTCACTCAACATTATTGTAAATGTCTTTGATGAACATATATATACACAAGGGTTGTTTTTTTTTTAACACTTGTATTTCTATTGGATATATTTCTAGGAGTAAAATTGTTGGTTAGAGTACACATATGTTTCACTTTAGAAGATATTGCCAAACTATGTTGCAAGGTAATTGCACCAGTTTACTCTTGTACCCTTACATGTACCTGTTGCTCAATGTCCTAGGCAAAGTTTGGTATTTTCAGTCTTTTAAATGTGAATGCGTAGTATATCATATTGCATTTTTCTAACTAATGAAGTAAGATATATTTTCTTATGGCTATTTGGATATCCTTTTCTGTGAAATGTCTGTTCATCTGGCTATTTTTCTATTGAGTTTAATGTCTTTTCTTTTTTAATTTGTAGGAAGTTAAATTTTTTTTATATTTAGTTACTACACCGATACCATATCATATTATACTGTAGTCTTATAATAAAACCTGGTAGCTGGTAGAGTATGTGCTCCTACCATGTTTTTTATAACAATGTTTGGCTATTTTTGGTCTTTTGCATTTCCATATATATTTAAACATTTAAAAATGTTTTTAACTTTTTTTAATGTTTATTTGTTTTTTGAGAAACAGAGAGAGAGAGAGAGAGAGAGAGCATGAGTGGAGGAGGGGCAGAGAGAGGGAGAGACAGAATCCAAAGCAGGCTCCAGGCTCTGAGCTGTCAGTGCAGTGCGTGATGAGGGGCTGGAACTCATAAACCGGAAGATCATGACCCGACCTGAAGTCAGACGCTTAACCATCTGAGCCACCCAGGAGTCCCTCCGTATACATTTTAGAATCAGTTTACTATTTTCTGCAAATACATTATTGAGATTTTCATTGGTATTGCATTTAATCTATAGGTTGATTTGGAGAGATTGACATATTTTACAACATTGAAGCTTCTAATCCATGAGTAATGTACATATTTCTATTTATTTATCTTCGATTTCTCTCAATAAAGTTCTCTACTTTTCTGTGTAGGGGTGGGTCTTGCATTTTTTCACTGGATTTTTCTTCCGTATTTGATATTTTTGGGCAATTGTAGGTGGTAATATTTCTTTTTTAATTTTCTGTTTGTTACTTATATATAGAAAAACTATTGAATTTTTGTATAATGACTATATATACATTGGTTTTCTATGGCTGCATAAGAAAGTATCATAAATTTCAAAGCATCTTAGAAAACAAATGTATTCTCTTACAGTTTCCATGAAGCAGTAGTCTAAATACTAGTTAGTTAGATCTTCTTCTCAGAATCTCATTAGGCTAAAATCAAGGTATCTGCAGGGCCTATGATCTCGTTTGAGGCTGAGGGTCCTCTTCCAAGCTCCCTGATTATTGTTGTGAGGTTCCTCTTTCATTCTCAATGTCATCTAACAGCCACTCTCACTCCGAGAGGCCACTGCAATTTCCTGTCATGAAGCCCTCTCTCTGAAAAAATGGCATTTTTGTTTCTTTAAAGCAGGAGACCATTTGTTTTGCTTCAAGTATCTCTGAATTATGACATCTTTGACCTCTAAACTCTTTTTAAAGTACTTACCTGATTATGTAGGGCCATTAGGATGATTTCCCTTTTAAAGAACTCAGGTTCTACTGATCTTAATTACATCTGCAAAATTCCTTCACCTTTGCCGTATGCCATAATGCAATCATGCAAGTGAAATCTCATCATATTCACAAGTCCACCTCCACTTAAAGGGAGGGGATTACATAGGGCATGTACATAGGGGGGCTGGAATCCTGGGGGACACTTTAGAATTCTACCTACCACATTTTGTATCCAGCAGGCTTACTGGTTAATTAATTCTACTAATTTATATCTGTTAGTACACATTTAAAAACAGTTTTATTTCTTCTCAATTTTTATATTTTAAAAATTTATTCTTAACTTATTATACTAGCTAGAACCTCCAGCACAATGCTAAAAAGTAGTCAAAGTGGGCTTGCTCATATGTTGTAGCATTATATTTCCAGTGCTGAAAATAGAGTATGAGGCATAGTAGCTTTTCAATAAATATTTTTTAAATGAATAAATGGATGACAGTAAAGGTGGTTTGTGGGATGGGGGGAGAATTGATTCTTGCTTGATCATTTGACCCTCTACATCTCATTATGTCCCAAGTCATCCTTAACCATAGATTTCTTAATGACATGATGGCAATAAATGGCAACGGATTACTCCTTACTCTTTTTAATTGTTGCCCACACCATATTTTTTGGTCAAGTTGGACCAAAATTTTAATTTATATTAGATCTCTTGGGGCGCCTGGGTGGCTCAGTTGGTTAAACGTCTGACTTCAGCTCAGGTCATGATATCAAGGTTTGTGAGTTTGAGCCCCACATTGAGCTCTGTGCTGACAGCTCAGAGCCTGGAGCCTGCTTCAGATTCTGTGTCTTCCTCTCTCTCTGCTCCTTCCCCATTTGTGCTCTGTCTCTCAAAAAGGAATAAACAGTAAAAAAATATTGTTTTATATTAGATCTCTTGATTCACAGAACAACATGAGCAAACAAATATTTGGGAGAAAAACAATGATCATGCTTGGAGGAGTTATTATTACTATTATTATTATTATTATTTTTGAAGAGCACTTATGGGAAGTCAAACATGTTTATGTATCTACCATGTTAAGAAAGTCCTCATGGGGGTCTGGGTGGCTTAGTCAGTTGAGCATCTGACTCTTGATTTTGGCTCAAGTCATGGGATCAAGCCCCATGTTGGGCTCCATGCTGAGCATGGAACCTGCTTGAGATTCTCTCTTTCTTTCTCTCTCTCTTTCTCTCTCTCTCTCCCCCTCCCCCACTCATGCTCTCTCTCTCTCTCTCTCTCTAAAACAAAATAAAAATTAGAAAATCCTTCCTCATATCCACTTCTACCTACCATTTCATCTCCCCCCCCCCTTTTTTTAGACAACTAAGCTTCTAGCAATGGTTTATTCATCTTTTATTTTTCTCCATATAACAGTCCTCAGCTCATCACAATCTGCTTCTAATTCTACCATCTACCACATTTGTCTTGCTAGGATCAGCAGTGACCTTCATGCTGCTAAATCTAATGGACAGCACACATCTTGTGTGCCATAGTTGACCACTCCTAGCTTTAAAAAAATACTTCTTTTCTTTTCTGTGACCCTATAGTCTCCTGGCTTTCTTCTTATTTCTCTGGCTCCTTTTTCTAGTTTCCCCTTTTCCTCCTCTCAGAATTGAATCTGTTAACCAGAGAAATATGATGACCACCTGGAATCAAAGCAGCACTCACTGACACACATTAGTGAGCTAGTTTAATTATAAAGACAAAGCCATTTACAGAAACACTCTGTTTGCTCACTGATTTGATATATGCTGATATATGCTTGTTGTATGGATTTGTGGCCAGTTGCAGGTCCATTTTCTTTCCCTTCTCTTCCCTTCCTTTCCTTTCTCTTTTCTTCTTTTCTCTCTATACTTTCAGGAATGTCATTTACGTCCATCCTTTCAATTATTAACTACATGTTGACAGCTTCTGAATTTATATCCTCAGGCCTCCTTTCTGAGGTCCCAGACACATCTATATGTCTCCTTGATATTTCCAGGTAGCTATTACATAGACATCCTAAGTTGGTCATGTCAATTACTGAGCCTATGGTGCCAAGTCTTTTTATCCTCCAGTGTTTCCTAACTCATTAAATGGTTCCACCATCCTCCCAGTTGCTAATGTCAGGAGCCAAGAATCATCCCTAACATCTACCTATTTCTTAGACCCTCTGTCCAACCAATCAGCAAGTATTTTCAATTATGTTTCCTGGGATATCTCTCAAATCTGCCTACTGTTCTTTGTCTTTAGCACTACCACCTTTGCCTACCTGGACCTGTTGGACACAGTCTTAGTCAGCTCAGCCTGCTATAACACAATCCATAGACTGGGTAGCTCAAAAAACAGACATTTATCTTGCAGTTATGGAATCTGAGAAGTCCAAGATAGAGCTGCCAGCAGATTTCATTCCTAATGAGTACCTTCTTCCTGATTTACAGACAGCTGTCTTCTTGCTGTGTCCTCACATGGTAGAGAAAGAGGGACCTCTTTCTTCCTCTTCTTATAAGAACACAAATCTCATCATGAGGGCTTCACCATCATGATCTCACCCAAACCTAATTACTGCCTAAAGGTTCCACCACCAAATGCCATCACACTTGGGATTAAGGCTTTAACATATGAATTAGGGGCAGAGGAGTACAAACATTCAGTCCATTAGAGATACATTCTAGCTGCTCATGCCACCTTCTCTTGGTTACCTCCAGAAACTCATCTCCACAGAATGATCAAACTGACCTTTTAAAACTATACTTGTGGCATCTCCTTTCTCAAAGCCCTATCATAGCTTGCAATAAAATTCAAACTCCAACATGACCTATACCTCCCTCTATGATCTGACTTTGTTCTACTTCTGTCTCATTGCATACCAGCCATATTGGCCTTTTCTCTGTTACCTAGCTCCTTCATGCTTACTTGCTGCTGGGCATTTCAACTACCTGGGACTCTTTATGACCACTATTCCTTTTCTCTGGCTAGTTCTTATTCATTTTTCAGTTTAAATCCTGATTCCTTGGGAAAGGATTCGCTGTTCACCTAATATTAAATTATACTCACCTTTACAAAGCTTTCATAGCTTCTTTTACCTTTCCATGACACATACTCCAACTCTTGTTGAACAAGTCCTATAATTATTTTCTTAATGTCTCTCTTCTGTACTCCCTCTCCACCCCAACCCAATTGCCAGTGCTATGAGAACATGAACTGAATCAGTTGTACTTAAGGCTAGCATTTAGGATCTGGAAACATCCTTGTATTCATTGAATGTGAATGGATGTCTGGATGTCTACTTGAGAATGAGGATGAGTGCCTAGGTTTAGGTAGCATTGGTGTAGGAACATTTTTCCTACCTTTTCATTATAATAAAAATTTTATTTTAAAAATTGTATTTTGAGGGGGAACGGAGGAAGGGGGTGGGAGCAGGGCAGGAGAGAGAGAATCTCAGGCAGGCTCCATGTTCAGCGTGAGGCTGGATCCACAACACTAGGATCATTATCTGAGCTGAAATCAAGAGTAGGACACTCAACAGACTGAGCCACCCAGGCACCCCTATAATAAGAAATTGAGAGTCAGAATCAGAATATTGGGTCCACCATTAAAAGAAATTATGATTTTGACAAAAATTAACCTCATTTTGGGGGCAAGTAATGAGTAACTGAGGTAGCCTGTAACTTACTGGGGCAAAACACAGGCAGCACAGACAGGCAGTAAGGAATCAACCAGAGAGGAGAGAATTTCTCTCTGGATGCCATTAACCAGAGAGATATGCTGACCACCTGGAATCAAACCAGCACTCACTGGCATGCATCGGTAAGCCAGTTTAATCATAAAGACAAAGACACTTATACCAGCTTTTTGTTTGCTCACTGATTTGATATATGCTTGTTGTAGGGTTCTGTGGAAAAAAAAAACTATCAGTAGTCTGACTTTCAATTTGTAATAGACACAAAAATACTTACGTTTTGTAAATGTGTCTTTTATGCTCACTTTACCATTTCTTTTGCTGTGTATACTGAACTGCAAAGTAAATATAAACTTAGAAGAATGGAAATAGGTGTTTGCATATTTATAAGGGAAGAAGACACAAAAATAAGCTACACATTGTCTAAAATACTGCATTCTTGCAAGTAAATATGAGAACTGTCTCCTGGAGTTAGGAACTAGTAATGAATACTTAAAATAATAAGTTAATCTACATCGATTACTTCCTAAGTTATTAAATACATATTACCAAGCAAAATATTTTATACAGGATGGGTTTTTTTTTTTTCTTACAAGTAATAAAATCCTTAACATTCCATCCTTCAGAGAAAAACTTAACTTTTCTTTGGAGGAGAGAGGGAATCTAATATGTTTTGGATTCAAATAATAAGTAATCCCACTTAACATAAATCTTCACTTTTATGGTAATTTGTTGCTGTGCCATTCCCATGAAACAGTGTGGGACAAAGAGTATGAGACTGGAAGTCTCTAAACCTGGCTTCTGATTAGAAATCAGTTGCTAGTACTATGCCATTATCTCTTTTAGTCCTTTGGATCTCCATTTCCTTGTCTGTCAAGTGAGAGGACTTTTCTATTCCAAAAATCTTTTATTTCACCTATATTTTCTTTCTTTGAATGTATAGAGTTTATTTTAAGTTTTATTTATTTTGAGAGAGAGAGTGGGCGTGTGTGTGCACGAGCCTGTGAGTGGATGAGGAGCAGAGAGAGAGAATCCCAAGCAGGCTCCTCACTGTCAGCGCTCAGAGCCAGATGTTGGGCTCAGACTGAGGAACCATGAGATCATGGCCTCAGCCGAAGTCAAACGCTTAACCACCTGAGCCACCCAGGTGCCCAAGGTTATTGCTTTTGTTTCTCTAGAAACTTAAAAGCATGGAAGGGAAAACTACTGTTCTAAGTTTAAAGTTAGATTTTTGGAAATCAGATTTCCAGATTGAAATCAGATTCTGATTGAGAACTTTTTATTAACATCCAGGAATTCATTGAAGAGAATAGGTGAGAAAACACATATATTTTATTTCCTGATAAAATGAAAACCAGAATGACCAGACAGTGTCATGGGAATGAAATGGCTATTCTAAGATATTGTGGTATTCAAGGAAGTCCATTATATAATTGCAATCCATTGTTATGTTAATCTTTTACTTTGGGATTTATTGTAAACCTGTCCTGGTTTCATGATACTCAGTCCCACCCCCCACCCCCCCACTCTTTTTATTTTGCTTGTAAAATATCTCCTCACTGTTTGTTTGTTCCCTTCTATTTAAAAATATTACACAGTGGTGTAATAATGGATATTGCTGTGGCTTAAGGGGTTCCTTCCGTGATGGCTGAAGTTGAGACACAAACCCACTTAATATAGAAGGTGGTTCTTGAGGAAACCCTTTGAGAGGCCAAGTATGGCTTCTGTTTCTCTGGAAATGTGTGGCTTTCTTTTTTAAATGTTTGTTTATCTTTGACAGAGAGGAAGAGTGTGAGTGGGGAAGGGGCAGAGAGAGAGACAGACAGAGGTTCCAAAGCAGGCTCCATGATGACAGTTGAGAGCCTGATGTGGGGTTCCAGCTCACAAACCATGAGATCATGACCTGAGCTCAAGTTGGACGCTTAACCTCCTGAGATATCCAGGCAACCCTGGAAATGTATAGCTTTTAAATGGCCCGTAATATTCCCAGAAAGTTTATGGATGGAATTTCTCCTTTTCCTACAGAAATTTTATTTATTTTTATTTTTTTTAAAGCCTGTGGGGATTTTTAAAAATGTTTTTTATTTACTTCTGAGAGAGAGAGAGAGAGAGAGAGAGACAGCATGAGCAGCGGAGGGTCAGAGAGAGAGAGGGAGACACAGAATCCGAAACAGCCTCCAGGCTCTGAGCTAGCTGTCAGCACAAAGGCGGACACGGGGCTCGAACCCACGAATGTGAGATTATGACCTGAGCTGAAGCCAGAGGCTTAACCAACTGAACCACCCACGCTCCCCTCCTACAGAAATTTTAAATAAATGTTTTTTCCCCTAATAAATGTTTAACCATCTGTCCTTATAGTTCTACTGCAGTATAGAATTGCATATTTTAAAAATAATTTCATATAGTAATTACTTAAAGTACTCCAATTATAAAATAAGCTAAGACTATTATCTTTATACATCTAACAAATTAATGTGGCTTATAAAAATCTTGAGTCCTATAACATATCAGTGGCAAGTTGTTTTCAAGACATCAGACTAATTGGTTACTGATTCTGCTTAGTGTATAGAAAAAGTGGTTTATGTGTATCAGTACTAGTCTGTCTTTATCTTTTATTCATTATGTCAACAAATGTTTATTGAGCTCTCAATTTGCACCAGGCACTGTACCAGGTGTTGGGGGGTAATGTGGTAAAAACAAAACAAAACAAAACAAAACAAGAAACAGACAAAACTCTCTGCCCTCATGGAGCTTACATTCCTGTGGAGGGAAGACAGACAATAAGTAAATAAAATGTGTGTGTGTTGGGGGGAGGGGGTGTTAGATGATAATAAAGACTAAGGAGAAGAATAAGGCAGAAAAGTATATTGGGTGTAGTGTTGCAGTGAGAAATATGGGTGTCATGGAATGTCTCCTTGAGAAGGTAAAATCTGAATAAAGACCTGAAGGAGGTGAGAGAGTTAGTTATTTGGACATTTGGGGGAGGAAAGCATTTCAGGCAGAGGAAAGAGCAAGTGCAAATGCTCTGAGGCAGGAGCATGCCTGGCATGTGCCAGAAGGAGCCCAATGTGATTAGAGGAGAATAAGAAATAGGGAGAGCAGGAGGAGATAAAATCAGAGAGGGAAGTCTGGGATAACATAATCTACGACCTTGTAAGGACTTTATCTTTTACTATGAATGAGAAAGAACCACTGGAGAGTTTTAAGCAGAAGAATGATATGATCTGACTTATGTTTTAGCAGGATCAAGCTGACTATTTTGTTGAGAATAGATTGGTAGGAGACAAAGGCTAGGAGACTTGGGGAATAATCCAGGCAGGTAGGATCATTGCACCAAACACTACAGAACTCTAAGAAACATCATTCACCCTGCAGTCTCTGAATGGTGCTTCCTGTAATAAGTGGTGTATAGTGTAGTTAGGGGCCCTGTACACAACATGGCTTGGACCAGGGTAGATGCAATGTGAGTGGAAAGAAATGTTCAGTCGAGATATATTTTGAAGGTAGCACTAATAGGATTTGCTGACATAGTAGATATGGGATATGAAAGACTCATGTATGATTTCAAGGTCATCCATTAATTTCATGAATTATTCATATTCATTATACCAAATACCATTTACTAAGGGACCCATTTCTTTTTTAATTCAAAAAGCATTTGTTGAAAGTCTACTATGTAGTGTATCATCCTAGAATCTGCAGAGATATTTTTTAAGGTACAAAAGCAGCAACAACAGAAAATCTTGCTCTGGAAATATTGTAACTTAGTTTGTTAGACAAGGCCTCTATAGTTAAAAGAACCAAACAAAACAATGGAGGAACAAATATTGTATACAGCAACATAAGGAAAAATATGACCATGGGAGTAATAAAATGGTATGTGTGTGTGTATCTATATATCTACATATAACTATATGTAACTACATATAACTGTAACTATGACTATAGCTATCTATCAATATATGCATATATATATATATATATATATATATATATATATACATATATACAATTCTCCTCTAGGAAAATAGTCCAACTTGAAAATAATTTTACATTTGCCAGGATATGCCCATATTTCTGACTGCTATACTCCTCCAATCTATTCAACAACTTACTCACTGTTTTCTGATAATATGACTCATGTGTTTCCTATTCAAAATGCTGGACTAGGTATGCTGTGTGATTGACTCCTGTTAGAGAAGAAAGTATATAAAAGACTTCATCTGTGAGATAGGAATCACCTGTTTCATGTGCTCTTCTCTTGCTGATGTCCAAAATTGCATTGCTCACAGTTGGATTGAAAATTCACAATCTTACCTTGGCCCCTGGTTTCTGTTTGTCCAATTTCTAACTTGCAAATTTTCATACCTTCTCACCACTCATCTTATATGTGGCCCTTCGGCTTATGAGGATTTTTGAGATCTTGTGGCTTCTTGTGCCTCACCTCCTCCACCTCATTCAAAGCCATGTCTTGCCATGTTTCCTGCTCTGTGGTTTTCATTAACACAATGTTCCTAAAAATAATGAGATAGTGAAAATTATAACAATGAGTATGATAGTTAACATCTTTAAGTATTGATTATGAGCTATGCACTAAGCTATACTATTCAAGCACTCTTTAAATATAATCCTTACAGCACATCTATAATGTGGGTACTATCATTATCCCCATAAGGAACTGAGCTTTAGAAAGCTTAACATGCCTAAGGTTACTCAGCCGGAAGTGGCAGAGCTAGGGTGCAAACCCAGAACCTATGAATACTACTGTGCTACAACATGTCCTTTTGTACCATAAGCATATTAAACATACAGAAGGAGAAAAAAGCTGATCCCAACAAAATTCTCTAAACTCTCAAAGACTCTATGTCTAATAATTATCTTTCTGATGTTATGGGTTTATCATTTAAAAATTTTGCCCAGTTCAAGTTAGAGAAAACATTTGCTATATAGTCCTATTTTTAAAGGCATTGATACTAGAGTTGGTTTTTCACGGCCCTAGACACAGGTATACATACACACACACACGCGCGCGTGTGAAGACACTGGACACAAGCCAAAAAAGTAGCAGTTGAAAGCAGAAATGCCAATAGGACTTCAAGTAGACCAGGTTCAAAATAAAAAAGAGAGGAGGGAAAAGGAAGAAAAGTAACAGTGCTTATTGAGCATTTCGTGTTATCAGTTATTGCATTAAAATGCTTATTTAATCCTTACAACGACTCTGCTATTATCCTCATTTTACATGGGAGAAAAACAAAATATGAAGAAGTTATTCCTCCTGTTTGGCAGATGAAGAAATAAAGGGCTAAAAACTGAGATCAAAATCATGTAGCTAAAGTGTCAAAGCTGAGCTTAAAACCCAGGATTAGCTAAAGTCCAAAGCCTATGGAATTCATCACTGTAGGTAGAAGATAGATTCTAGGGTAACCATCATGTTTTCCACCTCCTGGTGCTTACATCTTTGTGTAATCCCCTCTCCTTGAGTATGCGTAAACCTTGTGATTTGCTTCTAAACAATAGAATGTGGCAAAGATGATAGAATATCAATCTTTCTTGTTAGTGAACTCACTTTAGAGAGTATAGAGACTCTCTTCACTGCTTTGATGAAGTAAGCAGCTATATTGTGAAAATCTACATGACAATGAAATGCAGATGGAGCTGAAGGCAGCAACCAGCCAGCAAGATACTAGGGATCTCAGTCCTACAAATGCAAGAAAAGGAATTCTGCTAACAACCTGAAAGACCCTGGAGGCAGATTGTTCCCCAGTCAAGCTTCCAGATGAGAACACAGCCTGTCTCACGCTTTAAGTGAAGACTTATGAGACCCTGAGCAGACCAAGCTAAGCTGTACTCAAACTCCTGACTCAGAAAATGTAACATAAAAAATACGTGTTATGTTAAACTGCTAAGTTTTGCTAATTTTTACACAGCAATAGAAAAATAATATACTACACTACCTTGGTTTTTATTGTGCATGCAGCACAGTGAATTCTTAGTAAACGGTAGTTACTGTTATTATGATAATCAGAATGGAAATTTGGAGTATCAGAGTCAAAGATAAATGTAACAGGGAAATTTATCAAAGTTAAATAATTGTTTCAAGTGTAATTGTGCAACTGATTTAGGAGGTATAAATGATGGTATGTCAAAAACTTGTATATTAGTCCCAACAATTATTGAATGTATTCTTATCACGTGAAATATAAAATTTCTAGTGGTGCTTATATCCACATATAGTTTTAATGTCTTACAGCATACTTAAATTGGGAAGTTTCCTACATTTTGTCCTACATAGGTATGAAGACACAGTAAAATGTAGTTTCAGATTCTAGTAATATTGTTATAAATTGTTATAAATTTTTAAAATTTTATTCAGTTTTGAGAGAGAGAAGGAGCATAAGTGGGGAAGGGGCAGAGAGAGACACACACACAGAATGTGAAGCAGGCTCCAGTCTCTGAGCTGTACACAGGGCTCAAAACCACAAACTGTGAGATCATGACGTGAGCCAAAGTCAGTCTCTTAACCAACTGAGCCACCCAGATGCCCCTAAACATTGGAACATTTTAAAATAATTTAAATATGATATATAAAATAATTCAGGGCATTGGATCAAAAAACTAAACCATCATGAAACAAATCATCAGGAAAATACTTTCAGTTCATGAGTGCATGTGGATTTTGCTTACCAAGGATAATATATACTAAACAAATGACATACTTATACATATTTAATGATAGAGTATGTTAGAGGACTTGAATGGGTTTCTATTTGACAGATTTAAGGTTTGCCATTGTGAGTAAAGAGAGGCTAGTGCTCACATCTAACTAAAACGCAAAATGATTTTTCCTGATTGTTTCTTCTACCAATACCCTCTTTCCCTTCTGTATTTATATTGGCATGTAAATATAAAGTTTCTGTCAAACATGTCATTAAAAATGATGTTCACAGAGGGCGCCTGGGTGGCTTAGTTGGTTAAGCGTCCGACTTTCGCTTAGGTCATGATCTTGTGGTTCGTGGGTTCGAGCGCTGCGTCAGGCTCTGTGCTGACTGCCAGCTCAGAGCCTGGGGCCTATTTCAGAGTCTGTATCTCCCTCTCTCTCTGACCCTCCCCTGCTCACGCTCTCTCTCTCCTAGAAATAAATTTTAAAAAAATATTTAAAAATAAATGATGTTCAGATTGAATAGACATGTTAACCTCACTGCTGCTACACACACAAATATGCACTGAATATATAGTTAACATAAACATAGGCCTTTTATAGGTGTTTCAGCATTAGAAAAATTTCTCTTTCTCCCCCTAATGAGAATATATGACCATAATGAACATAATAAATTCACAATTCTTTTTAAGAAAATTTTTTAAAAGTTAAAATTTTATTTTAGAGAGAGAGAAAACTTGCAAGTGGGGGAGAGGGCAGAGGGAGAGAGGCAAAGGGAGAAAGAGAAAATCTTAAGCAGGCTCCACACTGAGTCTCCAATGTGGGACTCAATCCTGCAATCCTGGGATCATGACCTGAGCGGAAATGGAGAGTCTGCTCCTCAGCAGAATGAGCTACACAGGAGCTCCCATAACTCTTAATAGGTTTAATAAAGACTATGCTGAACATAGTCTTAATAATATGGTAGCAAAATATTTTCTTCATCTTTTGAGGGCAATCATGCCATTTCTATCAGTTATTCTTAGTTTTCTATCATCTGTGTTTTCTGGAAACGAACACTAATAATATATCTATACACATTTATTTGGTTTTTTAAAATTTTTTTAATGTTTATTTTTCTTGAGAGAGAGAGAGAGAGAGAGCGAGCGAGCATGTGCACGGGAGGGGCAGAGAGAGGGAGACACAGACTCCAAAGCAGGCTCCAGGTTTGGAGCTGTCAGCACAGAACCAGACATGGGGCTCAGACTCAAGGAACATGAGATCATAATCTTAGCTGAAGTCGATGCTTAACCGACTGAGCCACCCAGGAGCCCCTATACACATTTATTGGTGATTTGGCTTTTTAATAATTGATTCAATGAAATCAATATTTTTCTAATGAATTGCTTCAACAGACAAATGAATATATTAATTTGAAATTTATCTAACTTTAAATTACCAGTCCAGTTAACGGGGTTTTTTTCTTTTTGTTTTGTTTTTGGCAAAGTTTATCATCAGCATTTACTTTTCTGTTTACATTCATGATTATGAATTGTTCTGTGGCAAAGTAAAAGTAAACGTCTTGTTAGATCCCTAAAAGAACTGAAGCACAATACTGAATGTGTATTTTCTTCCTATGGCATGTTATCTACACATGGATAATGAGGAAAGCAAACCAGTCTGTCTTGTTCTAGTGTCTGGGAGATAACTCACAATTATTATTTAATCCAAGTGCCATCTTGAGCAGTTTGGAATCTTTTTGGAACAAAGTGGGGTATAATCCCAAATATTTTTTAAAAGGCCAAACTGCCAGGTTTAAGGCAGCTCTTGAACTATCATTAACTTCGTGAAACAGGTTGAAAATATGGGAAATTGCTAAGTCCATTTCTTAGTACAATCTATGAATCGACTCTAGATTTAAACTGAAATTATTTTCCTCTCCGGCCTTGGATGAAATTTGGTGAAGCTTTCCTTAATATTTTCATAATAAAAACTCATCTGGTTTTATAGGAGATTGGGGATTTAGAAGAATTTATTACTTTATAGTTAAACTTATTTCACATTGGGGATTGATATTCTCTCTTTACAAAATTGCAGAGAAATGAATTAAAAAAACATAAGGTAAGAATTTCCTCTTAATTATTTTTGTTGCATCCTTCTCTTTTTTCCTCTCTTCCCCCCAACTTTAGCTCTTTAGTGGGTTAAATATTTCACAAAGTTAGTTTTGCAGTTTTCACAGTGACTTCTTGGAAATGAAACTTGCATCGACTTTTTTTCAATTCCCAACTGTAAGAGCTACATTTTCACTTTTCATTTGTTAAAACAGACTGTCTTATAAATGCCTGAAACTTTGGTAGATATTTTTAAGCAAGCAATAGTTTCAAACTGGAAAGGAATCCTTCTAAAACTAAGACATAAACACAAATGATTGAGGGCCCTTTTTTCTCTTTTCAAAACTATTCTAAGGCATTTCTTTTCTCGCAAATCTTTTTTTGGGGATTAAAATTGCAAGCCCTCAGATACCAGGCTGAGTTGCATTACAGTTAAGAATCACAGTGAGAAGGTATTAATACACACGCACTTTAGGTATCTCAAAGAGCAGAAATAACCGGTTTCCGTGCCAGAATACTGTGATAGGTGTCTGGTAGGAAGGCCAGGAACCAGGGGAAAATTTAAGAGAAGGACTCGGTGGGGTTAGGCATCAATGGAGAGACGATGCGCTGTTTCCAGAGTCCAGTGTGTTGTGGCGGAGAGGCTAACCTTTAACCTTTACAGGACATTTATTTGGGAAACTAAACAGCGTTCACTTCGAGGGGGCGAAAGGAGAGGTGGAATGTTGTGGCGGTATCTACTTTAGTAGGTCCAGGGTGGTTTAGGGACGTTTGGAGTCGGTTGGTCTGGGGAGTCGGCGAGGGCCATGTTGGTGGAACGCGGGCCAGTCCCAGGGAAGGCAGAAGACCGCACCTGGATGCTCCGGGGAACAACTCGGGTGGGGGAAGGGTCGTGGAGAAAAGTAGAGTTCAGCGTGGGTTTCTGTCTTTGCGTGTAGGCCTATCCGAAGAGGCGCAGAGGGGCCGCGCGGGGTATTTCCCGCTCCGGGGGAACGCCGGCAGCGCCCGCGGCGCCCGCGACGTGGCCCGTCTCCCGAGGCGGCGAGCGCTCCCCCCGGCCCGGGCCGCGGCCCTCCCGCCCCGGCGGAGGCGCGCGGTGGATTGTGGGCTGGGGGCTGCGGCGGCCTCGCGGCGGCCTCCGGCGCTGTCTCCCGGACCTAGCCCGGCCGAGCCGGGCCGGCGGGGTGAGGGGAAGCAGTGGAGCAGGGAGCAGAAGCGCTAGGGGTAGTGGTCGCGGCGTGGCGGCGGCGGCGGCTCCTCTGGAGGCCGGGGATGTGGGAGAGGCGGTGGCAGCAGCGGCGGAGGCGGCGCTGCGGACCCGGGGGAAACTGCTGGCTGACAGGACACCCGGGAGAGACGTGAGGGAGCCGCCGCTGCCGCCTCTCACCCGCGAGCGGAGCTGGGCTCGGGAAGGCGGCCCTGTACTCCCCCGGCCGACTGGCCTGCCGGCGCGGGGCGGGGGCGGGAAGCCGGGCTCGGGCCCGGCGGGGCTCCGGGCGGCGGCGGCCGCGGAGCAGCCTCGGCGCGACGTGGAGGGCTGGAGGCGGCGGCGATGCACTAGGCCTCGCTCTGGGGCGGCTGCCCGGGACCCGCAGGTAGGTGTCGGGCCGGCCCCACTCGGCACCCCCCTGCGCTTCGCGGCCCACCCTCACCCCGACCTCCTGTGGAGAGAGGGCCCGAGACCCCACCCCCTGTGTCTCCTCCCCGGCCTGAAGCGGACAGAGTTTCGGTCACAACTGACGGGCGCTGAAGCTTCCATTCTCTTCTGGGCCACTGCCTCCTCTTCCTTTCCGCTCTCGCTCAGGGATCCGGGCGATAGCTGCTCTCCCCAAGTCCAGTCGGCGGCCGCAAACGCCGCTGCCCCCCTTCCAGCCCCTCTCTGGGATCCTGGCTTGGGAACTTCCATCATCCTCCTTAGATGCCTCCCCTAAACTTTCCCTTTCTTTTCCCGGCCGGGCCCTTTAGCCTCCTTTTGAGCCTACGGGAATAATTTAAATATTAAAAAATCGTTTTTCTTCCGGGGGAAGGCTCCCCTCCCCCCCATTAATCGGTGTTTTGCAGTTTGGCGACTTCGCTTGCGCTAATTTGTTCAGCAATTAATTTTCTTCAATTCTGCTTAACATCTGTGCATTGATTTAAAAAAGCAGGCCTCCCTTGCCCTCCCATCGTTGACCAGGGAACTTTTGGCTCTACATTATAATGAACCACTTGGTCTGTCCATGTGTTGTGAGTTCAGGATGATATTTTTAGAATTTTAACCGACCCGGCCTTGCAAGTTTTGTTTTAACTCGCCTTTAACCAGCTTGATTTATTTATTTATTTATTTATTTATTTATTTATTTATTTATTTATTTATTTAGAGTGAGGCCCTCCTTACTTTCGAAGAATTAAATTGGACTGTTTTGTTTTTTGTTTTTAATTGGTTCTGTTTCTAATTTGTCAACCCCCGGGGCAGTCTTAATAGTAAATGATTACAAGGCAAATGATATCATGATATAGTGTGCTGAGAAATGCATTATTGTGGTTAATTTAAACTGCAGATTTTGATGGACATTAGAGTTGACTTTTATAAATCTGATAGTTCTAATTGGAAAAGTACTTTGAGAGCCTTGATGATTTAAAAAAAATTTTTTTGTTTTTTATTTATTACTGAGACAGAAACAGAGCATGAGTGGGGGAGGGGTAGAGAGCGAGGGAGACACAGAATCCGAAACCTGCTCCAGGCTCAGAGCTGTGAGTACAGAGCCCAATGCGGGGCACGAACCCACTTTCCGCGATATCATGACCTGAGCTGATGTCGGACGCTTAACCGACTGAGCCACTCAGGCGCCCTAGAGAGCCTTGATGATTTCTAAGCAGTTTTGACGGAACAGATGGAATGACTGAGATTCGACTATATTTGTATTGCAGTCAGAGTCCGATTTACTAGATAGGTTTTGTTTGATGGTTCATAGTGGTCATCATTGCTCATGATAGGTTTTGGTAAAAATGATCAATATGTGCAGGTTTTGGGTGGTTGATAGTTGTGGTTTGGGGGATTAAATGTTTGCAGTTTCATTGTGATTTGGCTATTTTAAAATTATAGTCTGGTAATTTCAGAATTATTACACTACGAGGACAGGCATTAACGTTGGAGGATTATTTTTAAAAGAAGTGAAAAATGTAATGGTTTTCATTGTAAAGAATGCATCACAGAACTACTTCACATTTTGTTGATGATATTTATATATTTTGGTTTTGTAGAGGTATTGCTACTCTCGCATCTGGTTTTCTGAAATTTTTTTCGTTGTTTTTAAATTATCCAAAGTTTACTAGAAAAAGATTACATTTTCATGTTTTTTTCAGTTAAAATTTATTTCTGGATAGGTTTTAAGTTTTTATGTCAGAATTAAAAATCAAATCTTACGTAACTCATGAAATGGCAAACTTTGCAGAATTTGTTCTTAATCACATTTATTTACTATCCATAAAAGTTGGATTAAAATTCTTTTTTCCTGCTTTTAGCCTTTTGCAACTTTGAGTAACACACACACATTTAAAGGATGAAATTAAATGATTTATAGTTTATTTACAGAGTTGTGAAGCCATCATCATAATACATTTTAGAACATTTTCATCACCCCAGAAAGAAACTTGCTCATTAACAGTACTCCCCATTCTCACTACTCCACCCCCAGACCTAGGCAACCACTAATCTACTTTCCATCTCAATATTTGCCTATTGTGATTCATTCATATAAGTAGTACTAACTCATAGCTTTTTGAAGTTTTTCTTTGAAAATTAACTTACATGTTTAAAATATTTTATTTGAGTCTGAGAGTAAGCAGCTGATCACTGGTGTTAATAATCAATGTTCTAAACAACTGACTATTTGGTTGTATTCAGCATAAGTTAAAGTATGGAGAAGAAAAAGCATAAATGGTTTCAGTGATCTCAATAGATGGTCTGGTCAGCTGGGAGTTCAGTAGAAGTTAAAGGAGTGTTTTTGCCATTGAGTATTAGGATATCATAGGATGTCAGAGTTAGAAAAAAAACTTAAATGTCATCAGCGTACTTCCTACTTGTTTCACAAATAGATGGCAGGAACCATATGAGGAAATCTGAAGAGTGGAAGTTTGAATCTCTAGGATTGTGGCTAAAGAACCACAGTGTGGCCATGTAAGGCAAGAAATGGGGATTTGCTAGTTAGAATTGTTTAGGCTCTTTTATGTATGTATGTATATGACATTTTACTAGCAAAGTTGATAAAGAACTGTACATTTACCCATTTGAAGGTGGAGGGTTGTCAGGAGACTAATGTATTCACAGAGATGAAGACCCTCTTAACAAAATCTTCTAAAAATGCTCTAACCTAAAGGAGGATGGCATATGCTATAAGGTATCTTCTTGTACTTTTACCATCTTATTTTTAAAAATTCAGTTTTAAAAACAAAATTAATTAAAAATAAATTAAGATTGGGACGCCTGGGTGGCTCAGTAAGTTGAGCATCTGACTCTTTCCACTTGGGTCTTGATCCCAGGATTGTGGGATCGAGCCCCGCTCCCTCTCAGTTGGGGATTCTCTCCCTCTGCCTCGTTCCTCTGCTCACTCTTTTCTTGCTCATGTGAGCGTGCTCTCTGTCTCTCAAAAACAAATTAAGATTAACAAGCCTGGTTGGAGGTCTTCTTTTTCAAAGACCCAGGGCCCTAACATCTAAACTAGTGGTTCTCATACAAGGGTAAATTTACCCTCCAAGGGACATTTGGCAGTGTCTGAAAATGTTTTTCCCAGTTTTTCAGTGTCACAACTGAAGGTGTGGTGCCATTGGCATATAGCCAGGAGTGTTGCCAAACGGATAAATGCACAGGATACATCCTATATTAGCCTGCTCTGCTCAACAAGAAATAAAGACTATCCACCCAGATGTCAGTAATATTGTTCTAAACCTGGGGTTTGTATTACTCTGGCTAGCGTTCTCAACTCCTGCCAGGTGAGAAAATAACTCATTGGGTAAATTAGATTAGCCCTTTAGTTCCTCTAGCAACTCTCTGTTTGCAGTTGGAGGCAGATGAGAGAAAAATAAAAGGAAATCTAATTATGACACAGTGCAGATATTCTTTTGTCTGTTTAGGTGTCTTCAGATCTGAAGAAAAAAGTTTTTTACTGAAAATGGCAGATTTGTCTTACTGAAGATTTGAACTATTATGTTTTGAATTGTTTGTTACTGGTACATAGAATTTTGAGGGGTAGATTGGGCCCAGGTTGTGGAGTTTTTGTACTTGATAGACTTGATATATATATATATATATATATATATATATATATATATATATATATACATACACCACTATCAAAGAATATATAAGGAGAGTGACCTCATCATCATTTTAGATGATTCTAAAATTGAGTGAGGTTAGGACCAAAGAAGCTTTTGCTAAGAGATTTTCATAGCAGTCTAATCTGCAAATAAAACCCTGAACTAAATGACTGGCAGTTAGAATGGAGAGCAAGGGATGGATGTGTGATGAATTTTGGAGGTAGAATCTATAGGACAGTTCACACTGGTATAGAAATTAAAGAATTTAGAGAGGTCAGGGAGTCAGGTTACCTATAGGGTTTCTAGCTTAGGAAACTAATAGATAATTGTGCCACTGACTGAGCTAAAGAAGGAATAAACTTTTGGCAGGTGGTGGCAATAAAGATGTTATAAATAATAAATTTAAGTTTTGGCTGTACTGAAATTTAGGTATCTTTGAGACTTGTAGGTGAAGATGCCCAGGAGGCAGTTATAAATGTGGGTGTGGAACACTGAAAAGAGCTTATAACTCGAGGAAGATCTGAAATCTGTCTAGTTTTCTCTATCACTACTACCGTTATCTGAGTTCAGGCTATGGTCATCTCTTAGTGAGATTATGCAAGTTTCCTATCTGAACTCTTTTAGTCTTAGTCTTCTCCATTGCATTCTCTGTGCTATAATAAGTGATTTTTCCTGAAGGGAAAATCTGATTATATCATTTCTCATCATAAATTATTTCTGTGACTTTATTTTATCCTCATTATAAAATCCATATTCCTTATTCTTTTAATAGATTTATAATTTCATTTAAGTTCTTTTCCCAACTTACCTCTCTAGCCTTGTGACTCTCCCCAATTCTTTCCTCTCCTTGAATATATATTTTTCTCAGACATGTTGAATTACTTCTGGTTTCTGGCAGAAAGCTCCTTTTCCTGCCCAAGCGTTCACAACATACTATTCTTTATTCCTGGAGTATTCTCATACTTCCTCCCCTCCATTTATTTGGCTCATTTCTACTTATTTTCATTTCTTTGTAAACTTTCATTGATTCCTTATACTTATTATTATTGAAAACTTTTAAGCCTGCAGAAAAGTAAAAAAAAAAAAAAATAGTGGAGTGAACACCTACACACAAATACATAAACTCTTCCCTTCCTCTCCCCCCCGTTTCCCTTTTGCCAAGTCTGAAAGTAGGCTGTAGATTTCATGACATTTCACACCTAAATTCTTAGGCATGCATTTCCCAATTACAGGGACATTCTCTTATACGATCACAATGCTATTAGGTTACCTAAAAATATCAGTAATTACTCAACAACCTTATAAACATATAGTCCATACCTAAATTTCTCCATTTGTCCCAAAGATTTTTTAGCTTTTTTTTCCCCCCTCTACACTAATGCAAGATTCAGTTAAGGTTCATGCATTGCATTTGGCTGGTAGGTCTCTTTAGTCTCTCCCAATCCAGCAATCCAGACTAGGCCTAGTGCCTCCCTTTTCTTCTTTAGTTTATCCTTTGAAAAATAGAGAGGTTCATGCTTGAGTTTATTCCATATTCTCAATTGCTCTTTTTCTTCATGGTTAGTTTCTGGTCAGATATTTCTGGCAAGAATACCACACAGATAATATATATTACTACCACTTTATCATATTCAGGAGACACATAATGGTAGGCTGTCCCCCTGTTGGTGATTCTAGCTTTGATCACTTGGCAAAGGTGGGAACTGACAGATCTCTCTATTATTTTTTAAATAAATATCTGATAAAGTGATATTTCATGGCCATGTAAATATCTTTCTTAACATCCTTTTAAACCAATGGTTTTATCATTCATTAATGATCCTTGCTTGAATCCATTGTATTTGAGGATTACAAATGGTGATTTTCTATATGTTATTCTGTCTGCATTTATTACTTTTATTGGCTTTTGAGGGCAGTGAGGTCAGATGAGATGACTGAATATAAGCAATTGGATTTAGAAATCAGGTCATTCCTCACCTTTTCCAGAGCAAAGTGAGGGGTGAAGATGGAAGATTGTTCAGGAGGTAGACCAAAGAGAGAATAGAGGTTTACCAGTGAAGGAGAGACAAGAAGTAGCTCAAGGAGATAGAGCCAAGGGGAAGAAACAGCACTTGAACCCTTTTTTTTGTTGGGCTGATGAGACTGAAGATAGGAACGTCAGGGACTAATTAAACAGGGCTTGGATGACGTGGGAAGAGATCAAGAACAGTTGTTTGGGGGCAAAGGAAACAACCCACAAAACTAATAGGCAACCAACAGAATGGGAAAAGATAGTTGCAAATGACATATCAGATAAAGGGTTAATATCCAGAATCTATAAGGAACTCACCAAACTCCACACCCGAAAAACAACCACCCAGTGAAGAAATGGGCAGAAGATATGAACAGACACTTCTCCAAAGAGGACATCCGGATGGTCAACAGACACATGAAACGATGCTCAACATCCCTCCTCATCAGGGAAATACAAATCAAAACCACACTGAGATACCACCTCACGCCAGTCAGAGCGGCTAAAATGAGCAAATCAGAGAACTCTAGATGCTGGCGAGGATGTGGAGAAACGGGTACCCTCCTGCACTGTTGGTGGGAATGTAAACTGGTACAGCCCCTCTGGAAAACAGTGTGGAGGTTCCTCAGGAAACTAACACTAGAACTCCCCTATGACCCAGCAATAGCACTGCTGGGAATTTACCCAAGGGATACAGAAATGCTGAGGCATAGGAGCACATGTACCCCAAGGTTCATAGCAGCACTCTCCACAATAGCTAAAACATGGAGAGAGCCTAAGTGTCCATCATCGGACGAATGGATCAAGAAGATGTGGTTTATCTATACATTGGAATACTACATGGCAATGAGAAACAATGAAATCTGGCCGTGTGTAGCAACATGGATGGACCTTGAGGGTGTTATGCTGAGCGAAATAAGTCAGGCAGAGAAGGACAGATATCATATGTTTGCACGTATAGGAGGATTAGGAGGAACTTAACTGAGGAACAGGGGGAGAAGAAGGGAAATGGTGGGGGAAAGGGAGAGAGGCAAACCATGAGAGAGTCTTGAATGCTGACAAAAACTGAGGACGGATGGATGTGGGGGGCAGGGGAGATGGGCATGGAGGAGGGCACTTGTGGGGATGAGCACTGGGTGTTATGTGGAAACTAATTTGACAATAAACTATTTGTTAAAAAAAAAAAAAGAACACCCCTACGACCCAACAATAGCACTGCTAGGAATCTAGGAATTTACCCAAGGGATACAGAAATGCTGATGCATAGGAGCACATGTACCCCAATGTTCATAGCAGCACTCTCCACAATAGCTAAAACATGGAGAGAGCCTAAGTGTCCATCAACAGACGAATGGATCAAGACGATGTGGTTTATCTATACGATGGAATACATGGCAATGAGAAACAATGAAATTTGGCCATGTGTAGCAACATGGATGGACCTTGAGGGTGTTATGCTGAGCGAAATAAATCAGGCAGAGAAGGACAAATATCATATGTTTGCACGTATAGAAGGTTTAGGAGGAACTTAACGAAGGACCATGGGGGATAAGAAGGGGGAAATAGTGGGGGAGAGCGAGAGAGGCAAACCATGAGAGACTCTTGAATACTGAGAACAAACTGAGGACTGATGGGTATGGGAGAGGTGGAGGGGGGAGATGGGCATGGAGGGGGGCACTTGTGGGGATGAGCACTGGGTGTTATATGGAAACCAACTTGACAATAAACTATTTGTAAAAAAAAAAAAAAAAAAGAACAGTTTGGGGAATTAACTCTGGATAAGAGTACAAACTATATTGTATCTCAGAAGTTAGGAGTTGTGAGACTTAGGTACATTTGAATATGGAGGGTAGAAATCCTATCTGAGGCCTTTTTTTTTTTTTTTTTTTTGTATGAAGTAAAAAGACTTTTTAAGCATGAGATAGATGCAGGTGAACTAGGGGATATGAAGAGAGTGATGAAAGTTATAAACACTCAGGAGATTGGGAAAGCAGTGTTTCATGATAAATAAGTGAAAGGACTCCTGAGCAGGGCCTTACCTGAGATTGGAATTTACACATTTATAATCTGCATGTTTTATCTACATTTTCTCCAGTGTTTTGCAGCCAGGAACAAAGCAAAGATGGATTGAAGATGGATGAGGGAGGAGAGAATTAAACCTGCAAGGGACACTGTTGAAGTAATTGACAGGGGATAAATCCAAGTGTCATTTGTGGTCCTCTTAGAAATATATAAATATATAATTTCTTCCAGCAGATATTTTTAAGGTAGGGTAAATTATACAGATTTTATGTTAAATTTACTCTTGTGTAGGCATTTTAATATGTCTAATGGTTTACATATTTAAGATATATGCATTACCCAGTAACTTTGAATGAGTGATTTTAGGGCTTATTTGCTAACCTTTGGCTGAGACACCAAGAACAGAAATACCAACATTTTAATCTGATTCACTTTGACAAAAATTTCACTAGTAGTATAGTCATATCAATGGCCCAAAGAAGTAAAATAGAGCGTCCAAGTTATATTTGGGTCCCATTTAATTTTTTACATGCTAGAGGCAGATTTTGTCACAGTGTGGTTTTATCATTCAGTTCCAGGCCTGTGATTCTTAGTTAGTTTCAGTGGCTGCCCTACTATGTTTTTTGGTGAATTAAGTTTCTGATAAGTGCTAGGGGAAAAAGACACTGCTTTCATTTTGAATAAAAATCTAGACGTAAAAAAAAATATATATATAGTTTTTTGAGGATATTTATGATTTTTATTCCAGATAAGGATATCACACATGAAATATCATTTTTTAAAAAATATTTAAATTTAATAGGGGTGCCTGGGTGGCTCAGTCGGTTAAGCATTCGACTTCGGCTCAGGTCATGATCTCACGGTTCATGGGTTCGAACCCCGCGTCGGGCTCTGTGCTGACGGCTAGCTCAGAGCCTGGAGCCTGTTTCAGATTCTGTATCTCCTTCTCTCTGACCCTCCCCTGCTCATGCTGTCTCTCTCTCTCTCTCTCTCTCAGAACTAAATAAAACATTTTAAAAATATTTAAATTTAATATTATAATTATAGTTTTTATTGGTGTAACCAAGATTATCTCTTATTGTTCCTTCTTGTCACTTGATTGAGAGTAAATGAGGATTATCAGGAAGCACGTGTGTTCAGTTTCCTCTGAGACACAGGGCCTTATAAGTGTCAAATGAGAATATAAGGAAAAAGCAGAGTAGTACAACTTTATTCTTAATATTTTCTGGGTTAACTTTAGCTTTTTCCATGCTCCTTTAATACCCAAAATGAGTAGACAAGTACTTATTTATGTGGCAACCTTAATTTGTTAGTTATTTCTTGAAAGCCCAGATCTTTATGTTTAAATTTTAGCTTTATTATTGAGAATGTTGTGGCAAAAAATTTTTTAAGTACTTTAAAAAATCATGGTTAAACCAGATTTGGTCAGGTGATGAATCGTATACTTAAATAGTATAGAAGTATATTGTCATTTGTGTCTAGGTTATATGAAAAAAGCTTCTCCATAACATTTACCAAAAATTGGCTCTTAAAATTCCAAAAGCATTGTGGGAAATACTTCTTAAAATGTGAGATATTTGAGATATTTAAAATTACTATGATGTAAAAAATAGTCTGTCCTGATTTCTGTCATTGATTTTGGTAGGAAATTACAATAATTTTTTTTCCTTGTATATGTCAGTACCTCTAAATTTGGGGAAATCAAGTTTGCTATTTTTTTTGTTTGCTTTTAGAAAAAATAGGATTGAGTATTGATTTTTTTCTTTTTTACTAAACTCAATCCCAAAATTATATTACAAAATATTACCTCTATCCAGCTCCAGTGGAAAAAAAAACTTCCTACTATATTTTCTCAAATTACAAATAGACATTTTATAAAAGTTCATTAATAAGTTCACTTATTAGAATTCAGAACACATTTCCTGTCGAAAGTGTTCAAATAATGGCCTATAGTAGCTTACTTATCCCAAGTTCCAGCTCCAGAGTTATCCTTTTGCTAAGAAAAATGTAGTGAATTATACTGCTGAAAATGTATCTTTTTCTTTAAGGAATTGTTTTCTAGTAGTCCCAGTCTTATAAAGTTCTTCAGTCTTATAAAGTCCTAAAACTGCTGTGAAAAGTCAAGCCTTTAAAAAGTTTATCACAGGAGCGCCTGGGTGGCTTAGTCGGTTAAGCGTCCGACTTTCGCTTAGGTCAGGATCTCGAGGTTCGTGGGTTCGAGCCCCGCGTCTGGCTCTGTGCTGACTGCCAGCTCAGAGCCTGGACCC
The DNA here is from genome assembly GCF_003009895.1 of Hyaena hyaena. Lineage (NCBI taxonomy): Eukaryota > Metazoa > Chordata > Mammalia > Carnivora > Hyaenidae > Hyaena > Hyaena hyaena. The sequence continues at coordinate 1,401,094 of NW_024080854.1, forward strand.
TGCTTCAGATTCTGTGTCTCCCTCTCTCTCTGACCCTCCCCTGCTCGCGCTGTCTCTCTCTCTCCTAGAAATAAATAAAACATTTAAAAAAAATTAAAAAAAAATAAATAAAAGTTTATCACAATCTGATGTTAATTATTGCTATCATTTTTAATATAAGATGGACATAAATGTCAGTGTAAATAATTTTTATTGGATCGGTATTGATAGATCTGATAAGGAGAAAAAGAAAACAGAAGAAAGCGCTGAGTGCCTGAAATAGATGAGAGGGAGTGGTGAAAGAATTTAGGTTTTGTTTGTTTTGTTTTGTTTTGTTTTTGGAGAGGCAGTATGGTTTAGAGATAGAGGCATGGAATTTAGAATCAGATCTGACTGGAAATCCCATATTCACAATTAACTAGCTAAATGGACTGAAACTGAATTACTCTTGAACCTGTTTCTTCATCCACATAATGGGGATCATTGATTTATTCATTCATTCACAGATTTATTCAGACATGTTTTTCTAGATTATTGAACCAACAAAAATACTATGAATGAAAGCAAGCAATTATGAGTTATATCGTGTCTAATCAAATATTAGTGATAATATAATTCTTACTTTCTTTCCATTTCTTCCATCTCTCTTACCATCCTTCCTTCTTTCATTGATAACTAGTGCTGGGAGTGAGGCAGTCAGGTTTGCCCAAGTCCTAGCTGATTCCACTCCCTCTACCTCTGCTTAAGGGCTTTAGGCAAAGGAGTAGGATGCAGTGTAATTTTTCTGGATCAGTTTGCTCATTTTCTCACCGTTGCCTGACAAAGCCCTGTCTTTCTCAAGGTAGTGTAAAGTGTCTCATACATAGTCCCTGGGTGTGATTTTTCTCTCTGCTTTCACCGCCACATCCCAAATCCTCATGTATATCTAACTCTTCTTTCTCCCTCCAACTTCTTTTTCTAGTACCTTTTCTTGTTCCATTTTAATCTCACCCTTCATTTGGTTTGTTGCTGTTTGCCTTAAGATATGCTCAGGTCTTCATGACCTAAAAAATTCTTGCTCAACATTTAGTCTGTTTTCTTTCACCACCAAAGAGATGTTGATCTTGTTGCCTTTATTACTTCATTACTTACTTAACCTTTTGTGGTATGACATCTGCCCCAACCACTGACCTAATACTGTTCTAATTCAGTATCCTTTATTTTTAAAATTGTTTTAAATGTTTATTTATTTTTGAGAGAGAGTGTGCATGCATGCGCACACCCACAAACTTAAGCAGGGGAGGAGCAGAGAGAGAGAGAGAGAGACAGAATCTGAAGCAGGCTCCAAGCTCTGAGATGTCAGCACAGAGCTGATGTGGGGCTCAAACCCACGAACTGTGAGAGCATGACCTGAGCTGAAGTCAGTTGCTCAGGCTCAACCAACTGAGCCATCCAGGCACTCCTAATTCAGTATCCTGTCTGAAGTTAGTAACCTTGACCTCTCTGTCTGCATCATGTTGACACCACTGTTCTCACTTGACTATTGGACACTTCTCCCTTGTTTCTGTAAGGATGGTATTTCTGATTGTTTCTGCCTTTCCTTATAAATGTATTTGCTCTACCTCTTTCGCTGAGCTCTCATTAGACGTCTTTTATGATTTTCTTTTGCACTTTCTCTTTGTGATATTACTTTCCTATGACTAGAGGTATTTTCTCTTATTCCTGTAATGTAATTGAACTGGGAACAGCAATGAAAAATTCAGGGAGGCAGGGTTCTATACACTACATGAAATAATTTTTTCCCTAAATCAATTATAGTTATTTTATAGTAATAATCTGCTTTTGAAGTAGTCACTTCACTATTGAAGGTTTTCAAGTGAAGGCAACAAGATCTTTTGTAGAAGAGATTCCTGTATTAGGTAGAAAGTTGAGCCAGATAATCTTTTAAAGTCCTTTCCAACTCAGAGATTGTATTTTTTATCTCATCTACTCTACTCCCATTCATTCAACTTTGACCTTTATTCAGATGTCTTCTGAATCATTATTTCTAGCCTCTCTGCCTTCTCTCCTTCATCTTCCTCTCTTGCACAGTATTTGTCATCAGACTTGTTGCTTCTTTTCTAGGCCATACCTTTTCTAGTTTCAACATCATTTTCCAATATTTTTTCTTTCCTTTTACTAGCATAGCTTTGAGGATCACTGTTCTATTCTTTAGTTAATTTTCTGATAGTAAATTATATCTGCTCATATTATTTTGCTGCCTCCTCTCCCCCAAACTAGGGACACTCAAGTAATGGACACCAATAGGGGAGGCTTAGGGTCCTAAAGTTTAAATTGATTATAAAACTTTGTATGGCACAGTCCAAATATTAATACTTAAGATGTTTATAATAATAAATAGTAGTAGTTACAGTTGTTTATTGAATGTCTACTGTGTGCCATGAGTTTATATAGGTTATGTAAATTATATTCCATTTAAATTTTACAACATTCCTATGTGGAAGATACTGTTGCTGTTCTCATTTTATAAATGAGGAAACTGAGACTTAGGAAGATAAGAAAGTTGTCAAAGGTCACACAACTAATAAGTGACAGATATCTAACTTTGTAGCCAGTTTTCTTAAGTATATTATATATACTATGTTTCAAGAATATAGAGAATCTAGAATAAAATTTTAGAAAGTCAGGTAATGTTATGCAAACAAGAGAATGTATTTTTGACTTTGTATCCTTTTAGATTGTTGAAATGTATATGAACTTATATGAGACATTGTTAGTGGCTTATTTGTGCTTATTCTTTATCCTTGATACTCTCTTGTTCATTCATTCATTGAATATCAATGCATTTTACTGATTGCCTAGACTCTCCTGAGTGTGGCGTAGGAAAGTGAATGAAACAAATATGTTTTCAGTATAGTGGGAGAGACATAAAATTAGCAGGTAAATAATCAGAATTGGAGCAAGTACTAAAAAAAAAAATCATACTATAATGCTAGTGATGGAGAATAACGGTGTGTGTGTGTGTGTGTGTGTGTGTGTGTGTGTGTGTGTGTTGGATGGTGGAAGGAAGGGAAGGGAGAGGATGTGCTTAGATACAGTGGTCAGGAAAAGCTTGTTAATGCTACCAAGCAGATAGTAACCACTGTTCATGTTTTTTGTATGCCTTTTTATACATTATGTGTATGTAGAGAGAGCTATATAAAGTTTTTATATCAAATGGGATTATGCTGTTTTGTAGTCTCATAATTGAATCTCTTGAAACAATAGCCATTGTTTTTTAATTTCCCCACCTGTTCCACTCCAGCTTCTTCAGTCTGGCTTCTATGCCCATTGTTGGACTTGACATTGTTTCTTTTTCTTTTCTTTTTTTTTTTATTGTTTTTATTTATTTTTGAGAGAGAGAGAGAGCCAGTGAGCGAGCACGAACAGAGGAGGATCAGAGAGAGAGGGAGACACAGAATCCGAAGCAGGCTCCAGGCTCTGAGCTAGCTGTCAGCATAGAGCCCGATGTGGGGCTCGAACCCATGAACTGTGAGATCGTGACCTGAGCCGAGGTCAGACGCTTAACCGACTGATCCACCCAGGTGCCCCTGGACTTGACATTGTTTCTGATGTAACTGGTCATTGCCTAATTGCCAAATCTAAATGTTGGGGATTTTTTCCCCTTATTTATTTGTGAATTCTGAATTGATCTTTTCCCCACCTTCTTGGATGTTCCTTATCACAGGCTTTCCTTTATAGCTTTCATTTCTTTCTTCAGAAATGTTCAAGTCCTCTTAGGTTCTGTACTTGGCCCTCCTTACTGATAATCTTCTAGAGTGATGGATTCAACACCAGTGTCTTAAAGTCTATAATGACTCACTAGTCTTGTGGATCAAGTCTAAAGTCCTTTGTAAGGTTTCTCCAGCTTAAGGATTCTTCTTTTTTTAATAGAACAACAAAAAAAAATGAACCTTTATTAATACTATTGTAAGAATTTATATTAGTACCTTCAGTCAGTTCATTTATCATATGATCATCTTTATTTTAATTCAGTGGTTATCACCTGGGGTGATTTTGTTTTCTCCCCTCTTTTCCCCCACCTCAGAATAGTTGGCTTTGCCTACACACAGTTTTGGTTGTCATAACTGTCTATGTGGCAGGGGAAGGTGCTATTGACATCAAGTGGATAGAGGCCAGGAATACATCTAAAGGTCCTAAAATGCATAGAGGGAGAACACCTAATAACAGAATTATTAAGCTCAAAATGTCAATAGTGCCATGGTCGAAAAAAACCTGCTTTAACTGGATTTTATGTATTTCCTTTAATTATGAGTGTAGATAATCCTTCATAGGGATATTAACACTGCCTGTAACTTTGTCACCAGTAGAAATTTCAAATATTTTCATGTCGCATTAATTTGTTGCGGGTACCTTGAAATATTTAAGCTCATTTATTGCCTAGAAATTAAGGTAGGTTTGCATTCATTGAGAAGCAAAAATTTACTGCATTTAAAAAAGTTTATTTCAGTATAGTTATCCACTGTAATCTAATATATTTTGTGCATTATAAACATTATTCTGAGAAGGAGCCTGTAGAATTTACCAGACTGCTAAGGAATCCATAAGAAAGAAAAGTTTTAACTCCTGGTTCAGAGGGTTATATATTTTTGGTGCGAATGCTTCAGAGGTGATGGTGTTTATTTTATATTGTCATTTCATGAATCACATAATATTAAGTTGTCATACTATTGTCAGTGATGCCAAGTTTGATGACTTAGTTAAGGTAGTGACAACCAGATTTTAAAGATATGTTTTCTCCTTTGCATTGCTAAGTAATCTGTGGGTTTATACTTTGCCACTAGGTGAGTTTCTGATTTTGAACAACCTTTCTTCTTCTTGTGAAGAAGAGATTTCCCTGGGGCGCCTGGGTGGCTCAGTTGGTTAAGCGTTCAACTTCTGCTCAGGTCCTGATCTCACGGTTTGTGGGTTCGAGCCCTGCTTCGGCCTCTGTGCTGATGGCTAGCTCAGAGCCTGGAGCCTGCTTCAGATTCTGTGTCTCCCTCTCTCTCTCTAACCCTCCCCTGCTCACGCTCTCACGCTCTCTCTCTCTCTCTCTCGCTCTCTCTCTCTCTCTCCCTTTCTCCCAGAAATAAATAAAACATTAAAAAAATTTAGAAGAAAGCTTTCCTTTCCCTATCCCACTCCACCCACTTTTCCTCATGTCTTTTTCTTCCCTTAAGTATCACTATCACTATATAGTCATTAATTTTTATTTAGCCAATAGGTTATGGCAAGTAAGTTTCTTTTCCTTTGTTTTTTTTTAAGTGCTCAAATTGTCCCACAGGTGACCTTCGAGTGCCCTTTTAACTTGGCCCTTTGTCCTTTTGACAGATCCTTCTAGTCTTTGAGCATTCACTTGCTTTCTGACACAGGAGTTCTCAGAATCAACTTGTTTTTTTCTGTGCTCTGGGTCTGAACTCAGATATTTCTTCAGTGAACCATGATTTCTTTGTGGGGATGGTATAGTTTTCACTTGTTCCCTGAAAGTAGAGCATACCTATGAAGTCTTTTGTAAAGCTGAAGTAGTGTAAAGCAGAGAAATAGTTACCATTAATTTATATGGAAAAATTAATTTATATGGAAGGTTCCCAGACCCCAAAAATGAACTGTCTTAGACTTTTCCTATTTCTAAAGACACATATTACCACTGGTTGCATAGAGTAAATTGAGATAAAGCACAGATACTCAGGGACATAGTTCAAAGCTATGGTGGCCTGTTGCTGAAGTGCTTGAGTGTAATTCCAGGGAGGGAGTTTGGACATGCTACTTTTGCTGCTTAAGGTGTATCCTGCCTCTGTAATGGCTTTCTGCAAACACTGAATGCAATTTTTACTTCTAACCTTTTTAAAGAAAAGCAAAAATCCTCTTTGGATTTCTTTTGGTTAGTGGAAACGGGTGCTAATATAGGTCTTTAGTAAAGTAAAATGGCATAATGCAAACTTTCAAAAAGCAGGGTGTACCTACATTTAGAAACCGGGTGATGTTGTTTTAGGAACTTTTAATAGAAGCCTTTAACCTAACTTATAACATAAAAAGATACTTTGAGGTACAAAAAAGACAATCACATGTTTCTGATCTTACTTATGCTTACAAATTCTTTTGGAATGAATGAGACTTTCTTTCCTTATCAATTCATACTCATGCTCTTATCTGTTCACATAAGGATTGTCAGTAGCTGTCTCACTAACATCTCTCTTCTGATCTGTTCTACATACTAACCATTTCATACATCTCTAAAGTATTTATTATATACTATCTGTATCCCAGGGATTGTATTAGGCGCATAGAATACTCAGGAAAATGGAAATATCAAGAAGTTCACGGTCTAATAGAGAAGACTTATATAAAGACCAAAATTTCAGTATAGTTGTTACAAAAGTAGAAATACATAAAAGGTGAAGTGTGAGAAACCAAAGAAGGCTTCAAGAGAAGATAATAGTTGAGTATGGTATTGATATAATTATGAAAAGATGATTGTATGAAGATGGTAGAGTGATTTATAAATTCTCATTGTACATGACCACTGATTGATTAAATGCCAAGTTTGTTTCTAGATATAGTTACAAGTGGAAAGATTAGAAATCAGAGGTTACCTGCATTTAGTGCTTAGAGCTTTCCTTTTGCCTGTACTGTGTGTTTTTTGTAATTATTTTTGCTAATTTTTTTTTCTAGATAGACAAACTATTTTTAGTTTACACTGAAACTTTCTTACTAGGATGCCTCATCATTTCTATTCTTTAGCTTTTCAATGAAAGATTATTTTTTTGAAGTTGTTTGATTTAGAGGCCATGGGGATTTGCTGTATTTATGCATCCATGCCTTATGAATAAATCCATAATGTTTTATTACCAGTGATTGCACATACTAAGTATCTGCATCATACTCATGTGGTCATTAATACAATGTTTGGTTCTTACTGTGAGGAAATCCTAATAAACTCAGGATGGCTGAAAGAAATGGAGAGTCAAGTGGTTTGAAACTGGGACTCCTTTTTGTAGACAGTCCCCTAATTTTACATACTCTTTTTATAGTTAGAAAGGTTCCCCCTTTTATAAGAAGAATTAGAAGTGTAGGAAAACAAACAAAACCTGCCTGTGTTTCCCAATTCAGAATCTTTAAAGACTAAATAAGGTACCCCTCCCCCCCCACCTCAGACACTGAAATAACTTATAGGAGTCTAGAAATTTTTTCTACAAGTCTCCATCTCTTCAGGTATTTCTGGCTTCCTGAGATGGTGCTTAGGATTTCTTTTTGCTGTTAAAACAACATGATGGTAAATAGTATAAATTGAAATAGTAGTGTATTAACAATCAGTGTTGATTTATCCGACATCAAGCAATGGGCGTTCAGTATAAATACATTTTTCATATATTTGTAGCTTACCTCTTTAAAAAGTCAAAATGTCTTTAATTTAGCAATTTTATTGATGAAATTAATAAAGCTAAATAGACTTAAGTTAAATTTAGAATTATCCTTACTAAATACTTAATATACAGGATTATGTATTAAACACTTTCCTATCCTTTAGATATCTCTTCTCTCTCAAATATATGATGATTTTTTACAAAAATAACCATACACTTCATGTGTATGGGTATAAATGCAACAGGTCAGTGATCCTTTTCAAACCAAGACCCTGATTAATTCATTTGGCCATATTTTCTGTGTGTGTCTGTGTGTATTTAGTGTGATGTTTTTTTTCAGTACTTCCCAGTGCAAGCATTTTACTCTAGCTGTGTCAGTTTCCACATAGTCTTATGTTTATTCTGTGTCCTTTAACCTTTGTTCATGTTATTGTTTGTTTTCTGTTCAGGGACCTTAAGGAAGTTATTTATCTTTGTGCATTTTCTTAACAGCTTGCTTCTTAAAGTCTTAGTGGTATAATTGGATGTGTTTCTTTTTACATTAGGAGGACTGTGACAGATATTCAAAGAAGTCTGGGAAAAGTAAGTTTTAGCATTTCACTAAACTGGAGAGGAGTTAGAGTAGATGAACTTTTTATCACCATTCTTAGCCTTATGTCTCTGCTCTTTATTTCTTACCCTTATTATATTCACCAGATTTCCTAAGTAGGCTTTTTTTTTTTAATTTGTTAAAACACATGTGTCTTTGTAAGCCACCTAGTCTTTCTGAGTCTTGCTATACTTATCTCTAGTATTAGGGAACTTAGACTAGATGATCTCTAAGTTCCCTTTCAGCTGTAAACTTCTGTTTATGTTCATTTATTTATTCCTTCATATAAAAAAATGCTTATTTTATATTGCAGACTATATGTATCAAATGTATAAGATTATACAATATAAGATTATCTACCCTTCAGTAAAAAATAATACATGTTCTTCAGGATCCAGGTTATGTACTACTTCATTTGTAAAGTTTTACCTGAACTGTAGCCTACAGTATGTTGTCTTGCCCCACAAATTCTTTTAGGATTTACTGAACAATGTGGACATAGGTTAACCTGTTCTGATTGTTGTCATTACTGAATGTAATTGCAGACATCTTGGAGAGTAATACTTCCTTTTATAGTTAATAGTGATTGTCACTTAGTAATTGTATCATGATGATAACTAACATTTATAAACACTAACTTTGAGACAAGCATTGTTTTAAATGCTTTATATATATCCATTCCTTTTACTCTTACAAAATGTTTTTGAAATGGGATCTCTTTTCATTTCCATTTTTACAGATGAGGTAAGGCACACAAAGGTTAAGTAAATTTCCTTAAGGTTATACTGCTGGTAAGTGAAGAACCCCCAGTAGTCAGACTTCAGAAACCCATTCGCTAATCCATTTTGCTATTATGCATAATTATGTATGCTTGCTGAATGAACTGATGTTTTCATCTTCAATTAGTTACAACGTTGTTACCTATTTTACACTTTGGATAAAAGACTAAAGATATTTCACTTCCGGGAGAATACTTTTGAAACAAGGACAAATAACTTTCTTAGTAACTAATTATGAGTGACCTGGATAATGTATCTTTTTCAAAGAAAGCTTGAGACATGCATAATACTTATAGATGAATTTTGATTTGTGTTAAGTATCTTGATTTTTACTTGTTACTTATTTTCAGTTGAGTGGTGATTTTATGCAATGGCTTCAAGCCACAGTTCTTCACCAGTGCCTCAAGGAAGCAGCAGAGATGTTTTCTTTAAAAAAGAGGTAGATCCAACAAAACACATTCGACCTGTGCAGTCACTGCCAGATGTATGTCCCAAGGAACCCACAGGTAATGCCTTTTTCTGTTTTTTTGTTTGAGGATTTTTACCGAGGATTTGTATTATCTTTAAATGAGTTAGATTCTGTATACAGTTGACCCTTGAACAGCATGGGGTTTAAACTTCATGAATCCACCTATATGCAGCTTCTTTTTTTTTTTTTTTTTTTTTGATAAATACAGTACTATAAAGGTATTTTCTCCTCACGGATTTCTTAGTAACATTTTCTTTCCTCTAACTTACTTTATGATAAGAATATAGTATAAATACAGTATGTAGTATGTATATAACACACAGAATATGTTAATTTACTGTTTATGTTATCTGTAGTGCTTCCAGTCAACAGTAGGATATTAGTAAAGTTTTGGGAGAGTTGAAGTTAGATGTGGATTTCTGACTACATGGGGAGGGGAGTGGTCTGTGACCCTAATCCTTCTATGTTTAAAAGTCAGCTACACTTAAAAGAGTAAATTTTATAGTGTTAAAACTAAAGAGATAAATAATTTGGAAGTAAGTTGATTGGAAAATTAGGATATAGTTCTTTTCCTGCATTTCCACAGAAGAAATTATTTGCATAAACTGAACAAAAAATTTGAAAATGAAACTACAGATTTAAAACTTTTTAGTTAAACTTAGTATAGTCAATTCTCATTATTTGTAGATTCTATGTTTGCAAACTTGCCTACTCCCTGAAACTTATTTGTAACCCTAAAATCAATACTTGTGTTACTTTTGCGGTTATTTGCAGCCATTTGCAGCAGAATAAAAAATGTGAATGACCTGATGCCCATGTACCTAGCTAAGGCTGAACAAGACAACACTTTGCCTTCTTGTCTTAGCTCTCAGGCTATAAACAAGTGTCTGTTCTGTGGTTTGTTTAGTGCCACATTTTTTTTTGCATTTTTGAGCTTTTTAATGGTGCTTTTGCTGTATAAAAATGGTTACCAGATGTAGTGCTGCAGTGCTTTCTAGTGTTGCTAGGCACAAAAAGATTGTAATGTGTGTGCCTTATAAAGAAAATTCATTCAGGTATGAATTACAGTGGTGTGCGCCATAAGTTCAGTATTAACGAATGAACAATATCAAACAAGGTGTCTTTAAACAAACACACAGAGAATAAGATTATTTATTGATCAGTTGATGAAAATTTTGTGACCAGAGGCTTACAGGTACCTACCTCTGTATTTCCCCTAGGAGCAGTGGTTCAGTATTTGCTAATTGTTACCGTGACTTTATAGAACAAAATTACCATGAATAACAAGAATTGACTATATATTTTTCTTTCCCCTGTGGTTAATGCCACAGTAGCATTTGTGTCATCTAATTATAAGCCAAACAAAGGGTATTAGATCCAGGTGTGTCTGCCGTAGTACAGAGGAAAGAGTATACCTGTGAAAACTCTGGAGGATTAAAGGATAGAAGATATATAATAAGAAGGTAGAAGAGTTTTGATGTTGAAAAAAGAGAAATTGTACATTAAGGAAAGGAATTAATGAAAGACTTTCTTTATGATCCACCCCACAATACAACTGCAACCCTCAAATTTTGCACATTTATTTTTTACATGCTTTTTCTTCCCTTAGCAAATGATGCTGAAAGCTGAAGCTTATTTAATCAGAATGATTTTCATTAAAATGTTGGTTATAAAAGAATTAGATGGCTTGGCATACATAGAGTAGAAACTAAGCAATTTTTATTGTTCTAGGATGTACTTTGAAATGTAGAACTTAGTTTACAGAGTTTTCTTGTTTACTTTTTGCAGGTGATTCAAATAGTTTATGTGTTGCCCCATCTCTAGTTACAGATCAACATAGATGGACTATATATCATTCCAAAGTAAACCTCCCAGCAGCATTAAATGATCCTAGATTAGCAAAAAGAGAATCTGACTTCTTCACAAAAACATGGGGATTGGACTTTGTGGACACTGAAGTCATACCTTCATTCTACCTCCCACAGATCAGCAAAGAACATTTTACAGTGTACCAACAGGAAATCTCTCAGGTAATATCTAATCTTGAAGTCAGGTCAAAAGGAATAGAAAGATCTTTAGTTTGATTTATTGTAGATTTTTGACCAACAATCTTTGATGAGCCTATAGCATTCTTTTTGGTCTATATTCATTCTACTGTCCTGGGTTGTATTTAATTCTTTGCTTAGCTATATGTAAATATATTTCTCCTACTGTAGTGATTTTTCACATTTATACTTTTCTAATAGTGCTGAGATTCAATATGAAACCCAGCCTGCTTACCAAGAGAAGATTTTTTTGTTAGGCCAGTAAAACCCAGATGATTTGTGAAGTTTAAGAAATGAGCAGAGTAGAACTGTTTCTCTGTCTCTCATTTACCACAAAAAATTTAATAGACCATGCTAGTTCTGGCACATAGTCTTAATGTCTTTAGACCTAATATATTGCTCTAAACTTAGTTCTGAGTGAGAATTGAATGTAGTCCATAGTTTTAGATGGCTTGTTATTCACTTTTAGAGAATATTATCAATATAATTTTGGTTACTGTTTTAGTCTTATAAGAAACTCACTTTTAAAGTGATACAGGGGATATTAAAATTTGTTTCTTTACTGAAATGTGATTGCCACATAACATTCTAATAGTTTCAAATGTACAACATAATTTGAAATTTATATATATTGCAAAATGGTCACCATAAGTCTAGTTAACATTTGTCACCATACATAGTTACAAAAAAGTTTTTCATGATGAGGATTTAAAAAATCTATTCCTAGGAACTTCAGATATACAATACAGTATTGTTAACTATAGTGACCATGTTTTATTATTACATCTAGAAGTCTGTATAGGGGATATTTATATTTTTATAATATCCCTTTTTATACTTTATTCATTAGCAAGCCTAATTTGCATTTAGCTGACTTAATTTCGCTTCATTACCTTGTTCCTTTCATGATTTGGAAATAGACTAAATGTGATTATATTATTGGCATTTGTACTATACATTATTTGGTTCATTTTTAGTACTACCTACTGTTTTTGTACAGCACCTGTAAATAGTATTTACTTTTATGTAATGTATATTGCCATATGCTGTCTAGAATTTTTGTATTCTTTTTTTTTTTTAAGTAGGCTCCACGCCTAGTGTGGAGCACAACATGGGGCTTGAACTCACGACCCTGAGATCAAGATCTGGGCTGAGATCAAGAGTCTGATGCTTAACCAACTGACCACTCAGGCACCCCAAGTTTTTGTGTTGTTTTCCACAATCACATCTGTCTGGATGTTGTTAAGTGGATGAGCTTTAATATGCCTTCTTTTTGATGGTTTATAGTTTGATGCCTCATAACCTGCCATTTGGTTTTTCTATTTATTTATTGATCAAATATTTATTGAATGCCTTCCATGTGCCAGGCACTGTTCTAAACACTAAGGATACAACAGGGACCAAAACTCACCATTTCTCTCCATCATAAAGCTTACATTTCTAACAAGAGTTATGAACAATAAACCCGAAAGTACCCACTAAAATAACAAAACAAAGTGTGTTAGCTAATTAACCAATAGAAGAGATAACATGAAATTTAAAAAATTCTCAGCCCAAACAAAGACAGATAAAGGGTAAAAAAGGAGCAAAGAATGGATGAGACAAAAAGAAAAACATCAAGATGATAGACTTAAATCTAACCCTGTCAGCAATCATATAAAATGTAGATGTTTAAGCACCCTGATTACAAGGCAGAGGTTGTGAGATTGGATGAAAAAGCAAGACTCAACTGTATGCTGGCTCTAAGAAGTGCACTTAAAATACAGAGATACAGAACATTTGAAAAGTAAAAGGATAGAAAAAGATATACCATGCTAACACCAGTTATAAGAAAGCTGGAATGGCTGTATTAATATCAACCACAGCAGATTTCCAAGCAAAGAATATTCTAGGGATAGAGATTATTTTTATAATGATGAAAGTGTTAATCAAGAGGATATAATATTTGAAAACATTTTTGTCAAAACAGAGCTTCAAAATACATGAAGCAAAACATAGGAACTTTATGGGGGAAATAGATGAATTCACAATTACGGTTGGAGATTTTAATACTTTTCTCTCAATAACAAGTGCTCAATGACTACACTGTCAGTCAACCTGACTTGTAAGAACACATTGAAACAACATTCCACCCAATATATAGAATACATTTTCTTCTGAAGTGTTCCTGGAACATTTATCAAGATACACTATAATCTGAGCCATGAAACAAGTCTTGATACGTTTAAAAATCTTCAAGTCATACAAAGTATGTTCTTTGACCACAGTAGAATTAAATTAGAAATTATTGACAGAAGAGTGTATGGAAAATCCACAAATACTTGGAAACCAAAACTAATGCTTCTAAATAAAAATGTGGGTCAAAAGGGAAAAGGAAATTAGAACCATTGACCCTTGAACAACTTGGTTTGAACATGCAGATCCACTTCTATGTAGTTTTTTGATAACTACAGTCACAGTACTGTAAATATTTTCTCCTTATGATTTTTCTTTTTTTTAATTTATTTTTTAATGTTTATTTTTGAGAGAGAGAGAGAGAGAGAAGCACAGCATGAGCAGGAGAGGGACAAAGAGAGTGGGACACACAGAATCTGAAGCAGGCTCCAGGCTCTGAGCTGCCAGCACAGAGCCTGAAGCGAGGCTCAAACTCACAACCTGCAGGATCGTGACCTGAGCCAAAGTCGGATGCCCAACTGATTGAGCCACCCAGGCGCCCCTTCCTTATGATTTTTTAAAAATTATTTATTTATTTTTTGAGAGAGAGAGAGAGAGAGATTGAGAGAGAGAGCAAGCTAGGGAGGGGCACAGAGAGAGACACAGAATCCAAAGCAGGTTCCAGGCTCTGAGCTGTCAGCCCAGAGCCCGATGTAAGCTTGAACCCATGAACCGTGAGATCATGACCCGAGCTGAAGTTAGATGCCCAATCAACTGAGCCACCCAGGCACCCTCCCTTATGATTTTCTTAATAACATTTTCTCTAGCTTACTTTAAGAAATAGTATGTAATATGTAATATACAAAATATGTGTTAATTGACTATTAAGGCTTCTCGTCCACAGTAGGCTATTAGTAGTTAAGTGTTTGGAGAGTTAAAAGTTCTGCTTGGGGTTTTGATTGTTGGACGTTGGTGTTCCTAACCCCTACGTTGTTAAAAAGGCAGCTGTTGTTTGGACTGAATGGAAATGAAAACACAACATATCAGGATTTGTGGCATGCTGCTTCTGCAATATTTAGCGAACAGTTTATAGCAGTAGATGCATGTATTAGAAAAGAATAGTCTGAAATCAGTGACCTCAACTTCCAGCTTAAAAAGCTACCACAAGAACAAATTCAAACCAAAATAAGCAGAAGAAAGAAAGAAACATCGAAGACAGAATCAATAAAATAGAAGGTAGAGAAATAGTAGAGAAAAATCAGTGAAACCCTAACCTAATTCTTTGAGAAGGTCAATAAAATTGTCAAACCTGTAGTAATGCTGATCCAGGAAGAAAAAAGACATAATCACCAATAACAAAAATGAGAGTGATGACATCACTACAGATTCTACAGTGATTACAAGACTAATTTGAACAACTTTATGCCAATAAATTCTACAGGTTAGATGAACTGACACATTCCTTCAAAGACACAAATGACCAAATCTCTCTCAAGAAGAAATAGATAACCTGAATAGCCTTATAGTTATTAAAGAAATTGATATTAAATACCTTTCTAAGAAGAAAACTCAAGTCCGCATGGCTTCACTGTTGATTTCTACCAAATAATTAAGGAAAAAACAATACCATGTCTACACATATTCTTTCATATTTTGGTGAAGATATGAAGGACAGGGCCAGTATTAGGATGAGGCAGGCAAGGTGCCTGAGGTGTAAAATATGAAGGGCCATGAGAATCTAAGAGTAAGTAGATACCTGTTTAAATACTGTACCCTAGGCTCCTTGCTTGCCTCACCCTATTGCCAGCCCTGGTGGAGTAACTAGAACTCTCATATATTGTTGGTGGGAATTTAGAGTGGTACAAACCCTTTGGGAAAACAATTTAGCCATTTCCTAAAAAGTTAAAAATACTTCTGGTTCAGCTTATAAGGAATTTGGAGGCTTCTACCCCTCTTCTCACAAGAAATATTTGAACTAAATGAAAATCAACAACTTAGAAGCTTTTTGAAGGTAACAGCCCAGGGGCACAAACTCAGTAAAAGACAAAGACCTAATGACAGAACTCTGGAATGCTTCCTTTCCTCCCACATCTTCCCTCCATATCAATAGGGCACCTGTATAATAAGGGAATACAACTGAAAGAATTGCATGTCTCAGACTTCATTTAAGAAATCTGTAAAGACAGCAAGGGAGAGGCACCTGGGTGGCTCAGTTCGTTAAGTGTCCAACTCTTGATTTTGGCTCAGGTCATGGTTTCATGGTTTGTAAGTTCAAGCCCTGTATCGAGTTCTGTGATGACAGCGCAGAGGCTGCTTGGGATTCACTCTCTGTTCCTCCCCCACTTGCTCTCTCTCTGTCTCAGAGTAAATAAACATTTAAAAAAATTTTAAAAAGACAGCAAGGGAGACAAAAATGACACCAGAGGAAATTTTAGCCTCTAACACCTACAGCTACAGCAAACCGTTAATACAGCCTCATTCCTAGCCAAATAAACATAAACTTCACACTAAATGCCTGTTTATGTAAGTTCCTTTTATCCAGTACATCATATCTGGCATTCGACAGAGAATTATAATATATACTAAAGATGAGAAGAAGAAAAACCCACAGTTTAAAGAGCAAGTACTGGAATGAGACTCAGGTGGCAACAATGTTGGAATTATCAGACTGGGAATTTAAAACAGCTGTGGTTAATATATTAAGGCCTTAATGGAAAAGGTAGATAACATGTAAGAATAGATGGGTGATCTATGCCGAGAGATGGGATCTATAAGTATCAAAAGGAAATGCTAGAAATAAAAAACATTAGCAGAAATGAAGAATGCCTTCAATGGATTCATCAGTAGACTAGAAATTTCAGAGAAAAGAATCAGTGAGTTTAAGGAAATGTTAATAGAAACATTAAAATGTGTGGGTTATTGAAAGCATTGCTTAAGGGAAATTTAATAGCTTTAAATGCATATATTAGTAAAGAAAAAAATCTAAAATTAATCTAAGTTTTCACCACAGGAGACAAGAAGAAGAACAAATGATATTCAAAGTTAGCAGAAGGTGAATCACTGTGTTTGTACCTGAAACTAATGATATCGTGTGTCAAGTATACTACGATAAAACGAAACAACAGAAGAAATAATAAAAATTAGACCAGAAATCAGTGAAATTGAAAAAAGGAAATCAATAATCAATAAAACTGAAAGCTGTTTCTTTAAGAAGATCAATAAAATTGATAACTGTTTAGCCAAGTTAATTTAAAAAAATTATAAATTATTAATATTAGAAATGAAAGAGGGCATATCATTAATGTTCTCATGGTCATTAAAGGATAACAAAATATTATGAACAAACTGTATGCCCACAAATTGTATCTGAATAAATCTATACTTTTTAAAGAAATTGAATCAATAATAACTTTTCAAAATAGAAAACACCAGGGCCACATGGGTACACTGGTGAATTGTGCCACATGTAAGCAGAAGTCATACCAGTTTTTTATGATCTATTCCAGGAAATGGAAGCAAAGAGGATACTTTCTAACTTATTTATGTGGCATTAACCTAATACTGAAATTAGACAAAAACGTTATGAAAAAGGAAAACTACAGACCACTGTCTCTCATGAACATGGTTGCAAAAGTCCTTAACAAAATATTGGAAAATCAAACCCAACAATATAAAAAAGAATTCTATACCATAACTAAGTGGGATTTATTCCAGATATGTAAGGCTGATCCAATATTCAGAAAGCAATTAGTGTAATCCATACCTTAATGGGCTGAAGAAGAAAAATCTATATTCGTATCAGATATAGAGAAAACATTTGATAAAACTCAGTACCCATTCATGATTAAAAACACAGCAAACTAGGAATATAGGGGAACTTTTTTCAATTTTTTTAATGTGTATTTTTGAGAGAGAGAGAGATAGAAAGCGGGTGCAGGGAGAGAGGGAGACAACAGAATCTAAAGCAGGCTCCAGGCTCTGAGGTGTCAGCACAGAGCCTGATGTGGGGTTCAGACTCATGAACTGTGAGATCATGGCCTGAACCGAATCAGACACTTAACCGACTGAGCCACCCAGATGCCCCAATGGGAACTAATTCAACTTGATAAAGAATATCTACAAAAACCCTACAACTAATTGTGAGAAACTAGGTGCTTTCCCTCTGAGATGAGGAACAAGGTAAGGATGTCTGTTCTCACCACTCGTTTTGAACATCGCACAGGAAATTCTACATAATGAGACAGGAAAAGGAAATAAAAGGTATATACACTGGGACAGAGGAAGTAAAACTGTCTTTATTCATAGGTATCATGATTGTCTATTTAGAAAATCCCAAAGAATCAGTAAAGATTCTTGAAGCAAAGAAATCAGTAAAGAAATTCCTGGGAACTAATAAGCAATTATACCAAGGTTGCAGGGTTTATTAATATTACAAAAGGTTAATATTACAGAAGTAAATTGCTTTCTTATATGCTAGTGATGTACAATTTGTATTTGAAATTAACACAGCACCATTTACATTAGCATTTCAAAGGAAATGAAATACTTAGGTATAAATCTTACAGAATATGTGCAAGATCTATATGAGGATAACTACAAAACTGATGAAAGAAATCAGTGAAGATCTAAATAAACAGAGAGAGATTCCATGTACATGGATAGGAAGACTCAGTATTGTCAAATGTTCTTTCCAACTTCGTCTACAGATTCAATGCAGTCCCAGTTAAGATTTCAGCAATTTGTTTTTGGATACCAAGAAACTAATTCCAAAGTTTATAAAGAAAGGGAAAAGAATAGCTAACAAAGTATTGAAGAACCAAGTTAGAAAATTGACACTAATTGACTTCAAGACTTACTGTGAAGAGAGTAATATAAACAGTATGGTATTGGTAAAAGAATAGACATAGATCAAAGGAACAGAAGAGAGCTCAGAACTAACACAAATATAGTCAACTGATTTTTGATAGAAGCGCAAATAGTGCAAAAGTCTTTTTTTTCATGTTTTATTTATTTTTGAGAGACAGACAGTGTGAGAAGGGGAGGGTCAGAGAGAGTGGGAGACACAGAATCTGAAGACAGGCTCCAGGCTCTGAGCTAGCTGTCAGCACAGAGCCTGACACAGGGCTCGAACCCACGAACCCATGAGATCATGACCTGAGCCAAAGTCAGACGCTCAGCTGACTGAGCCACCCAGGCACCCAATAGTCTTTTGAATAAATGGTGCTGGAACAACTAGATGGCCACATGCAAAAAACAAAACAAAACAAAAATATATATATATATATATGTACACACACACACACATATATATATAAAGAATCTAGACACAGACTATACACCCTTTCACAGCAGTTAGCGCAAAATGGATCGTAGACCTAAGTGTAAAATGCAAAACTGTAAAACTAGAAGATTACACAGTATAAAATACATGACTTTGGGTTTGGTGATGACTTTAGATAATGGCATCAGATAAAGCACAATTCATGAAAGAAAAAAATTGGTTGGACTTAGTTAAAATTAAAACCTCTACTCTGTGAAAGGCCATTAAAAGAAAGAATACAAGCTAAACACTGGGAGAAAATATTTGGAAAACACATATATGATAAAGGATCAGTATCAGTAAATATACAAATAACTCTTAAAATTCAGCAATAAGAACCAAGCCAACTGAAAAATGGGAAAAGGACTTGAATGAACATTTCTCCAAAGAAGATGTACAAATGACCGATAAGCATGTGAAAAGTCAATATCACTAATAGTTTTAAGTGATAAGTTTTATGTTATGTATATTTTGTCACAATAAAAAAAAGTGGGCAAAATATCTGAACAGGCATTTCACAAAAGAATACATACAGATGGCAAATAAGCATATGAAAAGATGCTCATTATATGTCATTAGGGAATTGCAAATTAAAACATCAGTGAGATGCCACTATACAGATGTCAGAATTGCAGAAATTGAAACACTGATAGCACCAAATGCTGGTAAGAATGTAGACTAATAGGAACTCTTATTCATTGTGGATAGGACTGCAAAATGGTATAGCCATGTTGGAAGATAGTCCTATAGTTTCTGCCACAGTTGCTATCAGAGCTCTGAACACTACTAGCCCAGTGTTTTTTCCATACCATACTCCACTTTCCCGTGTGTTCAGGTGTCTCTGAAAAGATAGAATTGTTAGTGATCATATAATCTGAAATCAGAGTGAGGTTCTTTTTTCTTTTACTTTGAGTCAAAAAGGGTTAACTAATGCCTATCTTTCTATCTTAGGTGTATAGGTTTTCACATTTTCTTCCTAGTTTTAAAAAGTTATCCTCAATCAATTTGTTATGTAAGTAAGGATCTTTCATTTGTATCCCCATTTCATTCCAAATTTATGAAGATTCTACTATAATTATATCAAATGGGATGAGTATAAATAAGCATATAGGTGTTCCTAGAGTTCATACGTGGTTTATTAAGCACACTTGTGTTTAAGCTCAAGAGGTTAGTGATTTCATATTAAAATTTGTAGAACTAATTTGGTATATTCTATTGTGAAACATTTTGATGCTTTGAGTATTCATATTGCTATATAGCATTTATTTTGATATTTGTCTTTTTATAGAAAGAGAAGACTCATGAGAGATGCAAGAATATTTGTCCTCCTAAAGATACTTTTGACAGGACTCTCTTACATACTCATGGTATGAATATGTGCTATTTGTAGACAGTAAATAGATGAATATGTGGTATTTGTAGCATAGCATAAATATCAACAAACAAAACCCTAATTTGGGGACCTTTTATTTCTAGTGAAATTTTTATAGCCTGTGATCCTAATCTTTCAAAAGCTTTTACAAGAAAGATCATGGGTCTCATGGTAGTGTTATCCTTTTTTTATTATTATTATTTTTTTTTATTTTTGAGAAACAGAGAGACAGAGTGTCAGCGGGGGAAGAGCAGAGAGAGAGGGAGACACAGAATCTGATGCAGGCTCCAGGCTGAGCTGTCAGCACAGAGCCTGACGCAGGGCTCCAACTCCCAAAGCTTGAGATCATGACCTGAGTTGCAGTCAGACACTTGACTGACTGAGCCACCCAGGCGCCCCTGTTATCCTTTACTTCAGCAAATATTTATTTAACATCTGGATGCTCGGTACTTTGCCTGTTGATTAAAAATAGTTGAATAAAAAGAGGACTTGTCCTCAAGAAGCTGAAAGTCTCTTGAGTCAGGCTGCAGTGTTGTATATCAAATAATAAGTTCAATGTGGTAAGATTGTATAGAGCTCCTAATTTGTTAAGCCTTAGAAAACTTCCTAGAGTTGATGATTGCCTGTGTTTTAAACTAGCTGTTGAGAAAGATTTATGTGGAGAAAGGCCTTCTGGGAAGAGGGAACAGTTTAAGCAAAAACAGTGGAGTCAAGAGAGAACAGAGCATCTTCAAGTTCGGTATATTGGCTCTCCTGGGAGCAAGATATGAGACTGAAGAAGTAGGCAGGGGAGTCAGATCATGAAGAGCCTTATATGCCATGCTAAGGAATTTTTCTTTTCTAAAAGCAGTACAGAGCTACAAAATATTTTTAACCAGACATGATCAGATTTATGATTATACATTTGACTGTGAAAACAGTTGTAAAAAATAAACTTAAGGAAGATGATAAAATTGGAGGCAAAGAGATAGTAAAAGGCTACTGAAGTAATACAAGTGAGACATCATGTGACCCCCCCCAAAAGCAGTTATAATGAAGATAGAAAGGAATTTAGGCATTTGAGAGATACATTAGAGATCAAACAAAGCACAGGTTTTGGTCATCAGTTAGTTGTTAGTATTGGTGAGGATAGATCAGTTTGCACACTGAGAAGTTTCTGTGGATTTCACAATTTAGGAGATCTTAAGGAGGACATTCAGACTTGAAGTGATAGTTACAGAAACACAATACTATGTGTGAGTACAAAAGAAAGAAATGGAGACTACCAGTGTGGATATGACTTTAGGATTTGAGATATAAGATACTGGTTAGATAGAACACAGAGGAAGAATATTTTTGCATGGTCAACACCAGGTGAGACAGGAGAGGCATTTACATAACCCTGAGAATGAGTGCTTCCTTAAATTTTGTACTGGAGGTCCTCCCTTGCCTCAGCCTACTTTAGGCCCTGGGTTTTAGCTTTATCTTTGTTTGTTTGTTTGTTTTAATGCGAGAGAACTGAGCATGTTAGTATGAAGAGAGTAAGAGCTATTAGAAGGCAACAGTTGAGGATATGGAAAGAGGCAGGGTAATTGAGGATGAAGCAAGCTCACAAAAGAGGCAGAAGGGCATGGAGTCCAACCCAGGAAGGTTAGTTTTGGAAAGAAGGGTACCTCCTCTGATATCTAGTTGGTGAGATGAAAGTAAAGTAGGTTCATTTGCAGGTTTGTTGATGATACAAACTAAATGTCTAAGAAGAAAATTAATATCGTGTTAAAATCTTTGATCATAAGAAATTCTGGATGGGATGGCGGGTATTTTGAACAATAAAAAAGTATTCCTATATTAGAATTGAATTCATTTTTTTAAAACCAGATGCCAAACAATTTCACCAAAACTTAATAAGATCGCAGCCAGCTTTCTGTGTCCATTTAAAGAGCACTTGAAATGTATTTAGTTGTTTTATTGCCACCATGCAATTGATTAAAATTATTTGAAACCTAGGATTTATTCAGTGCTTTGTCTACTACTAGGCATACAGGAGGTGCCTGATAGATGTTTGTTGAGGGAATTTACGTGGTTATATAGTGGCATAGTATAGAATCTAGTCAAATGTATTTTATGGAATAAAATGAAAACAAGATTAAAAAAAATCATATTTTCACTTTTCCCTTTTTCATAGATAAATCCAGGACAGATCTGGAGCAAGTACCTAAGGTAACAAAGCTTTAATAAATGAGAATACTGCTATTTAATAACTTTAACTTTTTATAATCTTAAATATCTTTAATTTTGCCTTGTAAGAAGCTTTCGACTTTCTCACACTTTAACCACTTAGCCTCTTTTGGGACTTTGTGCAGCACTTTTCTTCTCTCTTTCACATCATCAGTTTCTTCTTCATTACTGAAACCTACAAATATATTTAAGTCTCTCTATTCTAAAAAAGAATTTTATTGATCTTACTACTCCTTCACATTATTAAGAGATCTTTCTTTTGTGTGAGGAATTTTGTAGAGATATAATGTAATAGATTGTAATAGATGTCCTGCCGCTCCCCTGGGGAAAAGAGTCCATTGCGTTAATCAGATTCTCCAAGAGGTCAGTGATAACTGCTCTCTAGGGTGAGAAGACACAGAAAGTCAACAGACAGAAGCAGAAAGAAGAGGGCATTCATTTCTAAAGTGGTTTGATTCTTACAAAATAAAATTCAAACTCTGTCATTTAAGGCCCTTAATTATTCATTTCCTTCATAATCACTCTCTTAACTTTTGCTTACTCATCTTTACACATTCTTTATTTCAGCCAAAGTTTTTTTTTGCTGTCTCTGTGCTTTATTTGCACTGTTCCTTTAGTCTGGAAGACTTCTCCCTCATTTCCTCATATCCAATCCTTTCTTTACATTCTCTTGGTGAAATGGCAACCTTACTTGAATACATTACTTTCCAACTGAAGATAATTGGCCCCCTTGCTGAATTTCCATAGCATTTTATGTAGACCTGTGCCTTCCTTTTTAAGGCATTTGCCACTCTTTTTATAAAAGATATTTATGTGTGTATTTTATCACATCTAGTGGATTAAAGATCCTTGAGATTAAGACCTGTGTAATAATTAATCTTTGTTTCCCCCTTAGTGCCTAGCATAAGAGTTAGATTATAAGTATTTATTGAATTAATCAGTACTTTTAAATATATTAAAGCAGGGACTAGAAAATACATGCATGTCTCTGGTTAGATTTTCCCTATCACTTTATACTAATTTTTGGATATAGGTAAAATTGATCAGTAAAAATAAAATATAGCATAGAAATTAATTAGGTAATCAAGTTAAACTGTGTTTCAGGCCTTATGCTAGGTAGTACAGATACAAAGATTAATGAGCTATAAATCCAGTCTTGTTGGAACATATGGTCTTCAGGGGGTTATACACATATCAAATAAATAATTTTTGTGAAGTATGAGATACATAAATATGTGTGGCATATGTACTTGTGTTCAAAGATGGGGTAATTTATGTGTTCAGAGATCGAGTACAGATAATCATACAGAGATAAGTTTGCCCTTTGACTGGGTTGTATTCTCTAGGAAAATAGGAAAGAGCATTCTAGGCTGAAAGCATATACAAAGATAATTAAGCATAAGAGGGTATGGAAGATAGTTGAGCATTGCTACAGTGTAACTCGTAAATAGTGGGAGTGGCAAGATACAAATCAGTGAGGGGTTCAAAAAAAAATGAAAGGCTTTTGATGCTCTTTTAAAAAGATTGGTCCTTAGGTCATGGGACTCTATTGAAAGATTTAAGCAGAGAAATTAATTCAGTTATACTTGCATTTTAAAAGTATATCTAACAGGGCACCTGGCTGGCTTAGTTGGTTAAGCGTCTGACCTTGGCTCAGGTCATGGTCTGGTGGTTTGCAGGTTTTGAGCTCCACATCAGGCTCTATGCTGACAGTGCAGAGCCTGCTTCAGATCCTCCCCACCCCCCCCCAATACATAAACATTTAAAATATATATCTAATAGTAGTATAGGGGATAGATTGAGGAAGCACATCAGTAAATAGCCATGTCTGTAATCCAGAGATAATGAGGGGCTGCACTAATGAAATGCTGTAGACATAGATGAGAGAGAGGATTCAAGTATTATTAAGAAAATATAATGGGTAGGACTTGGTGTCCAGATGGATGTGTATGTAAAGGAAAAAGAGTAGTCCTTTCATAAAATTGAATTTGTTTTGGTTTTAAAATTTAGTATATATCTAATCTATAAAACTAATTTTGAAAGCATTTTAAGCAGGAGAAAATAGAAATATAAATATAGAGAAATTGATATTTGGGGTTTTTAAAAACACTATCAATGGGGGAAATAATAAAGAAATTTTCGGATAAAGAGGATATCTCCCTTTGGTATATGCTTAGTGGGACTACATTAGTGAATTTGATTGCATAGTAATGGAATGATTATCTCCATTGGTAAAGAAAAAACATTTTTCTGTCTCTTATGAGTATTTTTAGCTTGATGA
Organism: Hyaena hyaena; assembly: GCF_003009895.1. NCBI lineage: Eukaryota > Metazoa > Chordata > Mammalia > Carnivora > Hyaenidae > Hyaena > Hyaena hyaena. The sequence continues at coordinate 1,425,681 of NW_024080854.1, forward strand.
AACTATACATTTTTATACAGATTCTTGTGTAAATTAGCATATCGCTTGCTTTTCTGTTTATGTTTAAGATCCAAGTTAATAATTATTAATGGTCTTACAATGCTTGAAGGATAATCGATGTAAAAAACGTTTATCTAATTGAGGAAAATACATTTTTTAATAGATTTTTATGAAACCAGATTTTGCCTTGGACGATTCCTTAACTTTTAATTCAGTTTTACCATGGTCTCATTTTAATACTGCTGGTGGAAAAGGAAATCGTGATGCAGCTTCCTCAAAGTTGCTACAAGAAAAGGTAATTTCTTTTCTACTTTTTCCATGTAAAAAAACTGTATTCTAGTTAAGTAGTATCTTTTGTGTGGGTTCAGATTTAGTTATTTAGTAAAGGCTAGTTTAATTTCATTATTGTTACTGCCTTCAAATTTTAACTGATAAAGTAAAAACATTTTTATTCAATGGAAAACAAGTTGTACTGGTGAAAAAGGAAAAGCTAATTGTGTGAGTGCTTCTTATCCAAAATAACAGTTCACAGAATTTAGGTTGGAAGGATATATTAGATAACATGATTAATTGCTTTTCACTTATACCCAAAAAATATATTGGCAAATTTTATATTCTTTATGATTTAAGACATAGAAAATCAACTTTTGCAAAGGTACTATTTTTCCTTATACATAGTAAGGATGATTACTTTGAAACAAAAATACCACAGTTAAAAAATACGTATTATAGGGGCACCTGGGTGGCTCAGTCGGTTAAGTGTACAACTTCGGCTCAGGTCATGATCTCACAGTTCATGGGTTCGAGCCCCACATCGGGCTCTGTGCTGACAGCTAGCTCAGAGCCTGTAGTCTGTCTTCAGATTCTGTGTCTCCCACTCTCTCTGACCCTCCCCTGCTCATGCTGTCTCTCTCTCTCTCTCAGAAATAAAACATTTAAAAAAATACATATTATATTTTTAGCTTTGCAAAGCCTAATCTTTTACATATTAGTAGTCAGCAGTTTTTAAAAAATTTTACAATGTTCTCTAAGTAGAAGTCAGCAGCTTGAAGGTCATTTAAAGTGTAGAATTTTAAACATATCTTAACTCACATATCGAGAATCTTTTAAAACTTGAATAGGAAGTAAAGGCTTTTGATTTCCTCTCTTTCTCAGCACTCAGTTTAGAGCTTTTCTAAAACTGATTCTCAAACTGAGAAGAAAGCATTTGTTTCAGGTCAGTGACATCTCTTGGCAGTCTGGAAACTTGTCTCAGGAATACTATTCAGTAAATGAGGTCCAGTAACCCAAGAGGAAACTAGTTTGGGGAGAAGAGAAGACATGTAGGCAAAAAATCATGAGTATTCTTTTTCTCACAGTTGAAAATAAAAATGAAGTAATTTTTCCTTTGGCAACATTTTCACATATAAAGGTTTCCCTTGAGTAAGAACAAATTCATAAATCTGATGAAAATGATGGGTTTATGGACACAGACTCATTCCCAAACTGCTTTTTTTCACATTCCAATATATGCGCTATTCGACTAATACCTTAAAAGAGAAAAACAATTAAAGCCAATGAAAATCTTCTCCTAAATACTAATACTTCCTAAACACTTTTAGGAATACTAAAAATTGTTCCCTTTATAGAATTTTAATAGGAAATGAATTATGAAAATATTATGCTATTGAAAAAAATGATCAATGGAATATTGATAACTTGCAGAAATCTTTGAAATTCAAATGAAAGAATTTTCTCATGGTAAATATATAAAGTGACTGAAGTAATGGAATTTTATTTTTTGTTAAGTTCCAGAATCAAGCTTATTATATTTACATTCTGGCTCCATCTTCCTCTATTCTTGTCTTAGAAAAGGAATAGAAGAAAGGATCCCAAGAGAATAGTCAAACTCCCTTTATGATTGACAAACAGCTGTTTATATCTTGCTAGGTTTAAAGAGAGGGGATGCTACAACCAGGATTAAAGAATTTGTATTTTCTTGTAGTGCTACCCAAAGTGCTGGTCTGTGATGAAATAAGGGAGTTTGCACTAGAATGAAAATCATTGCAGTGCTTCCTTTATAAGAAAGTCTTTTCATGAAAAAAACAGTTCAGTGGGCTTAATGATGTAGTTGATTTACTTTCCAGCAAAGTTCCTTATTTTATCATGGACCTCTTAAATAGTTCACAGACTGGCAGCAGCATATAAACTGCATTCTGAGTAGCACTTTCCTAAAGGAATTACTCATTTTCCATTTACTCTTCTGAAAATTGAGTCTACTTTAGCTTGCAGTGTACCCAAGTACCTTTGTCTCCATATTGCTTTTTAGGTAAGTAAGTGCACAGCCTTGTTGAAGATGAAAAGAACAACAACAAAAGGGTATAAACTCAAGAGATTTAAAGTATGGAAAATTTTCTCATTTGTAACCTGTTGTATATTATGATAGATTACTGAAGGAGCCTTGTTGACGATATATGTGATCTTGCATGGTTTTAAGGAAACAGTCTTGGAGACCAAATAATCTCTTCTAATTTTATAAGTCCTACATGTTGAAAGCCCATTAGCCCTTTAACACTGTGGATTCTCCTGAGATGTTGAGAGATAATGCCTAAATTTTGAGCTATTGGTTGAAAACTCTAAAAGTTAGAAATTGGAGAGAAATAGATAATGTAGCCAAAAAAGACATATGCAATTAGAAAGGAAGAAAAGACAACTCAAGTTTTGGAAGTCCATATTTGAAATTAGAAAGTATTTTTAAATATCTCTGTTACCTCTAGGAATTAATCTTGGTTGTGTTACAAATAAAATATATGTGAACTCATTTAAGGCATATTTTAAAATATATCGGAAATAAACTGAGTTTTACAAATTGATAATAATTTTTGGAAGGTAAAATAAGCAGCCTTGAAGAAAATGTCCCAGCGAATTCTACTACTTTTTATCATTTGTGACTGGATCATGAATTTTTTAGTATTTTGAGGAAGTGTGCTATAATAGAGCTTCAGTTTTTGAGTCAGACCTGGATTCAGATTTTAGTTTTGCCACTTACTAACCACATGACTTTATTCAAATTATTTAATGTCTCTGAGCCTCAGTTCCCTCATCTGTAAAATAAGAATACAAATAATACTTGTATTCTAGGATTGTTAAAACTTGAAAGTTATGTATATAAAATACCAGTGCCTGGTACATAGAAGGAGGAGGTCAATAAACAGTAACTATAATAAGCTCTTAGATAAGTGATGTGTGATGGTGTGGAGGTTAAGGAGATCATTCTGTTCAGATCTTAGAACTTCTGAAACTAGATAATAATCTCAGATGACTCTTCCTTTCTAGAAAGTAGTTGATATTTGGAGGGCAGTAATAGGAGCAGAAGAAGGTAAATCAGTTTCTTCTACTCTTCTGTCTTACATTTATTAATCTTGGGGCTGTTACCTTTTATCTCCCTTCCATTTTGCTATGCTCAATATCAAGAAATCCATAATCAAGTAGTTCACACAATGGGATTTAAAATACATATAGAAATCTTATATCATTTTCAGAAAGTATTTGGATAGTCAAAGAAGGTATACTTACAATACTCTGTGATTTTTTTTTTCTTCCCTTTTAAGCTGAGCCATTATCTGGATATTGTGGAAGTAAATATTGCTCACCAGATCTCTCTACGTTCAGAAGCATTTTTTCATGCAATGACCTCTCAACATGAATTGCAGGACTACCTCAAGAAAACTTCCCAGGCTGTAAAAATGCTTCGAGATAAAATTGCACAGATTGATAAAGTAATGTGTGAAGGATCACTACACATTTTAAGACTGGCACTTACCAGAAATAATTGTGTTAAAGTGTACAATAAACTCAAGTTAATGGCCACTGTACACCAAACTCAGCCTACAGTACAGGTGTTGTTATCCACTTCTGAATTTGTTGGAGCATTGGACTTAATAGCAACAACACAAGAGGTTCTACAGCAGGAACTTCAGGGCATTCACAGCTTCCGGTATGTCCTTTAAGTAAGCTATTAGAAATAATGTTAGGAATTTTTAAAGGATAAATTTTACTATGTAATGTTAGCTGAAGAAGTGTGTATTTCAAGTTACATGAGTAGTTTTTTTTCTAGATTGATATGTTTAGTAATGTTATCATTGTGCTAGTTTAGTCTTAGCAAATCTTAAGGATCAATATTTACAGAAACATTTGGATGGAGAAACTAAATTTTCTGGTAGATGATGCTAGTCAATGAAAGGCCAGTCACAGCTTTGAAAATAACATTTTGAAAATGCTGAAATAGTTTTATGTCAAGGTAGTAGATCAAGGTGCAGAAGGAATACCAGTATATCTAAGATTAAGTTCATTTAGGTCCCTGGCTGGCTCATTTGGTGGATCATGTGGCTCTTGATCTGGGGTTTGAGCCCCACATTATGTATAGAAATTACTTAAAAATAAAATCTCTGATATGGTCCTGGGTGTTTGTGAGTTGAGATGATGGAGTAGTGGAGGGACCCTATGCTTGCCTTGTCCCTCAAGCACAGCTAGATAGATGCCAAATTATTCTGAACACTCAAGAAATTGATCTGAAGACTGAGAGAAGAAACTGCACATCTGGAGAGAGAGAAACGGCCACATTCTGGAAGGTAGGAGCTGCGGAGAGTTACTTGGGGGATAAAAGAATTGCAGGTATTGTGGAGGGGAAGGAGCCCTGATAATGCAGACAAAGAGAGAAGGCAGTGTGCAGGGGATTGCACAAGAAAAAGTCCTCCCCAAAACCATTGACTGGGAAAAGGAGAGGGGCTGAGTATTGTAAGTTTACAAGCAGTGAAGCTCAAATCAAAAGTTTTAGAAGTCTGCACCATTATTTGGGTCATGCCTGGCAGACTTAGGGGGTGCTCCTTTGGGAAAGGAGGACAGAGGTCAGGAAGTGGACAGAATGGTCTGAGGATCTCCTGGGTTGCACCAGGAGAAACCATTCTCCTTCTTGGAGTGTATTTGTGAGAGGTGGTACTGCCTCCTCTCAGGGGACAAAAGAGATGGTAGATACCGTTGAGCCATCTCATTAATTAGCACAGCAGCAGAGGCTCCTGCTGAAGTCCGCTAACCAAGAAACTAGCTTTTGACTGTGTTTTACCATGAATTCCGAGCCCCCGCATGGTCATGTGACTGCTTTTCTGGAACAAACCAGCACCAACTATAGCATGCTAAGACACCCTCTTCCAGAGGATCAGCATAGGTTTGTGCTGCACTGGGTCCCTAAAGTTTGGAGTTTTTGAAACCCAGCTGCATGCCTGAGATAAAACACAGGAGGTCTGTGCCACCAGGCAGACAGATGGCTTAGGCACAAGATGAAAGCAGGGTTCCGACAGAAACCTGGGACACAAGAGAGGAGATTATTTGCTCATTTCTGAAGCCTTCCTGGACAGCATCGATGTGAACTCCCCTGTCTGGGAAGGCGAGAGTGGAGTGACCCATTTTCCCCTGCCCATCAACACAGAGAAACTTCAGTAAGCAACACACTCCCCCCAGTGGAGGCTGGAGCTGCTTACACCAAGCCCCACCTCATTGTGCCATGTAGGTGCGTTTTTACTAGAGCAGATTGGCCTGAGAACCAGCATAGTAGGCTCCTTCCCCAAAAGACCAGCACAAATCCCCCACATGTACTAAGTCCCACACACACAGAGTGTGGCAAAGTTTCAGCTCTAGTGGAAATAGGATCAGGCTTATTTTAACAAGCAGACCAAAGCACACCTAGTTAAAACACCACACACTGGACAAGGCCCTAACACTCCCCACTGCAGGCAAGGAGAAATTCTGCAAAGGACTGACCTGAGGGAAAGAGTAGCCAAAACACAGCTACAGTGTGCACACTCTGCAATACTTTCTGATGTGCCGGGGCCTGAACAGTATAGGACCTCTTCTTAATACAGCCATTAAACTCAGGAGCAGGACATATAAGTCTTCCCTAACAGACACATGAAAACAGTGACCTAGAAAAAATGACAAGATGGAGGAATTTGCCCCAAAAGAAAGAACAAGAAGTCATGGCCAGGGATTTAATCAAAACAGATAGAAGTAATATGCCTGAATTAGAGTTTAAAAGAACAATTATAAGGATACTAGCTGAGCTTAAGAAAAGCATAGAAGACACTAGAGAAGCCCTTACTGCAGAGATAAAAGAGCTAAAAACTAGACAGGCTGAAATGAAAAGTGCTGTAACGAAGGTACAGAACTGACTGGATGTAATGACAATGAGGATGGATGAAGCAGAGGAATGAATCTGATATAGATGATATGGGAAATAATGAAGCTGAAAAGAAGAAAGAAAACTATTGGATCATGAATGTAGACTTAAGGAACTCAGCAACTCCATAAAGTGTAATAACATTTGTATTAGAAGAAGAAGAGAGGGGAAAAGGGGAAGTTGGTTTATTTGAGCAAATCACAGCTGAGAACTTCCCTAATCTGGGAAAGGAACCAGACATCCAAATCCAGGAGGTACAGTTAACTCCCATCAAATTCAACAAAAGCCAGCCAATACCAAGACATCATAGTGAAAATTTTTAAAAACTAGAATAACTATGAAAGAAATTGAAGAGAACACAAAGAAATGGAAAAACATTCCATGCTCATGTATTAGAAGAACAAATATTGTTAGAATGTCCTTATTACCCAAAGCAATCTACACAAATAATACAGTCCCTGTCAAAATACCACCAGTAGTTTTCATGGACATAGAGAACAAATAGTCCTAAAATTTGGAACCAGAAAAGAGCCCGAAGAGCCAAAGCAATTTTAAAAAAGAAAAGCAAAGCTGAGGTATCACAATTCTGAACTTCAAGTTATATTACAAAGCTGTCATGATCAAGACAGTATAATAGTGGCACAAAAACAGACACATAGATTAATAGAACAGAATAAAAAACTCAGTAATGGACCGACAACTATATGGTCAACTAATCTTTGACAAAGCAGGAAAGAATGGCCAGTGGAAAAAAAAGAGAGCCTCTTCAACAAATGGTGTTGGAGAAACTGGACCAATTTCTTTAATCATACACAAAAAGAAATTCAAAATGGACAAAGGACCTAAATGTGAGACAGGAAACCATCAAAATCCTAGAACACAGGCAGTACCGTCTCTGACTTCAGTCATAGCAACTTCTTACTGGAATTGTGTTTCTGAGGCAAAAGAAACAAAAGCAAAAATAAATAATTGGGACTTCATCAAAATAAAAGTCTTCTGCACAGTGCAGGAAGCAATCAACAAAACTAAAAGGCAACTTTTGGAATGGGAGAAGATATTTGTAAATGACATATGTGATAAAACTTTTGTATCTAAAATATATAAAGAATTATCAAACTCAACATCCCCAAACAGACACATGAAAAAGATGTTCAATATTGCTCATCATCAGGGAAATACAAATCAAAACTGCATTGAGATACCACTTCATCCCGTTCAGAGTGGCTAAAATGAACAACTCAGGAAGCAACAGATGTTTGCAAGAATGTGGAGAAAGGGAAACCCTCTTGCACTGATGGTGGGAATGCAGACTGGTGCAGCCACTCTGCGAAACAGTATGGAGGTTCCAAATAGAACTACCCTATCATTCAGCATCTCATGGGTTACTTATAATGATATTCTGATTCTGAAGAATATTTCTGTAAAGTGATATTTCTCCATAACAATTATTTGGTAAAACTGAAGGATAGTTCTTACATGGAGAGGCAGGATAAATTCTAGATTCTTTTTTTTTTTATTTAGCTATTTTAAAAATAAATTGAAAAATCTCCTATCTTTAAAAGTTAACTATGATTTAAAAACATTTTTATAAGCATGTGGACTTATATATATATTTGATTTAAATTTTTGCTGCCTTTATTTCTGTCAGTGTTCATAATGTTCTGTCTTTTGTAGAGACCTCAAGTTCATTCTTGAGGCCTTTTACATAATTCCATGAGGTTTTGATTGATAGTTTTCTAACTTTTGTTATGATTTGATGTTCATATTGTACACTTTTTGTTCCAGACTTAGATTCCGCCATTAAAAAAAAATTTTTTTTTAATGTTTTATTTATTTTTGAGAGAGAGAGAGACAGCATGAGTAGGGGAGAGTCAGAGAGAGAGGGAGACACAGAATCCGAAGACAGGCTCCAGGATCTGAGCTAGCTGTCAGCACAGAGCCTGATGCAGGGCTCGAACCCACGAACTGTGAGATCATGACCTGAGGTGAAGCCGGACACTCAGCCAACTGAGCCACCCAGACGCCCCTAATCCGCCATGTTTTAAGGAACACTACTTTCTTTCAGTAGGAAATGGTATTTAGAAAATATGCTCTGGGTACCAGAGGTATTTTTTGCTCCTGGATAGGCCTTTGTAGTGGACAGAGCTAAAAAATAGATTTTTCTTTTTAAAGAAAAAGTAGGAGTTCATATTGCTAGTCCTAATTTAAATTCATGACCATAAAGATTTTACTTCTTTAATCTTAAGTAAAGGACTTAATCATAAGCTGAAGTTGAAAACTGTAGCTCTTAATGACACCAACACAATTACTCATTTATTTTATCCCACAATATACATAGAATGCTCTCAGAACTAATGGTATTATTACTACAAACATGGAGGATTTCTTTTTCTTTAAGCTATATCCTGGTGGGATGAATGGATAAATTACGTTTTAAAGTCACTTGAAATAATTTCTCTTTGTATACATTTGCTGCTAACTTGATGTGCAGTTAAGTTCATTTGTTTTATTGCTTTTGATATTTAAGGATTGAATTATTTTTAGTATTTATTCATTTATTTATTTATATTTTATTTTTGAGACAGAGGCAGAGGGCAAGCAGGGGAGAGTCAGAGAGAGAGAGGGAGACAGAATTACAAGCAGGCTCCAGGCTCTGAGCTGTCAGCACAAAGCCTGACATGGGGCTCGAACCCACAAACCACGAGGTCATAGCCTGAGCAGAAGTTGGACGCTTAACTGACTGAGCTACCCAGGCGCCACAAGAGTGTATCTTTGAGACAGATAATCGAAAAGTGAGATTCCCAGGTCAAAGATTAATTGCCGATGTAATTTTGCTAGGCACTGCCAAACTTCCCTTATGGCAGGCAGTGTTTTAGTTTGTACTAGTGAATATGTTCTAAATTAGCTTATTGTAAGATATTGGTGTCATTTATGAGATCTTATTATCTTCTAATTAGCCCTGAGAAATACAGTTTTCATATTACAAAATACAAATGTATATGTTATTTCATTCACTATTGGATTTTTTTCAGAATTATCACTACACTGCTTACCATATGTTGTTTAGGTAAGAAAAATGAATCTAAAAGCTCACATAATTTATTTTATTTATTAAAAAATATTTTTAAATTTATTTTTGAGAGAGAAAGAGCACATATGGGAGAGGGGCAGAGAGAGAGGGAGACACAGAATCCAAAGCAGGCTCCAGGCTCCAAGTTGTCAGCACAGAGCCCTATGTGGAGCTTGAACTCACTATGAGATCATGACCTGAGCCAAAGTTGGACACTTAACCAGCAGACCCACCCCAGGCACCCCAAAGGTCATATAGCTTAAACTAGTTTTTAAAAAATGTGCTGTATCTGGTCTTAGTAAAGACAGTTGCTAACGTTAGTTTTTCAAGTAAATGGAGTTTATGCATTTTTATTTATTTAAAAAAAATTTTTTTTAATGTTTTATTTATTTCTAGGAGAGAGAGAGAGAGTGTGTGAGCAGGGAAGGGTCAGAGAGAGAGGGAGTCACAGACGGCAACAGGCTCCAGGCTCCGAGCTGGCAGTCAGCACAGAGCCCGACGCAGGGCTCGAACCCACGAACCGCGAGATCATGACCTAAGCGAAAGTCGGACGCTTAACCGACTAAGCCACTCAGGCGCCCCAAGTTTATGCATTTTTAAATGTTTTTTATTCAATAACAGATGTCTAAATTTAAGGTAAAATTTAAATTTAGATATTTAAATATACATGTTTAGAATTTGCACCAAAAATAGCACTTAGATTTTTTTTACATAATATGTAAACAGATTTTTCATTGGCCCATTTCACTTAAATTTTGAAATACTTTGGACCAACCAGATCACCTGTGTTTCATTAATCAGTTGTTCTTCTGAAGCTTTTAGATTGTATGGTAACAATCCCTTTGTATGTGAAGGTAGAGATCCTTAGTGCCCTGCTGACCAGACTGCATGCATCATTCTTGTCTTTTGGATATTGCATGCCTTCTTCAGGGAAATGGTTCCAAACACCGTTTGCAATTTTTGCCTTTACCATCCCGACAGCTCTGCTCATCTGATTAGGGTCCTTCTCTCATCCTATGTAGGATCTATAAATATTAGAGGTAGATTAAAAAGGAACATTATATTTTATGAAAAAAAGTTCCATGGATACACTGTTGTTTAGTAGTTTTGTATTTTCAGTTTTGTGTTTTAATGACTTTAAGTATAATGACCTGGGGGAAATTGTACAGTAACTCAGACTGTTCATAGCAGAGATTGAATTGAACCTGTCTGTCCTTGTGATCCTTTTGATATTTATATCTCCCTCATAGGGCCAGAGTAGGCACTTGTATTTATGGAATAAATGAATGGCTGGGGAGCTAATGGCATTGCTATGCAGTAAATAGTTAATTAGGGAAGGACTTAGAATAGCTGATATTTTGTCTGTGAAAAGCAGACCAAAAAAAGCAAGTCAAGGGGCACCTGGGTGACTCAGTCAGTTGAGTGTCCGACTTCGGCTCAGGTCATGATCTCATGGTTCGTGGGTTCGAGCCCTGCATTGGCTCTGTGCTGACAGCCAGCTGAGAGCCTGGAGCCTGTTTCAGATTCTGTGTCTCCCTCTCTCTCTGACCCTCCCCTGTTCACGCTGTCTCTCTATCTCTCAGAGAAAAGAAAAAAAAAAAAAGGTCATGAAATTTCTAGAACCATGTTTCCTAGAACACATTGAAATGTTTGGAGGTTAAACATGTAAAGAGAAAAAGAATATGGACGATGACATGAAACTGCTGCAGTTATTTTTGTTAAAGGACTTCATTTTACTCAAGCATTACATTGTTACACAAATACTGTTGACTAGAAAAGTTTTACCTACTAATTTCCTTGATTGTGGAGTGAATTTGGGTTTTTAAAGAATTTTTGTCACATTTTCCTCTTCCTTTGTAGGCATTTGGGATCACAACTTTGTGAATTAGAAAAACTAATAGATAAAATGATGATTGCAGAATTTTCTACTTATTCTCATAGTGACTTAAACAGACCACTGGATGATGACTGTCAAATTTTAGAAGAGGTATGTGTTTTGAATTGCAGAACGAAATTGATGTCATTGCTTAGTGTTAATTCCTAACAGTGTTAGTTTAGAAAACATTCTTCTCTGATTATAAGGAGCAAGAAAATTTCAAGCTCAGTCAGACTTCTGTGAAGCCCTTCCCTATGTGACTTGAGCAAGCACGCTAATTGTTCATTATCCTATGAAGTTAGAAAATAAAGTAATTTTATAGCTTAATTAGAAATTGAATTTAAAATGAGGTCTTATGTATAGCTTTTAAACCAAGTTTAAAATATAGATAGAGGATGAATTAACATACATTCACGTGTATGCGTGTACTGGAGTATGTCTTTTATAAAAGTGATCATTATTGTAACTTATCAGTCATTAACAGTCAGCCCCTGTTATGAATATGTTTTATGCATCTACTTATACATCATGTCCAGGCTTCACTTATCTGCTAACTTTTCAATGCTGATTACCACCAAGAACTAGGAAAGGATCCAGAAGCCCTGATAGCAGCCTAAGTAAAGGGATTTTTGTATGTGTTAGCAGTTAATCCCCCAGAAATAGTCCAGGTCATCATTTTAGTTTTCTTGACCACTAATTAAAAAAGCACAGGACTTGTGCAGTATTTGTAGGTCATCAGGGTTTGAGAAGGATACTTTCTACCTACTTGTTGAAATAAGGCTAAACTGTACTCATAGTGTTTTGTCCCCAAGACAGCTTCATTTGATCCACTGTAATGCATTAGGATTTACCTGTTTTTAAAACTGTGACTCCAAGAATCTGATGACAGGATTGCTGTAGAAGAGGATTTTGGGGACTTCTAGAAAATACCATGTGCAGGATAGAGATCTGAGGATCAAATAATAAAATCCTTGATGTTGATTATTTCTACTTCCGAGTGAGATAATTCTATATTTAAATTATGAAATTTCATACTTTTATTTTAATAGGAAAGACTTGTATCTCTTGTATTTGGACTTTTAAAACAAAGAAAACTTAATTTTTTAGAAATCTATAGTGAAGAAATGATTATTACAGCAAAGAATATCATTAAGCAGGTAATTGTACATTTTTATTTGATATATTTTGGTTTAGAATCTATTTTTTAAAATTTTTAATGTTTATTTTTTGAGAGTGAGAGAACGTGAATTGGGGGAGGAGCAGAGAGAAAGGGACACAGAGAATCTGAAGCAGGCTCCACAGTTAGCGCAGAGCCCGATGTGGGGCTTGAACTCATGAATTGCAAGACCATGAAATCAAGAGTCTGATCCTTAACTGACTGAACCACCCAGGCGCCCCTAGAATCTTTTTATCAAATTTATTTTTACATGATCCTAGTGATAATATATATGCATTATAATAGTAACATTTTCTCATTTATTTAAAAACTTAAAATACAGAAAAATAGAAGACAAAATAGACCTACTAGCCAAAAGATTATCCCTTTAAGAATATTTCTCAGTGTAGGGGTATGTGGGTGGCTTAATTGGTTGAGCGTCTGACTTGATTTCGGCTCAGGTCGTGTAATCCCAGTACAATGGGATCGAGCCCCAGGACCATTGGATCAAACCCCACATGTGATCCGTGCCAAGGATGGAACCTGCTGAAGATTTTCTCTCTCTCCCTCTGCTCCTTCCCCCAGCTTGTTGTGTGCATGCCCTTGCTCCCTCTCCCTCTCATTCTTAAAAAAAAAAAAAAGTATTTGTAAGTGTAATTCTAAGTGTAAATTGTTACTGCTGTTTTTCATTGTTGCTATCATACTGTATATATGTTTGTGAATTGTACGTGTATTTCAGAGTCATAAGCATTTTCTCTTATAAGCCTTTTTTTTTTTTGATGGTTGTATAAAATCCCATTAACATTTTATTAGTTATGCCTTTCCTCTGTGTTGAATATTTACATTTTTTCAGTTTGGTACTATAGAACACTGTGACACATGTATTTGGTATAAAGTTTTGTTGGGCTTTTCAATAGTTAAGACTATTTTTCTTATAGCTAATTCCTAGACATGGAATTATTGGTCAGAGAGTGAAAAGTATTTTTAAAACTATTTGATAGAGTTGAATTGCTTTCTAAAAAGATTTTGCCAAATACACTCTCACCTGCAGTAGTAAATTTTTATTTCCTCTTATCCTTGTCTTTAAGAAATTATGATTGTATTTTTTAGTCTTTGTTTTGCTGTTTTACTCTGATAAATATCATTAAACATTAAACTTCAGTTTTTCTAAATGTGAAAAAGAATTTTCTAAGTATGAAAAAGAACAATTTAAATATACTTATTAGGCTTAATGATCATCATTACCAGGTTGAATGTACATTTCTGAGTTTATTTAATGTTTAACTAAAACAAGATTATAATCACATCACTTTTTACTTCTTTTAAACACTGACTAAAACATATTTTAAAATTATTAAAACCACCTTAAAAAATTGTTGGCAGTAGCTACTATTGTAACTCAGCAGTACACATACAAACAATATACATATACACATATATTGTAACTCAGCAATTCTACTCCCAGTATTTAACCAACAGAAATGCATACATAAATTTACCACAGACAGCACAAAATTTCATGGCAGCACTATTTGTAATAAAAACTGGGAAAACCCAAATTCTTCTTTTTTGTTTTTTTTCTTTGACAAACCCAAATTCTGTCATCAGTAAAAAAAAGAGTTGTGGTGTATTTGTATGAATATGGTACAGCTATGAGAATGAATAAATCACATGAAACAAATGGATGAATATCACATCTGTAATGTGGAGTCAAATAAACCAGACACAAAGGAGTATACACTGTACGATTACACTTTTGTAATTAACCTATGATACTAGAATTAATCTATGATATTAGAAATCAAGATAGTAGTATCTTCTGGGAGAAAGTAGTGACTAGGAGGGGTACAAGAGAGGTGTTTACTGGCAGTGTTCAGTTTCATGATCTGAGTTTTCATTACACAAGTGTATTTTTTGTAAAAATTATTGACCTTTGAACATAATTTGTACAATTTCATGTGTGTGATACTTCTAAAAAAGTTTATAAAACACTACTATATTGTAATTCCAAGGATTCTCCTGAAGTCTAAGCATTTTTTTAACTTTTGCATATATTGCAAGAAAACATAACCTCTAAAATGAATTTTTTTGGGAATTTTAATATCGGGCTCATACCTTGTTCCTAAGAATTATGGTTCTGGGTATTGTTTTATTTATTTGGTGTGTGGTTTTGAATAGTTTTAAATAGTAGGGGATTTTAGTCAATATTTAACGGTTCAAACATATCATGGAATAATTATTTAATAGGGTAAATATAAATTACAGTGTTTTATACACCTTGGGGTATGTATAAGGGACACAAGAGACCTCTGGTAAAATGATCATAGTCATTGAGGTAGTTTTTTTCATGGAAGCCATTTTTAATATACGAAGCCATTTTTAATATACAAATGAACCATGAAGTACTTAGAATTCTAAATATATTAATCAAAAATTTTTTTCTTAAAATTTGCAGTGTGTGATTAATAAAGTTTCACAAATAGAAGAAATTGACACAGATGTTGTTGCGAAGTAAGTATAAATATTAGGTTGGGACTTATCAGTCAGGGAAAAGATGACACATTAGGATATTCTGAGGAGGTTTTAATTAAGGAATTATTTACTAAGGTATGGGCAGAGTGTAGGAAAATCACAAGTGACAGTGCAGTATCTTTAAGGGACAAAGGATGAGAACAGTAGAATTCAGAAGGAGAAGGACACTTAGTATTTGAAAGAAAGACCTGTAGTAGTTGAAGTGATCTTCAGTGCTGGAGGCAGTTATCCTGAGACAACCTCTCAGGGAGGGAGGTGGAGCTATCTGTACTTGTCTTCCTTCCAGCCTTTTATTAGGGCTCCCCCTTGGCCAAACCCAGCAGGTCAGCCTCCCAGGGCAGAGAGAGGGTGGAGAGGGTACAACATAGGTATGGAGGAGAGAATTTGAAGATACTCCGTTTCAGAGGATTGCAGTATTAAGTTTAAATTATTTAGATATGTGATTAAAACCCAGCTTCTAATTGACTTTGAGAAATGTGAGTACATAATTTTGAATTGCCTCATGCCTATAATTTTTTTCTTTTCACCCTTAAAATTCCTCTTCTTTCATTTTGAGATTAGTAATAAATAGAACTGTGAATCTAGTTCCTATAGGTACCTGAACTCTAGTGGCCCAAGCTATGAACAGCAATATGGATCACTGTGAAACTTTTCTGGGCCAAACTCATAGAATGAGGATTGAGGGGTTTTAATTTCTACACTATTACCTAGTGAAAACTGTTTCAGAATTAATTGAAGCAACTGTAATAATGCAGGAATCACTAGTAGTTGGAAAAAGTAAGTTAATGGGATTTTGTTAAAAGCCCTATGGACCTGGAGAGTCAGTTATTTTAAATTTAATTTTAAATTTTATTCCATAGGAATTTCTCAAATAGGGTTTCTCTATTTGAGATAGAGATGGGGTTTTGTCTCTATTTGAGATAGAGAAACCCTATTTGAGAAATTCCTATATCTCAAATATAGAAGTATCTTTTGAGAATAAACTCCTAACTGCGCAAAGACAATCATTATTTTTGTTTGAAAAAAAATTTTTTTCTAGGCTTGCAGATCAGATGAGAATGTTGAATTTTCCGCAGTGGTTTGATCTGCTAAAGGACATTTTCTCTAAGTTTACAGTTTTCCTACAAAGAGTTAAGGTAAGCTTATGTGGTTATTAGTTTGTCCAGAATATCCCTAAAATTAGGTCCACTTTCTAGATGTATAATATACATATAGAATCAGATTAGAAAAACAAACACAATTTCTCTGTTTTTATGGTTTTTTAATGTTTATTTCTGTATTTTGATGGGGGGAAGAGAGGCAGCGAGAGGGAATCCCAGTCAGGTTCCATGCTGTCAGCACAGAGCCTGATGCGGAGCTTAGTCTCACGAACTATGAGATCATGACCTGAGCCAAAATCAAGAATGAAACATTGAACTGACTGAGCCACCCAGGTGCCCCTGTTTTTGTAATTTCTCTAAAGAGATGTGGTTTCAAATAAGATTTGGAGTGCTTCAGAGTATTTTGATACTCTATAATGTAGGATAATCTGTTTTATATTAAAGTATAGTGCTTACAGTATTTCCTCTTGTGATTTTGTGATTTTTGAATCTCTCTAGATTATCTAGAGGCACAATATTGTGAAACACTCAAAAATCTGTCCTAAACCACCACAGTTTTCTAAAAATATTTAATCTTGATATAATGGTATTTTTTAACATGTAATTCATATTTAAATTGCTCTAGTCATGTCCTTTATTGCAAACTTTTATTTCACTTTTTAATCTGGCGTCAAGTCAGGGATTATGTATCACTTTTAATTATTCTGTCACTTTAGTATAATCACTTAATTTTAAACCACTCAGTATGAGAAAAAGAATACAGCATTTTTCAATAGAAAAGATGTCACAGACTAATGCATTGTGGTTAGAATCACCAACATGTTATAGCTGTGTTTTAATAAGACAGTGCTTAGGAATTACTGAATATAACAGATTGTTTGTGAAATTTGATATTCTTTGAATTATTGTGTTACATGTGCTAGTTAACATCTCTGGCATCTCCTGCATATTCTGTTAAATGGTCTGGGGGACTTTGGTACTTAATCTGTGACATGACTTTATCAACATTGGAGTGATGCTAAGTCATGTGTATAACCTTTCTAAGTGGGAAAATTTTTTTTAAATGTGATTCACTGTACTTTAGGCACCTACCAAAATGTTGATCCCGTTTATTGGTAGTGATAGATAGCAAACCTATAGATGTGGATTGCTTAAATAACTAGGCCATGTTTTCGCTTTTTCTTATATTCCCACCATGACTTCATCACATATATTTCTATTATATGGTTTGATGTATATTGCAGATTGTATAATCAACCAACTTTTCGGCAGTATCCTTTTTTATTTAAGTATAATTAATATACTGTGTTCTAGGGGTGCCTGGGTGGCTCAGTCAGTTAAGTGTCTGACTTCAGCTCAGGTCATGATCTTGCAGTTGGTGAGATCGAGCCCTTCATCAGTCTCTGTGTTGACAGCTCAGAGCTTAGAGCCTGCTTTGGATTCTGTGTCTCCCTGTCTTCCTGCCCCTTCCCTACTAGTTCTCTCTCTCTCTCTCTCTCACAAATAAAGAAACATTAAATTTTTTTAAAAAATACAGTGTTCTGTTAGTTTCAGGTGTATAATATAATGAATCAGCAGTTCTATAAATTACTCAGTCCTCATTACAGTAAGTGTACCCTTAATCCTTTTCACCAATTTCACCCTTCTCCCCACCTGTCTCCTCTTTGGCAACTACCAGTTCTCTATATGTATGAGTCTGGGTTTTTGTCTCTTTTTTTTCTTTGTTCATTTGTTTTGTTCTTTTATATTCGAAATATGAATGAAATTATATGGTATTTATCTTTCTTTGACTTACTTCATTTAGCATTATACCCTCTAGATTCATCCATGTTGTTGCAGATGGCAAGATTTCATTCTTTTTTATGGTTGAGTAATGTTCTTTTGTATACATATACCACATTTTATCCATTCATCTATGGGTGAACACATTTGCCAGTAATTTTTTTATAGCCATTTCACCATTAGGTTCTATATCAGTTAAACTAAGTCAAATCTTTATTTGATACATGTACAATATGGGAATAGTGATTTGTCATAGTTGTAGTTTCTCATTGTCCCATTTAGACCCCTTAAGCTAATACTTCTGTAAAACATTTTTGAAGATGATACATAACCTATAAATACGGTATTTTTTCTTTGAAAAGAGTTTGTGATTTTGTAAGGGTATGATTTCACTGAAAAATAATGTTAATTACAAGCTGTTCACTTTTAATTGAGAATTTTTAAATAACTACAAATTGGAAAGAACCCAGATGTCTAACAGTAGAGGAAGGGTAAAGTAAATTATGCCTGGTATTCATTACCATGGAATATCATGCAACTGAATTTTAATGTTGAAGAAAATGCATACATAATAACATTAAGTGAAGAGACAATATAGACCTATTTATATGGTATGTTCTCAGCTATGTTAAAAAGATTTATTATCTCTTCATCTTCATAGAATAAAGAGACAGTTTGGTTTTTGGTAGTTATCTTTTGGCAGTATAATTGAAATTTATTATTCATTTGGTTTTTTTCCCCTAAATTTTCTATAAAGAGAGGTATATTACTTTTATAATCAGAAAATGTTGTTTTGGTTTTTACTAGTGTTTACTACATTATAGGAATAAACTGTTTGAAGTTCATATTTAATTTACCAGTACACCAGGGTTCCAGTTTCTTTATACTAACACTTGTTTGTTTTGTTTTTGTTTTTTTTTGCTAGTAGCCATCCTACTGGATGTGAGGTGGTATCTCGTTTGGTTTTGATTTGTATTTTTTTAATGATTAGTGATGTTGAGCATCCTTTCATGTGCTTATTGGCCATTTGTATGTCTTCTTTGGAGAAATGTTTTCTTTCCCATTTTTTAATCAGAATTTTTTGTTGAGTTATAAGAGTTCTTTATATATTGTGGCTTTTTAACCCCTTATCAGACATATGATAGGCAAGTTATGTTTAGTGTAACCTATTTAAGATACTTAATATATATGCAATATATTTTAGGGAGGTTTCTACTTAAAAAATCAATTAAAATATAGAACTCCATTCTTAAGCTTTGGGGAACCCATTTCTCTTGAGTAGTTCTTTTTCACAGGTCACCTTTATGGTGATAAAAGATTGGTAGAAATTCTGATATTAATGACCTTGACACTCATTTATAAGATTTTAAGAAGTACATATGCAGAATTCACTTTTGGGAACTTTAGATACATGTTATTTTAAATCCTTTAAAAATATATCTTGTTTTCTTATAGGCAACGTTAAATATCATTCACAGTGTTGTTCTCTCAGTTATTGACAAAAACCGAAGGACCAGGGAATTGGAAGAGATTTCACAACAGAAGAGTGCTGCAAAAGACAATTCAGTGGACACAGAGGTGGCTTATTTAATCCATGAAGGCATGTTTATAAGTGATGCATTCAGTGAGAGTGAATTAACACCTATAGCAGTCGACACTACCTCTCAAAGAAATGCATCTCCAAATAGCGAGCCCTACAGCAGTGATTCAGTATCCGAACCAGAATGTACTACTGATTCTTCATCCAGCAAAGAGCAGACATCATCATCTGTTACTCCAGGAGGTGTGGATATCATGTGAGTATGCTGACTACTGCCAATTTTACAGGATTTTGAGTAAGACTGATTTTTCAACTTTTTGAAAAACGATATGAACTTTGGTCTTGGAATTTAACAAAAATAAATAAATTTTACAAAACACATATCTTTTGGAAAATGTGTAGGATGTAAGGAGGTAAGCATTGGAAGTAATCAAAAATTGCAGGATTTTAAGGCTGGAAAGGGACCGTTTAATTAAATGCCCTTATTTCAGAGTGTTTAGTTAACTTTTTTAAAGTTACTAGTGGCAGAACTTGTCCTAGAAATCAGGTCAGCATTACCTTATTTTTCTCTTTTCCTATAATTCCTTTATATTTTGCATATAGTGAAGATCTGTTTGATTTACAGGTTTTTTCCAAAGGCATGAATTTCCAAGTGGATCACACCATCTTTTCAACCATGACTTTTTAAAACTTCTTATTTTGAAATAATTTCAAATTTACTGAAAAGTTGCCCAAATTATACAAAAAAGTCATACATTGCATTCAGAGTTCACCAATTGTCCTAACAATCTCTTGTGTAGAAAGAACAAAACAGAGCAAAGCCAATAAAATTTTTCAGATCCAAGAATAAAGTATGGATTTAATTATTGTTAAGAATAATAACTCAGTATGTACTTTTGTTTATTTTTGCAGAAGTCAGCTTATGGCCAAGGAGCTTATATAGGTTGCAGTTATAGCATAAAGTCCACTGTAATACCTCTCTCCTCACCAAAAAGAAAACCCTGAACTACATATTAATAAAAATATTTTTTCTCTGTTTGGGCTAACCTTTCATACTTACTGTTTAGCGTGCAGTCTAAAGCTTATAAGACGTGTACAAATCCTATAGCTTAAACAGTATAGAATTTTGTTTCTGTCATGTAACACTTCAGAGGTGGGAGGTTCCCAGCCGAGAAGGCAGCTCTGCTGTCCTTATTTTGTAGCTTCCATCTGTGTCTAAAGAGGCTGTTTGAGCTTTTATCATCAAATCTGCATTCTTAGCAGCAGGATGGAGAAGTACCCACCTTAACTTTTTGTTTTGTTTTAACTTTTTACTTGGAGTATAATGCACATATAGGCCAATACAACAATTGTATATGTTGCTCAGTTAAAAAATAGAACATTACCAGCTGTCTAGAAGGCTTTATTGCAACCATGTTTTTACTCTTTACCAAGGGAAACCATGAAAACTGTTGGTTTGTCTGGTTTTTAAACTTTATATAATAGAAACATAAATGGAATCATGTTCTTTTGGCTTAGATTTCTTTCCTTCAACATTATGTTTGTGCTGTTATCCTAAGTTGTTGCATGTAGCAGGAATTTCTTTTTATTTGTGTATAATATTTAACTTTCTGCCTATACTATAATGTATTCTACTGTAAATGAAATTTGTGTTACTTCCATTTTGATTGTTGTCAACGTTCTTCTAGGTATCTTTGGTATACATGTTCTAAGCATTTCTGTCAAATATATACCTAAGAATGAATGCGGTATGTGAATGATTAGTTTAGCTAATAAAAGTTTCTCAGAATGATTATACTCTTTTACAATCCCATCAGCAATGGGAAAGAGTTCCTGTCTTTCTACATCTTCATTCAGTCTTGGTGTTATCAGTCTTTTACATGTTAGCCATTCTGGTAGGTATGTTATAGGTATATTAGTTTTAATTTTTATTTCCCTGATCATTGGTAAGAGATCAATTTTCATGTATTCATTGACTTTGGGTATTCTTTTTTGAGAAGTGCCTATTCAAGTCCTTTTTCCACTTCTCTACTAAGTTGTCTTTATTTCTTACTCATTTATGAGAGCTCTTTATGTAGTCTCAGCACAAGCCTTTTGTTAGTTGTCTAGATTATAAACATCTCCTACTCTTATTCAGGTCTTTGGTGAGTAAAATTTCTTAATTTTAATATAATCCCATGATTCATTCTTTTCCTTTATGGTTTGTATTTTTTTTCTTTGTCATATTTAAGAAATTTTTCCCTGCCCTAAGGCTCGATGATATTGTGTTATGTTATCTTCTAGAAGCATTGTTACTACTCCCATCATGTTTAGATCTACAATCCATCTGAAACTGATTTTCGTGTATAGTATGTTTTCTGTTTTCCTATATGATTATCTTTCTGACCTCACACCATTTGTTGAAAAGACTGTCCTGCTCTGTAGTGTCACTCTTTTCTCAAGTCAAATGTTCTTATATGTATGGGTCTGTGTCTAGACTCGATTTTGTTCATTTGTCTATCTTTGTACCAATACCATTAAGTAAAATTGTCTTAGTTACTATAGCTTTTTAATTAGTCTTAAAATCTAAAAGAGTAATTTCTCCAACAGTTTATTCTTCCAGGATTGTCTTGACTATTATTGGTCTCTTGCAAACCCATATACTAATTTTAGATTTCTTAGTTCTCTGTTCCTTTTACATAGATTTGTTTATATCTTATCCTTTCTTTTTAAGAGCACAATCCAGAATTTGTACTTAATATTTCCACCCGCATCCTAGTGACCAGAATATTATCGCATGACTATATCTACCCATAAGGGAGGCTTGAGAAATAGAGCCTTTAGCTTGTTGGTTATTTGCTAGCTAATAGTTATGTGACAGAAGAGAGAAAAGATCTTAAGAGATAGATAGTAGTCCTGCCATAGCATTTGAGATTACTTCAAATCAGATACAGTCTCATAGTTTTTATCCCTTCCTTCCCACCTTTGTTGTGGCTCGTTTTACACTTTGAAGCTTCTCTGGCGTTCCTCAATGACATGCTTCCACAGCATGAAAGCATAGTTTCTATAGATGGTTCCTTCTGTGTTCAATAGGCACATACATGTCTGAAAACTACCCAGCCCAAAGGGGCAGTGGATTGAGTATATTTATACATGTGACCCTAACTAGTTCTTTCTTACAAGGGCTCTGGCTATTCCTGTATCGAGTGTTTTTGCCAAATACAATTGTGTCATGGATACAATACATGCAAAACTGATGTCTGATATTTTATCTTTTTTAGTGGTAGATTTTCATTATTTTCTTATATTGTCAAAATAACCTACAATTTTGTAAGCTAACTGCAATGCAGATATGAGCACAAAAGAGTAAATAATTTACCAGGCAGGAAATGGGAAAGGAAAAATAATGAAAAGAATTAGAAAGTTTTGTTTTGTTTTTTAAACATTTATTTTAAATTGTAGTTAAAAACACATGACAAAATTTACCGTCGTAACCATTTCTAAGTGCCCATTCCAGTAGTAGTGAGTATATTTATGTTGTTGTGCAGCCTATCTTTGGGGCCTTTTTCATCTTGCAAAACTAAAACTCTCTTCCCAATTAGCAACAATGACCCATTTCTTCCTCCACCTGTCCCCTGGAAGCCACCTTTCTACTTGTGGTCTTTGTGAGTTCAACTACTTTAAGTGCTTCATTTAAGTGGAATTATACAGTATTTGTCCTTTTGTTATTGGTTTAATTCATTTAGCATAATGTCTTCAAAGTTCATCCATGTTGTAGCATGTGTCATAATTTCCTTCTGTTTTAAGGCTGAATAATATTCCATTGTATGTATACATCACATGTTTTTATTCATTCGTCTGTCATTGTACTTTTGGATTGCTTCCATCTTTTGGCTTCTATGAACGTGGGTATGCAAATCTCTTTGAGATTCTGCTTTCAGTTATTTTCTATATATACCCAGAAGCAGAAATGCTGCATCCTCTTTATGAAGTTGTTTTTGGTTGTTTTTGTTTTTCTCCTGTGAATGTGAAAGAGATCCAATTAAACTTAAAATATTAAAATTCTTTTTAGTGGCACCTGGGTGGCTCAGTCAGTTAAGTGTCTGACTCTTGATTTTGGGTCAGGTCACCATCTCACGGTTGGTGAGTTTGAGCCCTGTGTTGGGCTCTGCTTTGATAGGGAGCCTGCTTGGAATTCTCTCTCTCCCCCTCTTTCTGCCCTTCCCCCGCGTGCTCTCTCTCTCAACATAAATAAATAAAATTCTTTGTAAAAAGCAAAATTACAAATAACTAAATTAAGTGATTTTTCTAAAATACCAAGCTTCCTACCTTTTTGGATTGTCACCCTCTTAAAGACTTGACAGTTGTTTTTATCTGCTATTTTCTGGGTTTTTTTTTATCTTTGTGAATTGCTAGCATATTGCCAAGAGTTTCATATTCTTAATCATTCTATTACATGGAAACAAATTTTAAACATGCTTTACAAAATACAATTTTCTTTCAGTAGTAAATTTGAACTTTTATTATTAAAAAACTTTTTTTTTAATGTTTAATTATTTTTGAGCAGGAGACAGAGTATGAATGGGGAGGAGCAGAGAGAGAGGAAGACACAGAATCTGATGGAGGCTTCAGGCTCTTGAGTTGTCAGCACAGAGCCTCACGTGCGGCTTGAACCCACAAACTGCAAGATCATGACTTGAGCCAAAGTCGGACATTCAATCGACTGAGCCACCCAGGCTCCCCATAAATTTGAACTTTAAAATTTAAGCAAACAGTTTTGTGGGAGTTGGCATCGAAATAGCATTGGACTATTTATATAGAAGTAAATTTTGGAGTAGAAGAAGCTTAGCAGATTAGAAATGGAATTAGACTGATTCTAGGTTCTAGTCTTACCCTTTAACCTTGTGACCTTGGGTAGGTCATTTAAATTTTGAATCAGTGTCCTCATCTGTAAAGTAGATATTATCTACCTGTCTTGGGCGTGTGAGAACCAAACAAGTTGCTTTTTCTGAGAGTAAGAATATTAATCCCTTATTTTATTTATTTATTTATTTTATTTTATTTTATTTTTTAATTTAATTTTTTATTTATTGCAAGAGAGAGTAAGTATGAGTAGGGGAGGGGTGGAGGGAGATGGGAAGAGAGAATCCCAAGTAGGTTCTGCTGTTGTCAGCATGGAGCCCAACATATGCTTCGATCCCATGAACCATGAGATCATGACCAGAGCTGAACTCAAGAGTCAGATGTTAACTGAGTGAGCGAGCCAGGCATTCTTCCCTCTATTATTTTAAAGCATTGGTAAATAAATTTAATGATACTATAATTTTAAAAGATAGCAGGCAATAACTTCCCTTAATACCTTAACCCAGTTAGCGTAGTGGTTTGCCTCAACTAACATGCATCAGATTCTCTTTGTAAGATCTTTGAAAGTTATTTTAATTCAATTGAAAGGGAGAGAAATGATGCTAAGGCATTTAAACTTGGTTCATAGTAGCACTGCATTGAATTGTTGGTATGGAATCAGTGATCTTTATACATGCCCCAAGGAAAAAAAATGTTTAAACACAGAAAGTCTCCTCAAAACTGGAAAAAAAATACATTTCATCTTATAAATACTTCTGTTTGATTGTCAGTTCCTTGAGGACAGCAACCTGTTGTGTCCCTTCTTGTGCAATGCTCAGGAGATATTAGTTCAGTTGAACTGAATATTAGCTGTCATAAGTACAAAAAGATGCCTATTTGTCATGAAATAATCTTCTTTCTTCCTTCTTCCAGTGTGTCATTCTAAGCACCCTGTGTAAAAACTGCCAAAGGTACCACCTTGTACCTAACTAGAATTTTTTATTTTTGCTGTAAGTTTTGTAGAATTTCCAATCAGTCTGAAATACCTATGGAAAATGCTACAGCAGAGAAAGTTATTTTTATATAAGATTAGAGTAAAATATTTGTATTATCCAAACTTATTTAAGTGATGCTTCACTACACAAACCAAAAGTATTTGATACGTTACAGAATTTTTCCTCAAATGCAAATTTTACAGCTTTTTGTTTTTTATTAATATGCTACCTGTGAAGACAATATACTCACAGTTTCCCTGACTTAATCTCATTTTATCATTTTCAGGGTCAATGAAGACATGAAATTAACTGATTTAGAGCTAGAAAAACTGGCAAATAATATCCAGGAGTTATTGTATAGTGCCTCAGATATATGCCATGATCGAGCCGTCAAGTTTCTCATGTCAAGAGCAAAGGTTAATTGTTTGATAAAGCTTTAGATATTTTCAATGTAGTATAATTATTTTGAAGATCTAGAATCATATTTTTGCTTGTGTCCCTGTGTTCCCCATGTGTATTTTATATATATATATATATATGTATGTATATATATATTTTTTTTTTTGAGAGAGAGTGAGCAAGCCTGAGTAGGGGAGGGGGAGATGGAGAGGGAGAGGGAGAGGGAATCTTAAGCAGGCTCCATGCCCAGTGCAGAGCCTGACAGTGGGGCTCAGTTTCATGACTGTTAGATCATGACCTGAGCCAAAATCAAGATCATTAACTGAGCCCCATAGGGTGCCCCCATCGTATTATATTTTTAAAACTTAATAAAGTTAACAGTACTGGTGTGGCCTAATTGAGAGATGTTGAAATGTAAAATAATCTAAATGAAAGAAATAGGAAAATTTATTATTCTTTGAAAAAAATTATTAAAAGACTAATTTTGAAATATACCTTTAATAATTTGAAGTTAATATGCTGTTTTATATATGTATATACCATATATGTGTGTATAAACTAAGTTGGTTTTATAACTTGTTCATATTTAATTTTATTCCTAACTCTCTGTCATGATTTTTGTGTTATATTTAAAATTTAGGATGGTTTTCTTGAGAAGCTAAATTCCATGGAATTCATAACACTTTCTAGATTAATGGAAACATTCATTTTAGATACTGAACAGATCTGTGGAAGAAAAAGCATGTCATTACTTGGAGCACTTCAGAGCCAAGCTAATAAGTTTGTAAACAGGTTTCATGAAGAGAGAAAAACTAAGCTGAGGTATCATTACCATGTTCATTCGGTTTTTCAGTTTTTTCCCTTTTCTTTATAAAACATGATTATATTTAATTGATTGGCTAACCAAAATCCCCCAAAAACTTAGTTTTCACTAAAGGCAGACAGTGGAATTAAAATCCTATTTCTTGGCATTCCAAAATGGAATTAGAATGTTTATTTACTTATCAGAAAGATCCTCAGTAGATTGGCTTTTTTTCCCCCCATTCATTGGTGAAGTTAATTATGTTTCACTACTCTTCTTGGTTAGTTTATTAAAGTATACATTTATTTAAAAATTCTTAGTACTAACAACAGCTAGTGGTCATTACTGTTTAAAAAGTCAGTGCCTTGTTCTTTAACCAAAGAAGATGGTGTTGAAATACTGTATTTTTTTAATGTTTGTTTATTTTGAGATGGGGGAGGGACAGAGAGAGAGAGCGAGGGAGAGAGAATCCCAAGCAGGCTCCATGCTATCAGCACAGAGCCCTACATGGACGGGGCTCAATCTCACAAAATGTGAGGTCATAACCTGAGCCAAAATCAAGAGTTGGATGCTCAGTCAGCTGAGCCAACCAAGTGCCTTGGTGTTGAAATACTGTTAAAGTTTATTTTCCTTTTTTCCCCCTTTTGAATAGCCTCCTCTTAGACAATGAGCGCTGGAAACAAGCTGATGTTCCTGCAGAATTTCAGGATCTTGTTGATTCTATATCAAATGGAAAGATTGCTTTACCTGAAAAAAAGTCAGGGGGTATGTGTATTCTTTCACATGCTGTCTTCCAATTTTACACTGTTTATTCATTTTATAGGAACGCTTAACATTTCTATAACTGACACTGTCTCTGGAGCTAATAGTGCCAGCTTTGTAAGTAATTGACTGGAAAAGTTATGTATGATAATTTGTAATAATAATTTCAGATATTTATTGAGTGTTAACCATATGCCAGACACTGGGCCAGGTGCTTTTATATGCATTATTCCAGTTTATCCCCATAACAACATTTGCTGAAGATGCTATTGATACCTTGTTTAACAGCAAGGAGGTATAAGGCTTCCAGAGGTTAAGGAATTTTATACAGATGATGAACTGATACTTGAAACCAGTTTCATAATAATTTCATAGCTATATTCTTAACCACCATACCATATTGTTTAAAGACATGTATTCATTCATTGAATACCAGTAAGCTTCTACTATGTGTTAGATATTGAGACAGAGATAACAGTTATAATTCTACTTTAAAAGGGCTAAGTCTAGGGGCACTTAGGTGACCCAGTCTGTTAAGTGCCTGACTCTTGATCTCAGCCCAGGTCTTGGTCTTGGGGTCATGAGTTCAAGCCCCATGTTGGGCTCCATGCTAGGCATGAAACCTACTTAAAAAATAAAAATAAAAGGGATAAGTCTAATTTTTAAAAAATGTGGATTAGCAATCACAAGTAATGCAGTAGTGACATAACAGAGAAAACCAAAATGTAAAAAACTGTAGGAAAAGAAAACTATGAAGGAGACTCAGAAGGAAAGGCCAGAGAGGCAGGAAGAAATCCAGAACATAGAAGTAAAAAAATTAGAGTTTCAAGAAGGGAATTCTTGAATGCCATTTGGGTTTCATCTAGAAGAAATACAGTGGCTGGAAGATACTTTTGTATACCAGTTAAAGTAGACCTGTCATGTGATAATAATGTAAACTTAAGTACAACTTATCGTGTAATATCATATTTGAAATTATAAGACTATCAAATATTTTTTCTAATTTTTTAAAAATTTTGAGTAGATTCCATATCCAAATGGGGGTTGAAATTTACTACCCTGAGATCAAGAGTTACATGCTCTACTGACTGAGCCAGCCAGGCTCCTCAGTTGTTGAATATTTTTAATGTTTATTTATTTTTTGAGAGAGGGAGAGACAGCATAAGCAGAGGAGGGGCAGAGAGAAAGAGAGACACAGAATCCAAAGGAGGCTCCATGCTCTGAGCTGTCAGGACAGAGCCCAACGTGGGGCTTGAACCCATGAACTGTGAGATCACGAACTGAGCTGAAGTTGGAAGCTTAACTGACTGAACCTCCCAGGTTCCCCCTAGTTGTTGAATATATTTAATGGAGGAGGCAGATCGATTTTCAAATTTTATACATTTAATGAAAGTTTAATATTTTTACCTAGAAATATTTTTAAATTGTGTATTTCGCATTTTCACAAAATGTGACTACACTACAAAAGAAAGACTGAGTAAAATACAGATAGTGACCACTAGTTTGACATGTAGGAGATTATTTGCAATTTTAGTAATTCAGTAGAGTGACAAAATCAGATTGTACTTCAGTACTAGGTAATTTGAAGGGTGAGGACCTGTAAACAAATGTAGTCTCCTTTTTCGACAGGTTTGGTTGTGAAGGCAAGTGAATGATGAAGTAGCACTAGAGACCTAGGAGAGTAATTAGATTATTACTTTAATCCACTCAGGGAGTTGAAAGAATAGTTTTAAGGTAGGAGAAGCTGAATTATATTTTTATGCTTAACAGAAAGAGGAAGAATGTTAAAGATAAGAGTGTAAGAGTGACAGAGAGATTTTAAGGCAGGGCCTCTGGAATGAAATCCAGAGTTGAGGAGAAAGCTATCTCTTCTAACACTGTGACAGGAGAGAGGGGTTAAGGACAGGTGTAAAATAGCGTAGTTCATATAGGATGGAGAGAAGAATTGAATGAATTAACTAGATTTCTGTTGCCTAGTGACCATTTTTTAGGTAACAGTGTTGGGTGATGGTCATAATCTTAATTGATTTTAAGATATTAGCAAAGTGAAAGTATTCAGGTAGCAAAGATTGAAAGAAAAACACCTATTACTCTAAATCACAATTTAAAATTATAAAATTTATCTCTCATTTATTCTTTCAAGCTAAATTTGATGGCTTACCACTTTGTGAGGTGCCATGCTAGATGACAATGACATGTTTTTTTGTCCTAAACAGCTCAGAGTCTTAAAATCCATTGTCATGAGAACATAACAATTTTTTAGTTAAAATATAGAGTGATTGACTTAACCATGTGTCTTTTTTTTTTTCAAAGTGAACTATTTATTTTCACTTTCTCTTTGGAGAATACTGACAATAAGAGGCTTCTTTTATACACCCCACTTCTGTCCCAGTCTTTTATTTTTTCCTCTGAGTGAGAAAGTACATGCTATTAGAAGTCCATCAACATTTTACTTGTTCTTACCAAGTTAAGGATCGTTGGTTATTATTCATTCAGTGACCACCATCCATTAATGAGTTACTAGCTACTTGTCTGGGTATTGGGGAAATGAAGGTTAATGGATAACAGTTAATATTAATTGAATGCTTACCTAAGGCTAGACAGTTTGTTCTAAGCACATTACATTGTTATCTCATTTATAGGCCCATGAACTAGATACTGTTAGTATTCCCATTAAACAAATATGGAAAATAAGGTGCAAAGTGATTTAGGCAATTTGCCTAAGGTTACAGAGCTAGGGAAGTGGTAGAGCTGAGTTCCACATACAGGCCAACTGACTTTCGGGCCCTTTTCACTATTGCGCTCTGCCGCTTCTCTGTAACGTAGAGAATTGGTTAAGACACATCCCTGTCTTCAAAAATTTGATCTGATATACAAATTAGAAAATAGAAATTGTATCACACTGAAATTTCTTCCTTAAAAGAAATGAGGAAGTATATATTTAATGTCAGATCAAAGGGACTTGAGGCTTAGGGAAGCATGATGATAGACCTGTGATAATCTAATAAATCTGGCTGATTCAGGACAATAATCCAGTGTACTTTCTTTTCACTTCAACATGCTGAATTTTGCTTTATAATGATAAAAAATACCACATGCTGAAAATAAAGTACTTATTGGACTAAAGTCTTGAAAATTATATAATCTCCCTATTGAATATAGAAATTAGTTTATATTCTAAGAATAATAGTATGGACAGTCAGTTGAAATTCTAGTTTTGCCTTTCCAAACTAATGTATTATTTTTTCTACTTGCTGATCATCTACCAGAGGCCAGACCTAGAATAAGCAGTTTGTAGTCATGATGTCTGTTGTTAACAACAACACTGAATGATAGATTCCGTTATCCATGTTTAATGGATATAGATGTTGACACTCAAAGAAGTTAACTAATTGACACAACTTCATGTATACCGTGATTGGCAGTACTGGAGCTCAAATCTAAATTTCTCTGACTTCAAACCCGATATACTTTATTCTGTGCCAAACTGCTTCCTAAGAAGTAGACATTTGTGTTCAGAAATAAGATAGTTTCTGGCCCGACCAGCCCTAAATTAGAACTGTCTTCTCATTTTGTCCTAGGTTTAAATTTTTTTTTCGTGATTTGTTTAGTCTTGTTCCTGTGTCTCTCTTGATTATTTGCTTTACTCTCTAGTTACAGAAGAAAGAAAACCAGCTGAAGTTCTCATTGTAGAGGGACAACAGTATGCTGTCGTTGGGTGAGTGACACATTTTTCTTTATTAGTTGAGTCAGTCATTTAAAACACAGGTCTTCTAGTTACCCCTTGATGTGAATTGGAAATTTTAGATTAACAATTTTATTTATTTTTTAACATGTTTACTTTTTACTTATTTATTCTGAGATAGAAAATGTGTGCAAGTGGGGAAGGAACAGAGAGAGGGAGAGACAGAATCCCTAGCAGGCTCTGTGCTCTCAGTGCAGAGCCCGACCTGAGGCTTGAATCCAGAAACTGTGAGATCATGACCTGAGCCAGAATCAGGAGTTAGATGCTCAACTAACTGAGCCACCCATGTGCCTCACAGATTAACAATTTTAAATCTTAAAAATAATTTAAAGCAAATTTTTATGGATTCCTATTTTCTATATTTTATAGTATCCTATATCTATTAGGAACTATACTACTAGTTTTACCAAAAAAAGGGTTGATAAATTTTTTCATGTAACAAGAAATCTAGACGGTATACAACCCAAGGGTAGAATATTGGCTCTGTGATGTTATTAATATTTCAAGCTCTTTCTGAAATATTTTTTGAAATATTTCAAAATATTATTTTGAAAATCTTTTTCTGAAGTCTTTTTAATGTTACAGCATATAATTGAAGTTGTGGGCTTTGGAGTCACACAGCTAAGGTTTGAATCTCAGAAACTCTCTTACTCTTTGTGACATTGAGCAGGTTACTCTGTGTGGCTCAGCTCTCTTAACAACACATGAAAATAGTACTAAAAATTATTACAGAATTAAACATATAACTCATATGAGGCATTTTGCATAGTTCTAGCACCTAATAAGTTGAGAGTTGTCACTTATTTCTGATATCTAATTTGTCATTAGGTCTTTTACTTTTTTACCAATAACAGTATTTCAAATCCAAGTTAGATAAGGAAAATATAAATTCTAGTTTTGTCTAGTACTATATGCCATTTTTTAAATGGGTAGTTAAAATAATATCTTAATATTCTTTAACAGCACTTCATAATTAAGTGTTCTCATAGCCACAATCTCATTTAATTCCTACAACCACATTGTGAAATAACACTTCAGGGATTATTATTCCCTTTCTACAGTTATGAGAATTGATGCTTAGAAGTTTAAGTGGTTGATATAAAATGACCCAGATGGAGTAGAATTAGAGTCAAGGTCTAATTCCCAAGATCAAGACCAAGATTCTTTTTCACTTTTGTTTCTTGTCACTGTATAAATCTTTTCTGAAATACACACCCCCTCCAGGAAGAATTGATTGATCCTTTCCTTGAGACTCCATGTGCATCTATAATAGCACTTTCTTTAGTATATTAGAATTATTTATGTATATATATATGTGTGTGTGTATATATATATATATATATCTCCCTGGTTAGTCTTGAGTTCCTTAAAGATGGTTATCATGTCTTATCATTTTTATCTTACTTTGTACCCAATAAATAAACAAAAAGTATATATAGAATTGATGCATTTTCTCCATCTATATTATCCAGAAATCTGACAGTATACCCTTCGTGAATGAAAGCTTCCCTTTTTTTTCCCCCTCTGGAGTTCGTTCTTTTTTTTTTTTCCCCCCAGCATGAAAATGATTTTATTTTGAGGGATTCTTTTATTTATTTATTTGTTTGTTTTTAATATAATTTATTGTCAAATTGTTTCCATCCAACACTGAGTGCTCATCCCAACAAGTGCCTTCCTCGTTTCCCATCACCCACTTTCCCCTCTCCCCCACCCCCTATCTACCCTCAGTTTATTCTCAGTATTCAAGAGTCTCTTATGGTTTGCCTCCCTCTTATGGTTTTCCACATATGAGTGAAAACATATGGTATCGGTCTTTCTCTGTCTGACTTATTTCACTTATCATAATACCCTCCACTTCCATCCACGTTGCTGCAAATGGCCAGATTTCATTCTTCCTCATTTCCAAGTAGATGCATATATATATATTCCATCGTATATATAAACCACATCTTCTTTATCCATTTATCAGTTGATGGACATTTAAGCTCTTTCCATAATTTGGCTATTGTTGAAAGTGCTGCTATAAACATTGGGGTATATGTGCCCCTATGCATCAACACTTGTGGAGTTCTTTTCTAATTCTAGTAGGGCAAAGCCTTTTTCAACCTTGTAATCTTATCCCTTCAATCTAATTATGATTTCTCTCCTTAGTTACCCATTATCTTATTATTCTTGCTTGATGGCAGTGGTCACCTCCGGCTATCTGGCTTTCTGGCTCAGTAGGCAAAGAAACCATTCCCCAAAATTTAACTCCCTGGCTAAGGGGAGAATTTGTTATCTTCTGAGGGAAGACTACAAAAGATAAACAGTGAACCCCTGCCTAGTAAAGCAAATACTAGAAATATGCATGGAGAGTAATATATAGTCTGACATTAAGCTGTTTTAAGAACTAGGTTCCTTGAATCACTACTTCCTGATTTCCTTCAGACTTTCATAAAACATTATTTTACATGGATCACTCATTTCTAAGCCTCTCATTGAACTTAAATGTCTTATAATCAATGGCCCTATTCACCTTAAATCTCATTCTTAAGCTCCCAGTAGTGTCTCTTTTTAATTTTTGATATGTCCAGCTAATGAGCTGGTAACTTTCTCATCTTTGGAAAACCTTTTGTGGCTTACCAATAAACTTCTTAGGACACACCATTTTTCTTAGAAGCCACAGTTTCTCTTTCATCTCACTAAGAAAGTCATGATTAGGTTCCTATCATTAATTCAACAGTTATGATTGAGCACCTACTATTATTCAAATTATTCAGTAACCCTGGGTAGGCTTTTTGTCAGTGTTTCTGAATTTGCCAAGGAATCAGATATCTGCCTTATTGAAGAGATTTAATAGGAATGTGACACAAGAGAGTGATGTGCCAAAGCACAAAACTTAAGGAACTACTCATTCTCAGTGTCATGCAAGAGCTGATGCTGCAATTGTGTGACCCTGAAAATAAGTGCCTACTTCATTTTGCACCCTAGAAATCTATGTTCCGTTACCTTAGTCCCTTTCTGCTGCACTTACAGGTAAAACACATAATTTCAGTTACTGAGATAAGTATTGATTTTTATGTGCTGAATTATTTTAGCTCTCTTGTTTTGACTGCCTGTTGAGTCATCTTTCTTTTCTTATAGAACTGTATTGCTGTTGATAAGAATTATTCTTGAATATTGCCAGTGTGTGGATAATATCCCATCAGTTACTACTGACATGCTTACTCGTCTGTCAGATTTATTAAAGGTGTGTATGATTTCACTGTGATGGAAGAATAGTTAGAAGTAATTCATTAGAGTATGACTAATCTTCAAATTCTAAGACATTTCAAGGTTAAGTTTTCTTTAAGACATTAATTTTGTACATTTGATTGTGGTTGAATCACAACATGTTACTGGAAGAAGGCCACCTGCTTCCTTCTCACTTCGCATTTAGTGATTCCTCATTATACCCATAGAGTTGTTAATGACCTTGGAGACAGGAGATGATTTGTTCG
Source organism: Hyaena hyaena (assembly GCF_003009895.1). Lineage (NCBI taxonomy): Eukaryota > Metazoa > Chordata > Mammalia > Carnivora > Hyaenidae > Hyaena > Hyaena hyaena. Next base: position 1,459,951 of record NW_024080854.1, read on the forward strand.
TTAGGTGCTGAACATGACTGAGGCCACTTAGGTCAAAAAACCTGGACTGGTTTCAAATGTGCATGGAAGGAATTCACTGAACTTTACAAAATTCATCTCACTAAGGTTAGAGATTTTTCTTAAATCATTCTTTCAGAACCATTGATGTAAAATGAAAATGTGGTGATAATCTTATTCAGCCATTTCATTTTAAGAATTTTTTTTAACTGCTAGCATAAAGAAAAGTCTTCTTTTCAAATGTCTAATCAGTTAATTCTGCCCCCAAATTGAGTTGTCATATTTTAGTCCAGAAAGATTTTGTTACCCTTTTGAAAATAGGATTCTCCAATAAGAATGACTGAAACTGAGCAAGTTTTTTCCATTGAAATATAATTAGCATATACTGTTAGTTTCAGTGAAACTGAGCTAGTTTTATGATTGCAAATTAAAGATTAGTTCCCGAACGATTTTTAGAATTTTACTTTTTTTCCTACCAGACATTAAATATTATCATTTAGGAACACCCCTCACTTCTTTTTTGTCATTACATAAATAGATCCTAATTGCTCCTACTAGAAAATTCATTTGGTCCTTGAATGGGAGGAAAGAGGAATGTACTTTTAGAACTGTAAACACATTGCCAGAACATATAGAACAGTTTTTAATAAATTGTTGGGCTTTTTCTTTCTCCTTCCTTTGTTAGTACTTCAATTCAAGAAGTTGCCAGTTAGTTCTTGGAGCTGGTGCACTGCAAGTTGTTGGATTAAAAACAATAACTACAAAAAATTTGGGTATGGATTCTTGCTTTTAATTCACATGCTGAGATTTTATTATGATGTTGCTATACTCATTGTGTTTTTATTATACCTCATGTTTTTATGACTCTAAAGGCTCTAAAAGTAGCAAATGTTACTTCACTGTCTGATGTATCACCGCAATTGAAAAATTAACTTTCGGGGGAAATGTTATGAGGAACTTCCAAGTATTCTAACAAGTATAAGTTATTTGGAGGTTGCACCACCATAGAAAATGTTAAGATGTAATATGTATGAGGTGCTTTGAGGCGAAAGGTATCTGAATGTCAGAAGAGAATCCGTTGTCCCATTAGCATCCTCCTGTCAGTAATACTAACCACTTGAGTTCATTGGGAAAAGCAGCATGTTTACTACATTATTCAGTACCAAATCATGTAAGTGAAATAATGTTGCATTCTGCCACTGTGTTCTTCATTTATGAAGTAAACTGGGGTCTGGATGAAATTAACATTTTAAAATTTAATTTGATATATAATTAAAGTAAACCAATAACTTTTTTTGTTTCTCCATGATGTATCCACTGTCTGGATCTTCAGCTCTTTCTTCACGTTGTTTGCAGTTAATTGTGCACTACATTCCTGTGATCCGGGCTCATTTTGAAGCTCGACTGCAGCCTAAGCAGTATAGCATGCTTAGGCATTTTGATCATATTACTAAGGTACTTTTTTATTTTCTGCTAAAGTTTCACTAATTCCTTAATTGTTAAATATTTTTTAGACATGTTCCAGGGACTTTTAAATATAATGTTCTCTCTCATTACAGGACTACCATGACCACATCGCTGAAATATCAGCTAAGCTTGTAGCGATCATGGATAGCTTATTTGACAAGCTGTTATCCAAGGTAATGATTTATGGGAATTATTAGGCACTGTTTAAAGGCACTGTGCCTTTTCACAGTTGTCTAGCCAATCAAGTTCCTCAGGGTTTAGAAGAACTCAATAAATTGTTCAGATTGCCCAATAGTGGATAATCATCTCCTAGGGGCCCAGGAGGGGGCAGGAGGGAGATTATTTTAAGAATGATAGAAACCCTCTACAGAAGTAATTTTCTGTTAGCTGCATTGACAGATAATGTACCTTCTTCAAACTGGATTTTAGTCTGAAAGCCTTCCAGAGATAGGAGTGAGTGAACAAAGATCAAAATAGAGAAAAAGTAAATACATTATTTGTAGGAAGGTATATTCTTTATTTTCCAGACTGAAATGGCAGAGTCTGAGGTGCTGTATTGTTTCCCTCATAATCTATTTCAATATCTGTTTCTTGTTTGCTTCCCATTCCCAATAGGTCATTAAAAGAAGCATTGGTTTCCAGTGAATCCTATATTATACTGGAGAGTATTTCTAGAAAAATGTCACTTGGTCAGCCCCAGTCACTTTTGCCCTATCCTTCACTGTTTTCTTTCCCGAAGTTCCTTAACACTGTCTTAGTGGTGAAGCAGAAATTTCATAACTTGAAATTTTGAAGGTTTATTTAGTTTATATGTTTTACTCAAGAGTATGTTTAGTGTAGTTGTCAAACAAGGCACTTTGGTATGCTTTTCTGCCATTTGCATTCTTCAGGATTCTGAGATGGTAGGAGCAGCAGGCACAAGTGCGAGATAAAACGGCACCCATTTGTGGATACAGACGTGCTTGCACCTTTGAAAGTGACAGTGGGGAGGGGCGCCTGGGTGACTCAGTTTAAACCTCCGACTTCGGCTCAGGTCATGATCTCACAGTTCATGGGTTCGAGCCCCGCGTCAGGCTCTGTGCTGACAACTAGCTCAGAGCCTGGAGCCTGCTTCATATCCTGTCTCCCTCTCTCTGACCTTCCCCTGCTCACGCTCTCTCTCTCTCTCTCTCTCTCTCTCTCTCTCTCTCTCAGAAATAAATAAAACCTTAAAAACAAAAATTAAAAAAAAAAAGTGACAGTGGGGAAAGAATGCTTGGAAAATAAGATTGCGTTTGTTTAATAGTTCTCAAATGTTTTGGTCCTAGGACCTCTTTACACTCTTAAAAATAATCAACAGTCTCAAAGAGCTTTTATTATGCAAATTGTACCAATGAGTAAGTACTATATTAGACATTAAAACTAAGAAAAATTTAAAACTCAAGAATACACAAATACACATTTCCATTGGTGGCTGTCAGAATGATGACATTGTTACAAAAAAATCTCCACTCTGCAAACATGAGAGAATTGAGAGTGAAAAAGTTAGTAACATTTTAGTATTATTATGAAAATGGTTTTTAGTTCACAGATTCCCAGAAAGAGTATCTGACTCCCAGGTGTCCCCAGACCGTACTTTGAGAATGTCTGGGGTAGTTGATAGATAACATAGATGTTTTATGCTTTTAAGAAGCTTAAAGAATTTATAGCCATGTGTGAATGTACCTGTATTATGTTCTACCTGTTAAATTAGTTTCTAGTTTTGTACGGAGAATACTGTTAAGGAATTCTCTAATTTTCTTTATGGTTACCAAGTAGTAACTAAAATCAAAAGCAGTTCTGTTTTACCAGTTTTCCTTTTTGATACATGGCATTTTTCTGTTTACTAACAGTGAATAAATAACATAATGTGACTGCCCTTAAGAAGTTTACCATCTATTACCAGAAAGGAGGTGGGCAGGGGATGGATTAAATAGGTGATAGGTATTAAGGAGGGCATTAGTTGGAATGAGCCCTAAGTGCTGTATGTAAGTAATGAATCACTAAATTCTACACCAGAAACTAGTATTACACTATATGTTAACTAAATGGAATTTAAATAAAAATTTGGAGGAAAAATAGTTTAAAAAATTTCTATTAATGTTTGTTTATTTTTGAGAGAGAGAGAGACAGAGTGTGAGCAGAGAAGGGGCAGAGAGAGAGAGACACACAGAATCTGAAAGCAGGCTCCAGGCTTTGAGCTGTCAGCACAGACCCTGATGCAGGGCTTGAACTCACAAGCTATGAGATCATGACCTGAGCCAAAGTCCACCACGCAATGAACACGTGCCCCTGGAGGAAAAATAATTTTTAACAAAACTTTACCATCTAACAAGGCAGAGGACTGCAAACACTTAACAATGATAAATAGTGGAACTAGCACCAGTCAGAATGGCTAAAATGACAACTCAGGAAACTACAGATGCTGGCAAGGATGTGGAGAAATGGGAACCCTCTTGCACTGTTGGTGGGGACGCAAACTGGAGCAGCCGCCCTGGAAAACAGTGTGGAGGTTCCTCAAAAAATTAAAAATAGAACTACCCTATGACCCAGTAATAGCCCTGCTAGGAATTTACCCAAGGAATACAGGAGTGCTGATGCATAGGGGCACGCGTACCCCAGTGTTTATAATAGCACTTTTAATACGCAAATTATGGAAAGAGCCTAATGTCCATCAACTGATGAATGGATAATGAAGATGTGGTTTATGTATACAATGGAATACTACTTTGCGATGAATAATAATGAAATCATGCCATTTGCAGCAATGTCGATAGAACTGAAGGGTATTATGTTAAGTGAAATAAGTGAATCAGAAAAGGACAGGTATATGTTTTCACTCAGGTAGATCTTGAGAAACTTAACAGAAGATCGTGGGGGATGGGAAGGGGAGAAAATAGTTACAAACAGAGAGGGAGAGAGGCAAACCATAAGAGATTTGAATACAGAGAACAAACTGAGGATTTATAGGGGGTGGAGGAGAAGGGAAAGTGAGGAATGGGCATTGAGGAGGGCACTTGTTGGGATGAGCACTGGGTGTTGTATGTAAGCCAATTTGACAATAAATTGTATTTAAAAAAGAGTGAAACTAGGAACAAGCTGAGGAATATAATGAAGCAAAACCAAAAAAGTGCCAGTATTCTTAAAACCTTGACTTTATTCTGTCATTTTGGCCATGCAGAGGTTTTTTGTTGTTGTTGTTGTTTTTAATGTTTTTTATTTATTTCTGAGAGAGAGAGAGACCGCATGAGCAGGGGAGGGTCAGAGAGAGAGGGAGATACAGAATCCAAAGCAGCCTCCAGGCTCTGAGCTAGCTGTCAGCACAGAGCCCGACGTGGGGCTCGAACCCACAAACCGCAGGATCATGACCTGAGCCGAAGTCAGACACTTAACTGACTGAGCCACCCAGGCGCCCCTTGTTTTTGTTTTGTTTTTTAACCAAGATTTGGGACTGTGGCTAGACTTTGTCCTGTGGCAATTTATTTTATTCATTTTTTAAATTTATTAATATTTTTGATAAGAAAAAACTAATGAGCCTCTCAAATATTTATCATCTATATTTAAGTCATATTTTGCTTTTATTGCTAGGATAAATATGAGGCATTATGATTCTTCACCCCTACATAGTATGTATTTCTAAAAACTAAGGACATTTTGTTATATATTTATGCTACCATATCCTACCTAACAAAATTAGCAATAACTAATATCATCTAATTATCCTTTTTTTGACCTATTTATAATTTTTTAAATTTACATCCAAGTTAGTTAGCATATCGTGTAACAGTGATTTCAGGTGTTGATTCCTTAATGACCCTTACCCATTTTAGCCCTTCTCCCTTCCCAAAATCCCTCCAGTAACCTTAAGAGTCTCTTATATTTCATTCCCCTCCCTGTTTCTTAATATTATTTTTGCTTATCTTATGTTCATCTGTTTTTTTATATTAAAGTCCTCATATGAGTGGAGTCATATGATATTTGTCTCTCTCTGAACATGTGCTTGTTCATATTTGGCCTTTGGGAATTTGTTAAAATGTTAGTTGTTTTCTTTCTATTTGCTTCTGTGGTAGTTACCTCTTCTTCCTATGATCTGCCTAAGTGACACATTTCCAGTGTCCTATCTCCTCAGAAGCCTTGTGACTCTTTGGAATTAGTTCTTTGGGTTCTTGGGAACTTTGTTCTCTAATGGGTTTAAGAAAAGTTGTGATTTTGTAAATTATTACGTTTTTTCTTGTGGTTAGGGTAGTAGAACATTCTCTTACAGCTTTCTAAATTTAAAACAGAAGTAGAACCCCCCGACTTTTTAAATTCACAAATCACCCGATTAGAATTACACTTCAGAAGGACTTATCACATGGTATGTAGAGTGGATTCGAAGTGATATGGAATGTCCACTATTTGGAGTACTTTCACTTAATATTTTTCATTTGAAACGCATCAGCCCAGGTGTGCTGCACAGGAAGCCATCTCAACTATTGCCTAAATGTCCTTGGTCCGTGTTCCTTTAGCATGCAGTGTCCACTTTCTGGAACACCAACCAGCTTTTAGGCCGTCAGCTCCCCAAAGCTCCCTGTCTCTGATTCATCTTTGTACATTCCATAGGAATATACATCTTTGTATATTCCTGTCATAGTATCTGACACATTCATTCTGGCATACATATTCTCATATGTAGGTCCATATTCTCATACACATACATACATACATCTATATATACACATACTTATATGTACATATACATACACATCTAAGAAAATACGTATCCAGAAGTTACTGTGTATCAGGCAGCTTTATTAAATGTTTATTGGCCTTATAATTAGACTCATAAAAATGCTAGTATATTTTTTCAGGTGAGAAGTATTGAAGACCTCACCTAGGGCACTGTTTCTCAACTGATACAGTTTTGTTCTCAGAGGATATTCAGAAGTGTTGGGACATTTTTGGTTGTCACAATTTGGGAAGTGGGCTGATATTGCTACTGAACATCCTATAATGCACAGGACAGCCCTCACAACAAAGAATGATATAGCCCAAAATGTCAGTAGTGTAGAGGTTGAGAAACTCTGACCTAGAGTACTAATGTGCAAAACAGTCTGAAAGTACATTTGATGGCAGTTAGTCACCAATTCAATATGAGGAACCATGGAGAAGGAGGAATAAAAACTGAGTTGGAGATTGCCAGGCTGTGTGAGCAGGAGAACTCTAATAACAGCAATAGGAATTGGAACAGGAAAGAGAGCATGTTTGGGAAAGCTTTTGGTAAACTCAGTTATTGTATGGAACATTTAGGAAATGTGTGACTTAGTAAAGTGGTTCAGGACTAGAGGTAAATTAAAAGTTGTTAGATTGAATGAGATTGACAGGAGAGAAAGAAGGGAAAATGAGGGGGGTTAACACTGAAGACGCTTTGCACTTAGGACAGGAGACAGAAGAGGAAGGTCAGGAGAGGAGAGGAACCAGAAAAGCTTTGTGTCACACAAGGACTGTGTTTCAAGTGTGAAGGTGTATGAATACTGAAGGGCAATAAGGGAGAAGTAGAAAAGTTACTAAATTTGGAAGCTCAGATATCTAGTGATTTTTGCAGAAGGAAATTTTAGAAGATTGTTAATAGTGGAGGAAGGTGGTTTTGGTGGTGGCAAGAACCAGATTTTAAGGATTGAGAATAAAGAAATATGGTATCAAGTTTCAGTGACTGAAGAAATATGATGATGAAGGTTAAATGGAAAGAATAGTATCTTTAGGGAAAGCAGGGGTGAAGGAAGGTTTTGGGGGTGTACTAGGTTCCTAGAGCTACCAAAACAGATTACCATAGACCAAGTGTCTTAAAACAACAGAAATTTATTCTCTCATAATTTTAGAAGCTAGAAGTCCTATATCAAAGTGTTGGCAGCCATGCTTCCTCTGAAGGCTCTAGCAAAGAGTCTTTCCCTGCCTCTTTCTAGCTTCTGGTGCCTGCTGTCATTCTCCCTTGGCATTCTTTGGCTTGTAGATACACCATTCCAATCTCTGCCTCTGTCTTCATGTGGCCATTTTCCTTCTGTGTGTCTTTATTTCTAAATTTCCTTCTCCTTGTTTTTAAAAAAAAATTTTTCAATATTTATTTTGAGAGAGAAAGAGACAGAGACAGAAAGAGAGACAGAGACAGAAAGAGAGACAGAGAGAACGTAAGCAGGTGAGGAGCAGAGAGAGAGGGAGACAAGAATCTGAAGCAGGCTCCAGGCTCTGAACTGTCAGCATAGAGCCCTGTGTGGGATTCCACAAACCGTGAGATCATGACCTGAGCTGAAGTAGGACTCTTAACTGACTGAGCCACCCAGGCGCCTCTCCTTTCTTATATAAAGACATCAGTCAGTGGATTTAGGACCCACTCTAATCCAGTATGACCTTATAATGTTTGGAGTAAACATAATTTGGGCAGATACTATTCACTTCAGTACACGGTGGTAGTTAAGATAAGGGGATGTTACCTTAATGAGATAATTACTTCATACCCACTAGGATGCCTAAATAAAAAGGACAGTAACAAGTGTTGGTGAGGGTATGGAGAAATTGGAACCCTAATACACTGCTGAGTAGGACTTTGAAAAAATTTTGACATTTTCTCTAAAGATTAAATATAAAGTTACCATATGACCCCGTAATTCCACTTGTAGATATATACCCAAAACAATTGAAAACATTTGTCCACACAGAAACCTGTACATGACTGTTCATAGCATCATGATTAATGATAGTCAAAAAGTAGAAACCAAATGTCCATCAATAGATGATTGGATAAACTGTGATACATTCATACAGTAGAATATCGTGCAGCCATTTAAAAGATGAAGTACTGATGAAGTACTGATGCATGTTAACAACATGGATGAATCTTGAAAGCATTATGCTAAGCGAAAAAAAGCCAGTCACAAAAAGCCATATATTGTATGATTACATTTATAGAGCTTAGTGGTTGTCAGGAGCAATCCCAGGGAGTGGGGAGGGGAGTGACTGTGAAAGGTTATGGGTTTCTTTTGGGGTGATGAGAATGTTTGGAAGTTAGTGGTAATGTTTGTATAACTGTAAGTTTACTAAAAACCAGTTAATTGTACACTTGAAAAGGGTGAATTTATATCTTAAAGCTATTATTAATAAAAAAGGTAAGGGTATTTTATATTTCCAGGCTAAAGAAATGTAAACTGTTAGGTGGTCCCAACTTTGCTGATCTTGGTCCAGTCACATGGTGACTTCTGTACGGTTCTTCTAAGAGCAGTATATTGGAACTCATCATTGTAATTAATATATAAGATTAGTACTTTAGATTATTTAGCCCAGATTTGTCTTGTAAATAAAAATCGTATATAATTTAAGCTGTGAATTCTGAGATTGAAGCCAAAGATGGTTATCTGAGTAATACCTGTATATTGTTCCAAATGTAAAAATAGTAAAATGAATTTACCTAAGTTTAAGTTTTCAGTATAGATCATTGCTGAAAAAGTTGTCCTTTACCATCCTTAGGGTAAATATGATTACTATATTGGCCTACCTGTAAAAGAAAAAGAAAACTTCGATACCAGAGTCATATTGGTTTCAGATGTGATCATGTTGATACATTCTGAAAATCATTTTTTGAAAGGAAATCTATTAATTTGGAAGGCCTACTTTAAATGTTCATCATCGTATATTGAGTCAGATTGGTAGCTAACATTTTTTGGGCACGCACTTTGTATCAAGCACGGTTTTGTGTTCTAATGAGTCCTCTTTTTAAGTCTGCACAGCAAGCCCTTGGAGAGAGAGAGAAACGAAGTAACTTGCCCAGTGTTAGCTAAGAATCTGAAGAGCTAGGATTTGAACCCAAGCAGTCCTATCTTAAGGGAAGCAGCCTGTGTTCTTAGCCACTAAATTATGCTGGATTTTTCAGAGTAAATTAGGAGAGTTAATGAAAAGTTCTTGTGATCTCCATGAGTAGCACAGATCATGGTTGAAGTGTAAGCTTCAACTATATTCGAGTTAGATATGTAAGGGCCAAAAACGTATGTCTTAGGAAACAGTGGGGACAGTAAACAATCCAGAGGACATGGACATAATTCTCATTATTTTTCCCTGCCAGTATGAGGTGAAAGCTCCCGTTCCTTCTGCCTGTTTCAGGAATATTTGTAAGCAAATGGCAAAAATGCATGAAGCTATATTTGATCTTCTTCCAGAAGAACAAACACAAGTGAGTAGTAATTCCTAAAAGTTTTTTATATATATAACATATGCATGCAGAATTGGAGTTTGTTAATATAATTTTGGTACTGTTAAACCTAGTTCATATCCCAGTATGATTATTTTTTTTGCTGTTATATTGACGTGTGAAATGTGGATAAAAATCTCTGATTTCAAAGTGCCCCTAGCTCCAACAGGCCAGAGCGATAATTGCCCTGCTATATGGTCTGCAGTTATAAAAAGCAGCTATTTTATTTGTCCATTGAGTATCAGAGATCCCAGATTCTACTTAACATCATTCATTACAGTATCAGTTTGAAAATCAGAGTTGGCATTTATCAGTAGTAAAATATGTTGCTGTTATTATAATCCATATGGGATAGTGGTGGAATTAGTGATGGAATTAATAATGAGATGACACGTGAAGTAACTCAGTCAGTGTACCTTATTAGTATTAGGTAAGCATGAGTGATCTGTATTAGGCGTAAACCAGGAAAATAGTAAAATTTGACACCTCTCACCTATGAAGTATCCACTCCTTGTCCCTTTTGTCTTCCTCTACAAAGCGTTATCAGAGTTCACTCCACTGTTCACCTACACTCCTGCCCCATCCCTTCTACTTGCTTTGTTTCCTTCTCCTGGTACTTAAAAGATTCCAGTATTTTTTTCCCAAATTTTTTTTTAATGTGTATTTACTTTTGAGAAGGAGCGAGAGCATGTGAGTGAGCGGGGAAGGGGCAGAGAGAGAGGAGGGAATAGAGGATCCCAAGCAGGGTCTGCACTGACAGCAGTGAGCCTGTTGCAGGCCTTGAACCCACAAACTGTGAGATCATGACCTGAGCTGAAGTCAGATGCTTAACCCACTGAGCCACCGAGGTGCCCCTCCAATCTTCTTTACCCACCTTAGCTTGTTCCCCCTATAGCAGCGTATCTCATTCAACCCTAGTTGTAGAATGATACAGTGTTAGAATACAAGCTTAGTTGTATGACCAACGAGCTTAACTTTCACTGGGACTTTTGCTCTTCAGATAAGTTTCTTATTTGAGTTTGCCTCTAATTGGTTGAGTCCATGGAAATGGTATCTGGGAGCAAATTTGGTGTCTACTCTTTCTCCTGGTAGTCTCCTTTCCCTTACCACCTCAGACTTCCATCTGACAGTGCCTGTTTTCTGCATCCTTCCCTAGATTTTCATTAATCACTCCAAACCCATGAATAAATATCATCCAACTCCTTTGAGGCCCACTGAGGATTGAGGAGGAACCGTAAGATAAGGAGAACCCACTTGGATCTCTCTTCTTCCTCATTTCTTCCTAGCCAAGCCATCCTTCTCATTCCAAGTATAAGATCTCACCTCTGACATTCTCACTTTCTGGATTTGTCATCTGAGTTCTAATTATGGCCCGTTCATGGAGCTGGGCGTATAGGTATTTAATTTGTTTTTTATTTGCATCATAATTTAAAGGGAACTCTTGTCAAAGCTGGGCAAGAATTAGATTTTATGTCAGTATTGTCACATGAATACCAGTAATTCCATAAAATAGCATAGATGATTTTATATATATTTTCCCCCATAGAAAATATGTTATTCCACAGAATCATTTCCAAAGATTAGCTCAGGTCAAGTATTTCAGGTCAGGTATTTCCCACAGAAGTATTGGGACATTGCATCAAAAATCTGCATGCAAGAGCAATAAAATACCTTCAAGTAATTTTACCAATTTGGAAGGATGGAAGTATCTTTGCCTCTGCCATTGTGACTTTTTTTGTTTTGTCTTGAAGTTCCTATTTAATATGTTGCAGAATTCATTTCTTTTTACCTGTCATGATTGATCCCAGTTATATATATGCCAGAGGACTTCTAAGGGGCAGAAAGGCACTGATATGTCCTATCACTAAAAGAAGTACTGCTGATAAGGAGAAAAAGAACTTTTCTCAAACTATGGAGAAAAACTATACTAAAATAGCAACTAAATACCTTCAGAGTAGCATCTTAAAAGAATATGCCAAAGCAAAGATTTTTAAAAAGTATTTTCTCCTGGGTGGCTCAGTCGGTTAAGTTTCCAGCTCTTACTTTCGGCTCGGATTATGATATCGAGGTTCATAAGTTTGAGCCTCATGTCAGACTCTGCACTGGTAGTACCGAGCTTCCTTGGGATTCTCTCTCTCCCTCTCTGCCCCTCCCCTGCTCATGCTCTCTCAAATTAAACAAATTAAAAAAATATATATTTTCTCCAAATAATGATTTGATACTGATAACTCAAATAGATGCTTATGTCTTCTATTTCAAAAGAGCTTTAAGAAACCGTATTATTTCTTTTCCAGATGTTATTTTTAAGAATTAATGCAAGTTATAAACTCCACTTGAAAAAACAGTTATCTCATTTAAATGTGATAAATGATGGAGGACCTCAAAATGGGTATGTTTTCAACATATTTTTACTACGTGCTCCAGTGTTGGATTGCCTGATTGGTTTTTATTCATTATGCTATCCTTTTCCACTAGAATCGCTCTAGATCCGCACCATGGTAAAATCAGCAACTTTTTGCCTTTTTTCCCCTATGGAGAGGATATCTATTATCTACCTGTCTGTCTGTCTGTATGAAAGTGTTTTATAAATGGTCAATTACTCATATGTCCATTTTGAGGCAGTGTGGGTCGGTAGCACCTCCTTATGTTACCCAGTAGTCTCCCCCTATCCAGACAGGACTCAAAGTGCTACTATGTAGCTGTGTGACCATGAGATGGTCCACTTAACTTCTGCCTTATTTATAAAATGAGAAGGATAAAATCTGCTATAACTTTCATAGGGTTACAAAAAATGTGTATGTGTACATTATTTTTATTGTAAGCTTCTGAACAAATTTTTTGTATCATCGGTGAAATAGTTAAAGAAAACAATTTAGAATCAGAAAACTTGGGTTAAGTTCTGCCAGTCACTAGTTGTGTGATGTTAGGTAAATCTGTTACTCTCTCTGCACTTTTATTTTCTTAGATTTGAAAATAGGGATGATTAACAAAAGTACTGTCACAAGATTTTTGTGTACAACAACAAAGATTAGATAAAGATATGGAGGAAAGATTATATAAAATACAAAAGCACTGATCATGAAGGTACACCCTAATATGATTTCCTCAGTGTGCTATCTGTTCTGTGGATTTAGGAATAAAACATTTTATTCCTTGTTAAGTTTCAGGCTTAAATTTCAAACTTATAGGAACAAATGAAAAAATCCATTTTGGAGGCAGAAACTGGCCCTGTCCAACAAAACAAGTACACTGAACTGATTTTGCAAAAAATATTTGGAAGCTTCATAATACTGAATATGTTGTCTATGCTGAATTGAGGAGTTTTATACAACAATCTGATTCTCTCCCTTAATTATTACCTGGTTCTTTTTCTTTTTATTTAAGAATTGTTACTTTCAAAAATTTCAAAGCCACAGAAAAGTTCAAGGACAGTTTAATGAACATCAAATACCTCTCCAAGACTATTTTTAAAAAACTAGTATTTTTAAGCCCCACTCAACTCATAACCTACTTTTATTCCCATAGATAAATTTGGGTTGGTTGGTTGGTTTTTCTGACCAATAGTTCTGAAGCATCGAAGCTAACTCATTACCTGTTACTTTCTCTGTTAATATAGTTACTTGGGGGTCATACCAACTTAGAGATCTTCACTGTCATATACTTTTAAAGACCCTAATTCTGTGTCACTCAATTCATGTCTTGTGAGTCATTCCTTGAAAGATGGAATTCCCTGAAAATTAACCTCTAGACTCTAGCAAAAGACATAATAAACTACCTGCATATAAGTAATTTTTGTTCATGGAATGGCTTTAAAAAGGTACCATTTTTTTTCAAGATGAAATTCACATAACATAAAATTAACCATTTTATAGTTAACTCAGTAGCAGTGCATTCACAAGTTGCGTTCTAGTTCTTGTTGTCTACTTGTATAGTCACATAATAAGATCAGTGCTTAAAAAAATGAAGAGGAAACCCTGTATCCATTAAGCAGTTACTACTCCTTCTCCCAGCCCTGTTTTTTTAATGAAATTTTCTTTTTATTTAAGACATTTTAAAAATACAGACATAAAGAATATTTGTATTGCTGCTACTTAGAATTAATCATTAACATTTGTCATTTTGCTTGAAAAAATGTTTATAAAGTTACAAAAATGGCATTCCAAATGAAATTGAAGTATCCCTGGATTCAATCTTTAGTCCCATTCTTTTTCCCCAAACCTTAGTCAATATTTCTAATAAATTTGGTCTATATTCTTAAGTCTTTCTCCTTATCTCTAGATCTTAAAAAAAACTATGTAGCAATGTTTTTGTAAACTTATATGGTATATTGTACATATGCTGCTTACTTTATTCTACTCAGCATTGTTACTCTTTTATCTATTTGGTAGTAATTGTCCATTTTTTGATGGTTCTCCCATGTGACTCAACTATATTTAATGTAGCCATTTCCCCAAAACAGACTCCTAGGTTATTACTTTTTTCCATTACAGCTATGCCACAGTGAAGATCTATGTATATGCATGTCTAATGGTGTGACCATTTCTTTAGGGTATATCCACAAGTTAGTACAAGTGTATGTACATTTCCACGCTACTAGGTTTTGCCAGAATATTTTCCAAAGTGGCTGCACCTTGTTGCCAACAATTGCTGTTAGATTTTTTTCTTTAATTATTGCAGGTGGTATCTTGTTTTAATTTGCATTTCCTAATGTTTGTCATCTTTTCATATATTCATTAGTTATTCACGTATTCTCATTTCACTTTTCCTGTTCATTTTCTTTGTCCATTTTTCTTTTGGGTATTCTTTTTCTTGTCGATTTTAGATTTTTGCATATGCTCTCTAATCTTTTGTTGGTTATATATGTTTGCCAATATCACCTTTTATTTAAACAATTTTCAATTTTGATATAATGGAAATATTTTTAAACGGAGATTTGTGTTAATTCTGTTTAGTTTTGAATATGGTGACGTTGCCTTAAAAAGGCTTTGTTCTCTTTTGAGCTGTTGTTTTTAGTTTCAGTCTACTTATTATATTATCAGAAGTGTAATTTCAAATCTTTTTAAAGTATCTGAATTAAATGAGTTTTAAATGAAAAAATGGTCCTATTGAAATTCTGCCATGTGATGAAAGGTCAAACATTAAGTAGATAAGTCCAAAAGCATTTATAAATTAGACTGTAGTAGAAACATTAAGGGTGCTTCTAATACCTCTGCCCCCATGTAGTCCAGCAATCCAGAACTTATGTGTTCATTAAAATACTGAAGCTGGATTTTTTCTTCTCTTTTACAAACTACTAAATTAAGGTCTCCTTTTTGTTCCTCCAAGGGCCATATCTGTCAAAATAAACATCTAAACTCACACCAGTCCCTGTTTTATATGCATGGAGCTTGGATATTTATCTCAGTGTTCTTTCCTGGAAATGTTCTTTCAAGTATACACATTAATGTGACAGCTCAGTGCTCAAAACTGTAAGGCCTTTTCTCATCCAGTGTTGCTATATAGCAGTATCTAGTTTTTTTTTTTTTTTTTTTTAATGTTTTATTTATTTTTAGGAGAGAGAGAGAGAGACAGCGTGAGCAGGGGAGGGTCAGAGAGAGAGGGAGTCACAGGCTGAAACAGGCTCCAGGCTCCGAGCTGTCTGTCAGCACAGAGCCCGACGCGGGGCTTGAACCCACAAACGCGAGATCATGACCCAAGCGAAAGTCGGACGCTTAACCGACTAAGCCACCCAGGCGCCCCTAGCAGTATCTAGTTTTATATGTAGTAATATATGTGTATGAATCCCAGCCTTCATTTAGCTTCTTTGGATGTTACTCAGGAAACCTTGTCATTCACTTGATTTCATCTGTCATATACATGTACAGTTGATCCTTGAACAATGCACAGGTTAGGGGCACCAAACCCCTCACAAGTAGAGAATCTGCATGTAACTTTTGACTCCCCAGAAACTGAACTACCAGTACCCACTGTTGACTTGAAGCCTTGTTGTTAACCTCAACAGCTGATTGACAGTATTTTATATGTAATATACTGTATTCTTGTAATAAAGCGAGCTGGAGAAAATGTTTTGAAAATCCTAAGAGAAAGTACATTTAGTATTGTACTGTATCTATCAAAAAAATCTAATTAGACCCATGCAGTTCAAAGCTTTGTTGTTCAAGGGTCAACCATATAGTCTAGTGACAACTGATTACAAAAAAACATCTTAACCTGTTATTTCATGCTTTTTAAAGCTAAGTTTTTTTTTGGGGGGGGGCAGAATTATGAAACCAAGTTCAACCTGCACTGGTTTATTCCTTTTCAAGATATTTATTATTGAAATAGAGCACTCTGTCTGTATGATGGCAGGAATCTTGCTAAGAGAAGTATATTGACATTTGGTCCCTAGGAAATCTGAATTTTAAATAGGAATAAGACTGACTCTGTGAGAATTGCTACTTTATCCAGTAGAAAGTGTGAGATTAAAAATAGTTTTCTCTCCAATATTTAGGTTGGTCACAGCAGATGTAGCTTTTTACACTGGAAATCTTCAAGCCTTAAAAGGCCTTAAAGATTTGGACCTAAATATGTCCGAGATCTGGGAACAGAAGAGGTGATGACATACTGGAAAACTGGGTAGCTCATCTGACCATGCGATGTGTATGTTTATGAAGAAAATATGGATGCCTGTGATTCAAGAACTGAACCTGGAACCCAAAGTGAACTGGATAGGGGAGGGGGGAAAGGAAAGTATCAGTGTTGGGAAACTGGGATTCACTGGGATCTACAAGGAATGCTAGTTTTATGCTTCCTTCAGAAGTGAGGAGTAACTGATCAGGTGTCTATAACATTTTTCATTCTCTCTGGAAACAGACTCAGGTTTCTTTGGACCAAATCCAAAAGAACACATAGCTGTAACACAGCTGTAGTTGACTAGAATGCTCTGTATACTTTATATTAAAAAATGCTTTGCATTTCTTCCAGTGCAATGAAATTCATATGGTGTCCCACCTTATTTAATGATGGTACAATTTAAAATATTAAAATCTTAGTCAACCTCTGTAGAAAGTTTTCTCTATGAAAGTAAAGCTGTTTGAAAAATTATTTTTTTACAGATCTTTCTATAAAAAATAAACATCTTTTGATTGCTTGGATTTAGGAATTCACTTTTTGTTTTAGTGACCAATGTCAAGTTTCAGGCCTTGTGTGTCACATATTTAATCTTTCTATCACCACTGTATGTCATCTGAGTAAAGCCTTCCAGAATAGTCTAAATACTTGAAAGTCTGATCATAGTAATAAAGAAAAAGATACTGGCATTTATTTATGCAATTACTAATTTAAATACTTTTCAGAAGGGGTATGTAAAAGGCTGCAGTTTAATAGCTGTATTTTTATACAAGTATCTATGAAGGGTTGGTTTGTGGGGGTTTTTTGCCTTTTTATTTCTAGCAAATGGTTAGAATACATTTTCATATATTCCGCGTATTTATGAGTCCTCATTTTAACATTTAGATAACAGATGAAGTATGGCCTCCTTCAGTTTTGTTTTTAAGTTAACTTCGACGTGTATATGAACAAAGACCAGGGAGAAATGGAACTTTTAAAATACAGGCTGCTGTTTTGGGGCCAGAAGTATATAAGGTGATGAGTAAGTTATTTAAAGATTTTATAATACCTACCTTCAAAATTAGAATCAGCAGCACTCCACAAATCAAAGTGCCTGTGCCTCACCTCACACCGGGAGTCTTGCCTAACCCCGTCAGAGTGCCTAACCTTGTCGTGATTATGTACAATGAAATAATAGTCTTATTTTGTGCTCTTCCATTTCCTAAAAGGAAAGCCTGTTTTCTTTATCATTACTAAGGTATGTCATTGGTTCTTAAACTGTCTAAAATAAAGCTGTAAATAATTACCAGACTTTATAAGGCAACTTTTTTTTTAATAGTGTACCAGTAAATTTTAAATTACAAGCAGCCTACTCAAAAACAAGTGTGGAAGAATTAGAAAATATAATTAATCCTTACAGATTCAACTACCAGCAGAGCTGATTTGAAAGGTTATTCAATGAATATTTTCACTGACAACAAGAAAGCTTCAAGAAAAGGGAACTTGTTATAAAGTTCTACCTCCACCCCACCATACTGAGAACAAGTATGTGAGTGAAAAACCCTACCTCTACCCACCCCATCCCTTCAGCGGGGAAAAGAAACATTAATTTGTTTTCATAAATGGAGAGTCTGTGGAAAGCAGGGCAGGCATCCCAGCTTTAGAACTAACTACATGAAAGGTACTGAATACCTTCAGGTTTAATTCCTATGGAAAGAATGATGCGGTTAAGATTCTTAGAAATGCAAAAACTAGATGTGTCAGGTAGTTGGCCAGTGAGTAGTTAAATATTTCAAGAGCAAATCTTCCAACTGAAATAGTAACTGTTTCGCAAGAGTAAACCGTTTCTCTTCACCATTTCATAAAGTTAGCATTGAAAGTATACATGTACACATGGATTCCCTCACAGCTTTATTTTTGAAATCACAAGCAATTCAAAGTGACCATCATTGAGGCCTCTGTTCGAAGATGTTCCAGCAGAGCTGCCCCAGTTTTAAGATTAAACAGTATTGCACTTTAAGATGAACTAACTTTTAGGATCCTCTTCAAAGAGAAGTATTGCTTCCATCTGTGCTTTTCTTGGACTAAAAGCATATTGCAAAGTCTACTTTAAAAATTAATACTGCAGGGTACAGTAACACAGTAAAGTACCTGCCAATTTTAGAATCCTAAAGAACATTTCATTGTAAGAAACTGTTTAGCCCATAATTAGTATGAAGTGTACACAGTATTTTTTTTTCATTTCAGTGGTCCAAGATCCGAAGGTTCCCAGATACAATCTTGTTCTCTAATACTGCTCCAGGAGGGATGTCAATTCGGTCACCATGATTTGCAATGATGATAACTGTTCCCTATGTGACAGGGACAACAAAACAGAAGAGAGTGTACTTGAAACTGCAGCTGAAATGCAACTGATTTCCTTACCATCACCAAATTTATGCAGAATTCCATTTATAATGGAAGAGTTGTATTTATAAGCAGTATTAACCGTGAAAAATAACATGTTAAGGAAAATTGTATAATGTGTTCCTCTAACAATCCCAGCAGTAGTTCCAGATGCCCTGCCTCTATATCAGAGGTGGTACAGGAGTGAGACGCAAACCCAGTGCCACACGGTAACTGGCCCTTTCAAAGAACCACCTGCAAGGTAACCAGCATTATCTACCTATACTGAGGTGCTTGGTTTATATTTACGTATAGGTTTGGGTTTGTTTTGTTTTTAAAAACAGTTTACTGATCTATTTTTCATGTCTTAAGGGACACTGTTTAGATGAGGCAGTCTCAGCAATAAAGTTTCATGTACATATATATATGTGCATGTGTGTGTACACACACATGCACACATTCAATATCAACAGTAAAGCTCCATGTACATATATACATATGTATATATACACGTATGTATAAGCCTATACAGTTGACCCTAGAACATGTGTTTGAACTGTGCAAGCCCATTTACATGCATTTTTTCATACAGTACTATAAATGTTCCTTATGATTTCCTTAACATTTTTCCTCTAGCTTGCTTTGTTGTAAGAAAACGGTATATAGTAAAAATACCTAAAATATAAAATATAAAAGCTACTAAAATATATGTTAATCAACTTATCAGTAAGGCTTCCAGTCAGTAATAGGCTATTAATAGCTTTGGGGGAGTCAAAAGGTAAATGGGGATTTTTGCCTGCACGGGGCTCAGCACCCCAAACCCCCCATCTTGTTCAAGGGTCAACTGTATATACATCTACACACACTCCTATTTATATATATATATATATTTATACACATATATATATATATGTGTGTGTGTGTGTGTGTGTATACATACACACACACACACACACACATATATCCTTATGTTTTTTCACGATCTTCAAGTAATTTTACCAAGAAGAACACATGTAAATCTAGGTATAGAATTTTTTTTAAAAAATTAGGAAAAAAGCTGTTGTATCTTTGGGTCCAAGCTTTAATATTTATACCCATAGTCCTTCCTATTTCTTAAGCTAGAATGATACTCAAAGTACTCAAGTACTATGGTGTATGAATGAGTATCTTTATACTGATGGCAAGAGATTACCTTAACAGGAATAGATTGTATTCAGTATAAATGAAGTAGTCATTTTTTCTTTCATTAAGATTCAGATTTGGTGAGCTAATGCTAATATAACAGTGATTCTATTTTAAAGATGGTCATTTCAGTAAAATAGTACCAGTTAAATTAGTTCATGGTGTTTGCTTTCCATTTGAATGCTATATTCCACAAAGTTCCTCTATATGCAACAATTATGATTGTATTTTAACTATGTTGTATATCTATGGAAGACAGTATTAATACTAAATATTGTGGTAAGCTATTTATTTTTAAAATGTATTTATGTCTTATAAACAAACATCTGGTATAGAATAAGTATTCCTTAAAATAAAGGTAAATTTAGGACTAGAAAATGAAACTTATTTTGTAAAGCCAGAAGAACTAAAATTTTCATCCTAACAACACACCTTTAGTGAAACATTCTTGCCAAATGTCACATCTCCTGAAACTGTGAGGTGATCCAATTCAAGCATATCTGGTATACTTTCAAATCTCCTTAGATAATCCTGAACCTGAAAGAAAAAAAATTGTTTCAAAAATGGGTTAACAGAAAAAGGGGTTAAATTTACAAGATAGTTTAACTGAACTACAGAAAACATTCTGTTCATGGCCAAGCTCTGTTCTTCCCTCAATGGGAAGAACCAATTTATTAAGCACTTCCTATATGCTAAATCCTGTCTAGGAGAGACCAGGAGAGATGAAGACTGTCACTACAATCAAGCAATTTATAACACCAATGAGCAGATCAGACATTAATAAGTAAAAAGATAGGGGCGCCTGGGTGGCTCAGTTGGTTGAGCACCTGACTCTTGATTTTGACTCAGGTCATGAAGTCATGGTTCTTGAGTTCAAGCCCCCCATTCGGTGTCTCCCTCTCTTTCTGCTCCTCCCCCACTTGTGCTCTCTCAAAAATGAATGAATGAATTAGTCAAAAAATAACCAACATGCTAAGAATCCAGTGAGTAGTTCAGATTATCTGTAGTTTAGCTGGAAAGAGATCACACTGTTTGAAGCAAGCAGCCTGGAGCTGGGCTTTATGGGATGGGTAGGATTCAGGAGAGATGGAATATTTCATGAACAGCAGCACAAATTATCATAAATGATCATTATATTTCCCTCTTGTTTCCATAGATTTATAGGCAAGAGAAATGTTCTTACATGGCCTCATTTCCTATTTTGCTAAGAAAAATTAGAAGCAACCTGAAAAGTTTCACGGGCTTCTACTACCACCCAATAGCTCACTAGCCCATTACTCTGTCCCTCCTTGTACTGGGGTGAGACTGTTTACTTCAGCTTAAGGCCCATCCTTGTTATGGCCTAATTCAAGGATATAATCCAGTGATTCTTTGTCCTTCTTCAGTGTTTTCTCCCTCTGACTTCATCAATTCTGATCAATGTATAAACGTGCCATAAATTCTCCCATCTTTAAAAGGCAAAAAAATTTCTCAAATCCTTCCTTGAATCAGCAGCAGCACTTGACACAGGGTGATCATTCCTTCTGTCTTGAGACATTTTTCTAAT
Source organism: Hyaena hyaena (assembly GCF_003009895.1). Taxonomy (NCBI): domain Eukaryota; kingdom Metazoa; phylum Chordata; class Mammalia; order Carnivora; family Hyaenidae; genus Hyaena; species Hyaena hyaena. Next base: position 1,481,349 of record NW_024080854.1, read on the forward strand.
TTGGTTTTCAGGACACACACATTCATGGTTTTCTATGCAGTTCCTCATCTGTAACTCCTCAGTCACCTTTGTGGCTCCCTCCACTTCATCCTCATTCTCTAAGCCTTGGACTAGCACCTTAGGGCTCAGTTGTTGGACACTTCCTCCCTAGGTGATCCCAATCTCATGGCTTTAAATACCAGCTGTACATGAAGGACATGTACCTAGCTCTTCTAGATCTCTCCTCTGATCTAGAAAGAGACTAATAAACTTGAAAGTATAAGAAATACAGTATCTCCAAAATTGAACTCCCCATCCTGTTCTCCCTAAACCTACTTCTCCCATTTTCGTAAATGGCAGGCAATTCCTGCTTCCAGTTGCACGAGCTAAAAACGCTGGCATCATTCCTAATCTTTTCTCTCTCATACTCCCCATCTAATCCAACAGCAAATCCTATAGGTACAACTTTCAAAATATCTCAGCATGTCAACCTTTTTTCACTATTCACACTGTCATCACCCAGTCAAATCCACCATTTCCTCTTGCTAGGATTCCTGCAATAGCCTGTTCCCTGGTTTCCCTGATTGTATACTTGCTCACAAGAACAGTCACTTCACAACCCTCAGCTCAACTCCCTGATAGTTTCTCATCACTGGGGGGGGGGGGGGGGGGGGGGAGCCACCTATATTCCTAATATTCAATTACAAGGTTCCACACATTGGGCTTGTTCCCTCTCTGACCAACTACTCCCCCCATCTCTCACTTGTTCGGCCTCAGCCAGGCTGTATGCTGTAATGTCCCTAAAACATATTCATCCTCTGAGCAACTAGCCATTAACCACTCAGCCCCTATTCTCAAATTAGAGCAGCTCAAGTTCGTATCTCCTGCAGGGTATGCAAGAGGCTAGGAAGAATGCGGAAAAGTGAAAGCAGGGTGAAGCTAGGTGGAAAAAGGGTTGGCAATACCCTCTCAGGATGAGGGGGAAATGGTGGGTACTTTTACCACCAGGAGTTTCCCAGCTCAACCAGGCTGATGAGAGGCACCCAAAACAGGGACTGATGCTATCCTGGAAAATGCAGCAAAGCCGCCGGACCCGGAATCGACACAATCAATATATGAGGCAGTACATATCTCCACACCAGGTGGCACTTAAACCACAACCAGGACTAGAATAGACCTGGAGAGTATGGCAGGTCTCCAGGCCAGCCACAAAGGCTCATGCTGTCAACTTCAGTAACCTCACAATATTTTATGTGATGGAATTTTTAAAAAATACTTATTTATGAGAGAGGACGAGCAAGAGCAGGAGAAGCAGAGAGGGGTAGAGAATCCCAAGCAGGCTCCGCACTGTCAGTGCAGAGCTTGATGTGGGGCTCGATCCCACGAACCATGATATCACAACCCAAGCTGAAACCAAGAGTCAGACACTTAACTGAATGAGCGACCCAGGAACCTCCATGATGAAATTTTTTGAATTCCAATTATCATGTTAGGATAGGGTTTTACTATACTTGATATTCCCCCTGCCCAGAATGCTTTTCACCCCAGATACTTGCGTGATACACATCATTTCTCAGTGACACCATCTCTCTAGGCACCCAGTATAAATTATACCACCACCACCACCACCACCCCCGGCCCACACATTCCCTATTCCTGCTTTTTCTCCATAGTATTTTCCATCACTTGACGTACTTTACATTTATTTGCTTATTATCATTCTTACCTCACCAGAATATTCACGAAGGCAAGGATTTTAGTCCATTTTATTTGCTGCTAAATACCCAGCACTTAGAACACTGCCTGGCACATGGTAGGGGCTCAATATTTTTTAAACAATTAACATTCTCCCACTGATGAAAACAGTAAATGGTTTTACAAGAGACATACAGTAAAATGTCCCATAAAGTAAAAAGTTTTTGTACTCTCTAGCCATCAGATTTCAAAATTGAGTTACATGTTTATCTTCAACAGCTGATTCCCTTTAAAAGACATCAAAGAGGACTGTAATAGGTCAGCAGATGGTATTTAGACCCCAATTCATTTGTGTATCATTTTCATACTTAAACATTTAAGAAATACAAATGTCCATGTATATCATATCTATAATTACATACCTTTGTAAAAGAACTGCCTAATTTAACCAAGGGCACTGTAGGAAATTCTCGCTTTTCACTCATTGTCAAAGATCCTGCATTAAGGCTATAGAGGTTTGACATCACAAGCAAGAGATCTGATGTGGTTTTGACAGGTAGGAAACGGCTCCTAGGAACATTAATACCTAGAGAGTTCTCAAAACTTTTAATGGCAGCCCCTACTGCAGTTTCTAACTGAATGACATTCAGGCCTCCATCCAAAGTCTGTAAGAAAGAAAAGGGGTCAGGGGAAGAGGAGAAACAGGTTTTAGCAACTTTGTTCCGTGGAGGCTATTAATATTTGGGGAGTGGTTTCAGACACCCATTGAAGGAAACAGAATTTTGAGAACTGATACTTAGCAAGCACATACCCTATGCCAGGTGCTTATACATACATGGTCTTTTTTTGGTATCATAACTCATCTCTTTATTAAAATTTCCATCTTATGATAAGGAACCAAAGGTTCACAGAAAGCTCATGCAAGGTGCCTGTCTGTGGCCAAAGGCCTTTAAGTGTCAGAGCAACAAGTAAAATCGAGGTCTGTTCTCTACCTTAGGGCCCTTGTCCTTTTGTCGCTACCACAGCCCAGGTCAAGTGACTGTCCCAGGGCTTGGCACACTAAAGAGGTGGGTGTAGACTCGGAAAGACAGGATCAGAAACTGGAGAGACTGACTAGGCAAAAAGGAGGGACCAGTGAATAGATGGACCAGAGGGAGTGGGGGCAGCGGGTCTATGTGCAGCCCACCTTCTATGATCTTAGGAACCAGGGAGACAGGGCTGCACCTCTGGCTTACCTTCGGATTCACAATGATTTCCATATCAATAGCATTTTGCTCTTGCAGTCTTTTAACTGCTGCGAGAGAGATCCATAGATTGTTTGTGTTAAATATTTTGAATTTTGATACAGACTTGAACTCATCAACATGTGCTTTTGGCACTTGCGCGATTTCCACCAGTCTCAGTTTGCCTTCATACTGAGTGAGGGTCCCACCCTAGGAAGGCAGAGAGGAGTGTGTGAGTGCCTCCACATCTCTCCCAGCCACAGCCATACCACACTATTTCTAGTCTGTCCAAGGACATCGATGATAAAATCCCCCAGAAATAAAATGCTTTCACACTGATTCAATCTGTGATATGCAGCAACATACATATCATAGTAGCAGAACCAAAGAAAATATTCAGGTTATGCATCTATTTATCCTGTGGACCCACCCTCTTGTCCATAATAAAAGCCATGGGGGTATAGCAGAGTCTTCCTCACTTTTCAGAGGTCTGCTACCAGAACAGCCATTCCTCCTACTCCCAAACCACGGCCCATCACTAAACTAATCCTACCTCCTCAGACCCTGCTCTGACTAGCTATAGGATCAGAGGAGAAGAGGGAAGACAGAGGCCCAAGTAGACGAGAAGTGACCCCAAGTGGCCCCACTTAGAGATGTTCTTAAAGTCATGAGGCCACAGCGGTATAGGAAGAGGGGAATGTTCACTCACATACCAGAGGGCATTTGCAAGAGGCACAGATAGAATCCAGCCCAGGGACTGACCATTTTAGTATTTACACATTGCCCACTTCTCTTATTATCGCTAAGTAGTAAAATCCTGTATACCATTTCATCAAATGCCAAGTGTCATAACCACTATACATTAAAAGTTATAAAACAAGTTTTTGCTTTGTGCCAAACTACATTTTTTTTCAACTACAGAGACATTACAGTGATAAAAAAATATATTTAAGTGCATAGGTAAGAACAAATAGTAAATTTTCAGTAAAGAAAGAATGAAATACGCACTTAGGCACCAAACTAGAAGAATATTAAAAGGTATGAAAAGACATTGAAACTGTTTTCACTTAGGATTCAGATTTATACTATGTACATGTGAAATTGTTTTCAGTTAAAATCATCCATATAGATTACTCAACAATACTGTTAAATCTTGATTTATATCCATACAGTTATGTCAGGTGGAACTTAGAGTGCTCTACAGAATACTATCTCACTCTGCCTTACAATGATGTTATCAAGTGGATGCATGTATTTTGCTTCACAAAGAAAACTGCAAGTAGAAATAGTTTGAACTACATAACCTATTAAATGTGAAGATACGAATCCCCAAACTGCTTCCTCAGTATTTACCTTTACATCTGCTCGTGTTTTATTTGTGACTTCCATGACAAATTCACAGGGTTTCCCATTGGGTGGGTTCATTAGATGATTAAGAATGTAAAGATCCACAGTGGCACCCAGATTATCTATGTTAGACACAAAAATATACTCTTTGCCTTCTCCTATAAGGGTGTCAAGCAAACCAGAGTTGTAGAAACTGGCGTAAATATCACCATGACCCGGAGGGTACCAAGCTTCTGTATTTTCCCCTGAGTATGAGACATCCTTTGCTACAGGCAGTAAAGATTCTTTATTAATCCTCGGGTACCTTTAAAGAAGACAGAAAGGTCTTTTTCAATATCAATTCTCAGATATTCCAGACCTTCAAGTAAAACGAAGTTAAATAAAACTGGGGTGCCTAAGTGGCTCAGTTAGTTAAGCATCCAACTTGATTTTGCCTCAAGTCATTATCTCAAGGTTTGTGAGTTTCAGCCATGCTTTGGGCTCCACACTGATGCTTTGAGTTATCTCTTTCTCCCTCTCTCTCTATTCCTCCCCCCAACCCTATGTGTGCACGTGTGCGCATGTTCTCTCAAAAATAAATTAAAAAAAAAAAAAAACCCACAAAGTTAAATAAAACTTTCCTCCTTTTCAGTCTATTGAACAGTAAGTAATCAGAGGGAAATCCATTTAAGAAAATGTTTTTTTAAAAAAATCTATTTGCCTTGTCCAGTAATCTGTTTTCTTGACCATAATATTTGCTACAAAAGAAATTTCCATCATCATACAAATGGGAGGACACCTCATTTTTAAGATAGTAATATATTTTATAACTCTTCAAGAGCGTCAGATTACTCTAATTTACTAAATTCACATTATGTAAATTTCTCAAACTTACTTGGTTTTGGGACTGTTCCTTTCCCTGCAAATCTGAGAAAATCTGTCCATTCTTATAAAGAGATATATGCAGGGGTGGTGCGGTTTCTTTCCCAGAAAAATCAACAGAAGATTAGTGCTCAGGGGCATGTGTGTCCTACCACTAGTGAGAACATGTCTCGGGGCTGGCAGTGGGGGGAAGGGGAACAGAGGAGCTGGCACTCTAACAGACCAAGGACCAACCAGAAAATATTTGGGGCAGAGGACCTGCAACTAGAAAGTATCCATGAAAAAACAGATTAAAAGAAAAAAAAAAAAACCTAAGGGTACAACTTTAGAAATATCCATTCTGTACAAGCTCATATAGCCCCACATCCATCCTTAAAAGGAAGACTTCTTTTCCCAGTTGCCTGGGCTTTGTCAAAATCCATCATCTGAATTCCTTTCTACAGGCATATCTCAGACATGGTGCAGTTTCTGCTCCACACCACAGCAGTAAAGCCAAGTACAGCAATAAAGCGAGTCCAGTAATTTTTTTTTTTTTTTTGCTTCCCAATGCATATAAAAATTGTTTACACTAGCATTTGGTCTTAAAGATATACATACCATAATTAAAAAGACACTATTGCTAAAAAATGATAACCATCAATGTGGGCTTTCAGCAAGTCATAATCACTGATCACAGGTGACCATAACAAATATAATAATAAAACATCTGAAATATTGTGAAAATACCAAAATGTGACACAGACACAAAGTGAGCAAACAATGTTGGAAAAGTGGCACCAATACCAACAGACTTACTTGTTCCATGCAAGGTCACCACAAACCTTCAGTTTGTGAACAACTACAGTATCTGCAAAGCGCAATAAAGTAGAGTGCAATCTAACAAGGTGTGACTGTGCTTCCCCTCCCCAAAGATGATTTTTTTCCAAAAGTTAGTCAATTCCCCTCAAGCCTATTCAGGATGTTGAATAAACTTCTTCTCATATGAAAGAAAGGTATCAATACTGTAGAATATGTAAAGATTTTCCTTGACCCATGTGGATCCCAAGTATGCCCTTAGAAAGCCAAGACCTAAACAAGCTTCAAATATTCTGAACATGGAACAAGCAGATTTTCTCTTCAGAATGGAGGTTATAGAATCAGAGTGACTAATAATCACCTATCTATGAACAAGTGTTCAGCCTCTGAAGGCACTAAGCACTTGCAAACATGGGTTTCTGGCACATGCGCATCTTACGCTGCTCTGTTTCAACAAGAGAAAAGGTATTTCCCAGGAATAACATCCCCCAAACGTATTTTTTTTTTTTACTTATCATACCTGCTTTGATTAAAAGTGTAGATTTTCACACGACAGTGATTGTACTTCTGTAGTATTTTTTTTGTATCCTCATCCGTGTTAAAAGAATTCATTAGAACAAGAGGAACATCTGTGTTGTAGGTTTTGTTTAAATGCTAGGGAGGAAAATAACATTACTCAGACTTACTTTTCTCTCACTTAAAAGTGTAAAAGTCTTAATGGTTAATCACAAAGTATCCAAAACATTACCTATATGCAGCCAAATATAAATATTTAGCATAAGCCAGACATTTTGCTAAATAGTTCACCAGGTACTTGCTCATTAAGTCACAATCCTATGAGACAGAAAGAAACACTTGTCTGCATTATATGGATGCTCAACTGATTCCCAGAGAGGCACAGTCCAAGTCCAGAGTTGTGTGCTCAGCCAGTGCCCTGTGGCCTTACTGGATAGGCAAATGCTGACTACGCATTTACTCTGTCCAGAGCACAGTGGGGATGAAAGTACTCTCGGAATTCACGTCAAGAACCGAAGCACTCCCCAACTGAAACCTTTCCAATCTTTAGGAAGAATTAAGGGGCAACACAGAATGGGAGAAAGCAAGTTCTCAGAAGTCAGACTACTGTCTTGGGCAAGTACACCAACCTCTCTGTGCCTTGGTTTCCTCACCTGTAATATGGGGATGATAATAAAGAGTACTAGCTGTTGAGTCAATCCATGCAGAGAGCTCAGAGTAACACTTAGCATACAGTACACACTAGATAAATGTGAGCTGCTGCTACTGCTAGTGTTGTAGTTGTCAGGGTCGTAGTGATAAAGAGATTTTTTTTTTTTCCAAAAGGCCACTGCCCCTGAAGAATTTAAGGTCTGTGATTAACAACTTTATCGTAAGAGAGAGAGTTCTTAGCATCCATGACACCCAGCCAGATCTGGAAATTCTCCCTGGCCTCCCCAAAGAGGTTAATAAAGCCAGGTCATCCCAGCTGTGAGGAAGGCTGCCGCTAGAAAGAAATTTGGGAGAGGAGTAGGGAGATCAAAGGAAAATCCAAAAAGATCCAGAATTTTCAACCACCATAAATGCTATTTAAAGATCAAAAGCTTTTACATCACCCCAAGGATTTGCCCTTGGGAACACCAAACCTTTTTATATACTAATAAAAAAACTAAAGATAGCAAGCTCCTTAACCAACTCAAATCCACATCTGTTATTTCATAAGATAACACGTATAATAACCTAAAATTGACTTTAGTAGTTTATGAGAAAGGCTGAATGTTACTCACTTCAATTTGCTGAACGGTCAAATCCAAAAAGGTATTCTCATTCCTCACACCAATCAGACTTTTTGGACCTTTGCAGCCCATGCTGGTTCCCAAACCACCGTTGAGTTTCACCACCACCAGCTTATTTAGTACAGAAGATATATTATCAGGTAAGCCCCTGGCCTTTATCTTTTCATAGGGTTGAATCTGAAATTTAAAAAACAGAATTCAATAGTTTTGGTTTGGTTTTTTTTAATGTTTATTCATTTTTGAGCTAGAGAGACAGAGCATAAGCAGGAGACGGGCAGAGAGAGAGGGAGACACAGAATCTGAAGCAAGCTCCAGGCTCTGCACTGTCAGTACAGAGCCCAACGCAGGGCTCAAACTCACAAACTGCAAGATCATGACCTGACCTAAAGTCAGATGCTTAACTGAGCCACCCAGGTGCCCCTAGATTTCAAGTAGTTTTATGAGAGGTTAAATCCAGTCAATCTAAGGGTTATTTCCATGTGTCCTTTGAGTTTTGCTTTCTCCACAGAAAGTTTCAACTGCATTTGCTTTAAAGTCACAAGTCCTTCTGGTACAAAATCAAGTACTTACTGGCAACTTCTCTTGCACAAAGTAGTAGTTCAGTGGTTCATTTACATTCCAATGGAGTACAAGAAGGGGAAAAAGTTACAGTATACAAATACTTGCCTGGCTGATGAGAACATCTAAGTCTCCTGGACTGACTTCAGAAACTCAGAATTCCTAATTTGTTTCCATACAGTAAATGGGATACATAAAACTCATCAAATCTGTAAATATTTCTGGCACAGTATGGATCTACTTCAATTCTGGAAAAGTACATATATTACCACATATTATTCCTTCTACGAAAGGAGGCAAAAACAAAAACCAAAATATTCCTTGCAATTTTCCAACAGTAAGTCTCCCCTGAAGAGGAAGGTGGCGTAGGGATTTTGTCATACTTCTAAGTTAGAATTTAACTGTCAGACATCATTGTGTAGAGCTCGTATTAGAAAACTGAGTGTGTTCTCACTGCTCCAATACTCTGATGGGGCGAGAAAGGCAAGAGTTGGGGCTGGAGAGAATCTCCTTGTTTGTTTCCAGGAGCGCAGAGCATTACTCCTCAACTTCTCCCTCCTAGGACAGGAACAACCACACAGTGGGAGACCAAATTCTTTTGTTCAAAGCAGAAGCACAAGCAAGTCTAAGTATCTTCTAGTAAAAATAGAGCTTGTGCAAAGGTCACAAATCTAACCATTTGCAGGACTTTATTATCCTTCTTTATTGGAATACATCATCAAATGTACACATCGGTTATAACATCATGGTGTGGGACAATTAACACTTGAGGGGACTGAAGAAATAAAACCATATAGTAAGTGCTCACTTACTATGAGCTGAGCTCTTTTTGTTTTGCTACCTGTAGAGGTGTGTGGGTGGATGGTGGATGAAGTCTATAATTGGGAAAGGAGTTCATGGGCTCACACTCCAGTGATTAGGTTGTGGAGGCAAAAATCCCTTTATACTTGGTCAAACATACATATGTGTCCTATGTCGATTCCTGACCACACAATTTCTGCTATTAACAGCTCTTTCCACACAAAGTAGTCTGAGACTCTTATTACCTCTACCCTTCATGACACCTTGTTAACTGCCAACTGCAGACAAATGCACTTTTTGCTTGGTGCAAACAGTGAGAAAGAAGAAGCACTCTTCTCCAAGACTCTCTACTGGTTACCATTCCAATTATCACTAGTGCCACTAGGTAGTCTTTAGCAGTCATTAATATTTAAAAGGGCTGGTGACACAGAAAGACCAGGAAGACAGGCTTGTGGGCATCATGGCCTTCAATGGAAGCTACCTCAATACTTGGATGCTAACCACCAAGGAGAAGAAAGATAAGGACGCAGGAAAGAACATGGACCATACTGGTTGCTTCCCGTGCAATACTTGGTCCAGTTGAGGACAACATATGGTTGAAAACAACTTGGATACCCAACACACACACACACACACACACACACACACACACACACACACACACACACACACACACACACACTACCCAGGGCGCAGGTGACTGACATTCCCTGGAGGATGTTTCGACTCCACTGCCATGAACATTGTTTCTTCAGCATGTCAGAGAAACTGATAATATTGTTTGGGGAAAAAAAGTCCAATTTAAGTGCTATACTACTAGAAAAGTAAGAGGAGATGACAGAGCTGGAACTTGTCACCCTAATAAAACATGGCAGTTTATAATCCTTTCCACAGCCCAGCTGATGAAATCAACCAGTGAAAGGAATGCAACTGTGATATAATGGCTTCAAATAGTCTTATTATTAGGTTAGGAGAATTTCTTGGGCACATTACATTTACTCAAAGAGTTAGCAAATGGAACCAAGCCAATTATTTTCCAATTATCTTTTAAAAGCCAAGAATTTCCATTTAGCAGTTACTTTTGACTTCCCAAAAAAGACTGTTATCACGGAGGTCTCAAAACGGTGTAAAAATCAATTTAACTGAAATTCCCTAGTTCATGCATTCATTTTAGGTAAAATTATCAGTTCAGAAATATTTTTACCTATTTAATGCTTCCTTTAATATATTTTTTAAAAATAAATAAAAACATTTTTTCTACATATGAGACAGGCCTACATTTTCCAATTTCACCTAAAAAATTTTTCATTATGAAATGGCATACATACAAATTCATAAAATATATACAGCTTTAAGTCAAATAACCTAAATAAATAAGAATAGTGCCACAACTTAGAAGTCTCCTGGAGTTTGTCCCTGATCATATTCCTCTTTCACCCTTAGTGGTAACCACCATCTTGACTTTTTCTCTATTTTTACCATATGTATCTATAATGATAATATTTTACTTAATTTCATCTCTAAACTTTTGACTTGCTTCTTTAATCCACACTTATATTTAAGAATAATTCACATCAATGCCTGAAGCTATAGTATATTCACTTTTCACCATCTAGTATTCAATTTATATATCCACTAAATGAAATAAAACTGTCACTATTCACTGATGATATAACTTTATACAGAGAAAGTCCAAAGACCCTACAAATAAGTTATTAGAATAAGGAGAGCATAGCAACATTGAAGATACATAATCAAAGTTTTAAAAAAATAACAACTGCTTTTAGAGCCCTTGTACCCTGCTGGTAAGAATGTAAAAAGGTGTCCAGCTATTAAGAAAAAAAAGTATTGTGGTTCCTAAAAAAATTTTAAATAGAATACCATATGATCTACCAAGTCCACTTCTGGATATACACCCCAAAGAACTGAAAGCAAGTTCTCAAAGAGATGTTTGCACACTCACCTTCATTATTCACGATAGCCAAAAAGTGGAAGCAACTCAAATGTCTATCAAGAGATGAATGGATAAAACATGCAATATACCATCCATATACATGCAGTGGAAGATCATTTGGCTTCAACAAGGGAAAAACATTCTGACATACTACAATATGAATGAAGTATGTTAAAGTGAAATAAGCCAGTCATAAAAAGGCAATACCTGTATGATTCAGCTTATATGGGGCACCTAGAGTAGTCAGATCCTATAGACAGAAAGTAGAAGGGTGGTTACCAAGGATTGGGGTAGGGAGGAATGGGGGAGTTGTTTAATGGGAACAGTTTTAGTTTTGCAAGACCAAAGATTCTGGGGGTTGGTTGCATAGCAATGTGAATGTACTAATGAAGTGTATGTTTAGAAATGTTTAAAGATGATTTAAAGAAGATTAAGTGTCTATATATATGAAGAATTAGAAAACAGAATTGATTAAAAATTGCAAACGGCAAATATTTAGGAATAAACCTAACAAAAGATATCCAAGACTTCTATACTCAACACTATAGAACATTTCTGAGAAAAATGAAAAGACTTAAATAAATTCAAGGATGTATTTATCATGTTTATAAACTTGAAGACTTACAAATGTAAAGATGCCAATTCTTCCCAAACTGACCACTGCAATCCTACCGAAAGCACAACAGTTTTTTTGTGTGGAAACTGACAAGCCAATTTAAAAGTGTATGAAAATGCAAAGGGCAATGAATAGACAAGACACTCGCAAAGAAAACCATCAAGTTGGGAGAACCAACTTCGTAACGGTCTTTTCTAATTGTAGTAGCATAAAATTTGCCATCCTAGCCATTTTTAAGTGTATGATTCAATAGTGTTAAGTATATTCACGCTGTTGGGCAACCAATCTCCTTAATTATTTTTGTCTTGCAAAACTGGAACTATACTCATTAAAACACATGTCCCCACTTCCTCCTCCACCCAGTTCCGGGCAACCACCCTTGTATCTTCTGCCTCTCGGAGTCTGACTACGCTAGGAACCTCGTACAAGTGGAATGAAAGTGTTTGTTTGTGCTGGACTTACTTCATTTTGCCTAACATCCTCAAGATTCATTTAGCATTCTTTCTTAACAGTGGCTTGTATGTTTGAGGATATTCTAAATTAATGCGGATTTTTCCAGAAGTCTATATTTAAAGTTTCTTTGTGTGTATGAAAAATATATGAGAAAAGGGAGGCTGGTATGAAGGACTAGAATACAGGTACAGCTTGACAAATTTATGGCAAATTGAATATTAGAAAACTTATGTAAAAGTTATAAAATTCAATAATTGCAGATATTAAAAATGGAATAGGATACAAGTTCTGAAGTCTCAGTTTAATAATCAAAAAATGGATTCTTAAGAGTTTATCGATATACCCTAACTTTGAATTTTAAAAAATTAAAGGATGAAAAGAAAATTACAAGCATAACCACAGTTCTAAAAGTAGGAACTGAAGAAAATGCTGTTCTTCAGATACACGTGAGAACAATGAAGAATGGCAGGATGTGGGTTTCAAACATCATTCAATACCTGTGTTCTCAATTGCCTCATATCTCTAAGGGATAGGCAGCCTGTCATTTCAAGGGAAAAGCTACAGAAATATAAACAGTATAAAAACATTTCTTCAATATTTAAGTATATTATAATCAAAACATTAACAGGATGTCAGTTTTTTCACTGTCACTCTCTAGACATAGTGCTGTCCACTAGAACTTTCTGTAATTATGGAAATGTCTTATTTGTAATGGCCACATGTGGCTGTTGAGCATTTGAAATGTGGCTAATGCAACTAAGGAACTGTAGTTTTCATTTTATTTAATATTAATGTAAAATCCACACACAGGGCTAATGGCATGTACAGTTCTAGAGAGTCTATTTAAAAAATCAACCAAGGAATCAGAATTCTGTTTTCCATTTTCATATAACTGCTCAGATCTTTTTTTGTTCAGTGTAATCTTTTTCCACTTCAATACCACTAACATCATGACAAGACATTCAACTGAACACATAAAGAGATGAGCTAAAACCTAATTCTTCCACGTCTTCAGTAATCAACATTCCATTTCTACAACAATGCACAATATTGAGCTTTTTACTAACTATACACTGATGTTCAATGTCAGTTTCAGAATTTGACCAAAGTATCTATATTGAGTCTCAGCTTAATCCTCTCGAAGGCTGAATGCCAACCTCCACCACTACACACCAATTCAGGAGTCCTGGAACGTCTGATGGGGTAGGTACTATCCTATCTTACCATTACTGCAACCTCACCAATTTAAATAAGCTGTACCATTAGGACTAGTTGTCAATATCTGACTAATCTGCTTCAAACTGAGGTAAACTTTCTAGATGTAACTTGGGATGAGAAATTTCATGTAACATGAATGTTCTAACCGATAATATAAATGATTACTACCAAAGCTATTTGTTTTATATACAATGTTTGCAAATATTTCAGTTAAATTTAAATTGGGAAACTGACAATAAACTTAAATGTTGAGTATATAGGGTATCTTTAGGAAGAATATAATTTCCATTTTGAACTGATAAATGTTTGTACAGATATACAAAGTAATATCAAGTGAATAATGTAAACTTGATCATATCTTAATTTTAACCTTTAAAGAAATGCTTGGTATACTAACATGCATACCATTAAAGTAAGCTTTAGGAACCATGTTTAATTTTTAGCTGTGTAATTTCCTTTAGGTCATGGGTCTTTAGGAAAAAACACGAACAGGAATTTTTTACTTCCTGTTAAGATGAATTAAAAAGCAAAATGTCAACCTCATGCCTAAAGTTTCACTGAGAAAAAACCATCCAAAACAATATATATTCAAGATAAATCATTTCTGATCCACGCACCACAAAGTCCATGAAAAATATTTGGAGAAAAAGTACGTTTTGTTCACACAAATCAAACTTTAAAATATGGAGTTAGGACATTTGGCTTTCAGCCAAAAGATATATCAAGTATACTTTCAGTTTTAATTCAAATCTCCTCAAGATTGGTATCTTAAGAACTTGAGTTTAATTTTTAATTTTTTTTAATGTTTATTTTTGAGAGAGAGAGAGCGTGCAAGGAAGGGAGGGGCAGAAAGAGAGGGAGACACAGAATCTGAAGCAGGCTTCAGGCTCTGAGCTGTCAGCACAGAGCCAGATGCAGGGTTTGAACTCATTAACAGTGAGATCATGACCTGAGCCTAAATTGGACTCTCAACTGACTGAGCCACCCAGGCACCCCTAAATTTTTTTTTAGGATTTATTTTGAGAGAGGACAAGGGGCGGGGGGCGGGGGGGGGTGGAGAATTCCAAGCAGGCTCTGCCCTATCAGCACAGAGCCTGACACAGGGCTCAATTTTATGAACCGTCAGATCATGACCTGAGTCAAAATTAAGAGTTGGATGTCTAACCAACTGAACCACCAAGGTGCCGCAAGAACTTAGAGTTTAACTTTTAAATGTAATTCTGAATTAGCTTTCAAATATTTGGGTTGAAATAAAATGAGCTCATTCAAGCATAACATTAAAGTCCAAAACTGAATTAATAAAGACTTTTGGTTACAAGCCCAGGCAACTCACAGTTGAGTGGCCAGAACTCCGTGAAGTGCCATATTTAGAACCCTCCACCCCAAGATGAGTGGACATGGAGTCACCGTATCTCTGTAAATGTCAAGGAACCAGCGTTTTTTACAAGGTGCTTTCAAAAATACCCACTCATCTTGCTGTATCTAATCTTTAAAGCAGCTAATTAAAAAAAAAAAAAAAGGGCCTCACTGAGGAACTTGACTGTTAACAAGAAAAGGACTGACCAGAACTATGGAGGGAAAGGGAAGAAGAGCCACAAGGTACTGGTGTCCAGCTGTGAACAGGAGAGACATGTCCAGAATGGGCAGGTTGGTGCTGCTGCTGGAAGCCTTCACTAGACTCTTCTCACTTATGTTTCATGACTTATAAGCACCCCTCCCCCAAAGAAACAGATACAGACATACACATGTGCAAAGAAAGGTAGCAATCATTTGATTCCAGGAAGCCAGGACACTTTCTGTCCAAAGTTTATTACAGGTTAAATTAGGCAGTAAGCACAACTTTCCATCACATAAGCCACCTTATATGCGAACACAAGTTCTCTCTGTTGCTGATACTGTCCACACCCTTACCAAGGACCTCACCAAGCAATCCCACAGAGCTCAGTTCAGTTCCACAAACCAAGGGGATCTGTGTTAGAAAGTTGTTTGGCAACAGCTGAAGTTAAACCAGACACACCTAAGTCACAGAGACATTTTACACCTGCCCTTCACTTTCCTCTTCTCAGCTGCCCCAGGAGAATGCACAAAGCCATCTACTCATGTAAAGATGGATGGGGTTTGGAGACAACAGGGAGTACCATGCACTGCCGGACACCGCCTCGATGTTACTCTCAGTCACTTTAGTGCGATCTTTATGCTCTCAATCCTGCTCATCCCGTTTCGCTCTCTCCAAGACATGAAGAGAATTCAGTGTTGTAAGAAGACCTCTACCACAAATAAATACACAATAGGGCAACCACTACATGTTAAGTGGGGCAAACCACATGAAGCTCCCTGCAAGATACGCGCAGAAGGCTAGGCCACTCCTGTTACCTCCTCCTGGGAGAAAAGAAATGGTCAAAACCCAACTTCTTCTGACAATAAACAAAACAAAGTAGTTAGCAATGTACTAAAGAACATAATTTAAACAGGATTCTGCCCCATAGGGTTTCAATCTAGCTTTTCTGCAGAAACTGATTTTTTAAAAGATCTTTTAAAAGCTGTCTACCATGATCTGTACCTTGCCAAGTCTGTTCACAACTTAGTTTCCGGTTAGAAGAAAAGCTGAATTCATCACACAGTCATGGACACACTGTTCCCATTAGCAATAGTATAACCCAGTTCTTGGTAGCATATTTGTGCTATTCCTGGAGACTGTGCCAAATACCCAAAACAAGCCAACAGTACCTGCCCTGTTATGGTTCACAAGGGTATGATTATTGCAATCTGAAAGATCTTTTCTTCAACAAAAGCCAGTTCGCCTGAAAAAAAAAAAAACTATGTAAACAGTAAAACAAGTTTGGAATGATGCTCCATATGTCCAGAAAGTATTCTAAGAACTTAAGTTTATTCAGAAAACCCTTACTGCATGGTGTCTGTGTGCCAAGTTCAGTGCCAGGCACTTTCACATACTGTGTCTCCATTTCACATTTCTAAAGGTAATGACTAAGCTTGGGGTCATTTGAAAGCTCCTACACATTAATGACATACCTAGACCACAGATTTTTTTTTTTTCATTAAGCCCTTCAGCCACCAAGATGAGCTCAACCCCTATTTCAAGGGGAAATAAAAACCATCATTTATGGGAACACCCTCAACTTTCTGCCACCAGATGCTCAGAACCTTCCTGCATATCTGTCTTCGTTTCTTTTCCCCTTCCTTCTGGTCACAGGAGGAGCTGTCCTCCACCCTAAGGCAATCTCTCCACACAGTGCCCATCTCAAAACTCCATTTCATCAAGCATCCAGTCTCATTGGTAGCCTCCCCTCTCCATTCCTTTCCACTGAAATATTGAACATATTCAACATTTGCCATCTAAAAAAGAAAATAGGAGTGCATATACTTGCTTATCCTTTTCAACACCTACATCCCTCTTCTTAGAGGCACAGCTTCTGGAAAAGTTTGCTGCACTCACCTCTGCTTCCTCACCTTCCATTCACTCACTCATTCACTGCCATTTGGTCTTTTCTATGGGTCAGCAAACTGCTCTTAACAACATCATCCATATACTCCTAATTGTGAAATCCTACCAGTGAGGTCAATTCTTCTCTTGCACGCTCGGCTACATTCAATATAACAACATTCATTATATCCCGAAATGCTCTATTGTCCTTGACTTCTGAAGCCCCACATTTTATTTTCCTCCCCTTTCTGCCTGTTTCTATTTATACCCATTTTAGGTAGATGTCCTCTTCCCAGGCAATCTGCTCCAATCCATAACTTTGTTCATTCACTCTGGTCTCTATAGCACCAAGACAAATCCAGCTGCTCAGCCAGAAGACTGTTCCCTTCTGATCAATGACTTGTGAGTCTCAAGGAATTATCCCTCCTTCCAGTCAGCATCCTGCTCACCTCTCACCTGTGTTACTGCAATGGTCCCTATGTTCTCCTATCTGCCTCCAATCCACCATCACCTCACGGGTGGCAATCTTTCAGAAAAGAAGATTTGAACATGTTTTTCTCATTACATCATTCACAAAATAATGCACTGACATGCATGGGAGAGATTATTAGCTGCCTCCCTCAACATCATATTTTCCCTTCCACCCTAGAACTCTGATGTTCAGCTGGGCATACCACCATCCCAAATAAGATTACATTTCCCTGCCTCCCTTGCAATTATTTGTGCCAAAGTTGTGATTAAGTGGAAGGGAAAGATTTCGAGGAAGTCTCTGTGAAAGGGTAGGGGCCTTGCCCGTCTTCCTCCTTCCTGCTGTGTGGAATGGAGACATGATGACTGGATTTGATTTGAGCAGCCATCTGGGACCCTGAAGAGAGATGCTAAGGATGGCTGAGTGGCAGACAGAGAAGCCCAGGTTCCTGATGACCACCAGGCTGCCATACGAGCTCTGTATTATCTCTCTCCAGATTTGTTATTCTGAACGTCACTATTAAATGTAGCTGAATCTAATCTTAACTGGAAGACATGGTTTGCAAGGTGTTTGATTATTTGGCCCTTTTTGCCTTGCAGTTTCTCCTCTCCTATTCTCCCTAGCACACTACTACAGGAACATGGAGCAGGGGGCTTCTCTAAAGTGCCCTAGGTCTGGCTTTTAGGCCCCTGAACTTTCCCCCTCCTGCAACTTCACTTTACCAATTGCCTTTTCTTCATCCTCCACATCTCAGTTCAGACCAGCAACTCTCAGGCTTTATGAGCTATCAGGCATGGACTCCCTTTCAGAAAAAAATGCAAATGCTAGGCCCTGGAAAAATAAAATTATGCATATAATTTACTATATTACTGTGTAAATTTCATTCACTGAATATAATCTTTATAGGAGATGCTATTTCCTATGAAAGTTATCATGCACATAAAGCAAAAAATAAACCCTCTCTCCAAACTGAATTTCAATGAGAAGGCTTCTGTTTGGCTTGAAGAAGTTGATACTGTGATAAAGTTTGAGAAGGTTACATGCATCCCTCTTTAACTGCCATTCTGACTTTTCTTTTTTATGACCCGAAGTACTGAAAACCTCAACTCTCTCCACGGAAGGTTCTCACAGCCTGCTGTCTGTTGAATGTAAGCTTGTGATAGGAACTCCTGAATTCTCCAAGGCAGAAAGCTCAGGGGCTCATATATTTCCTTTGTCTTCGAAATTTAAGTTCATTGTGGTGAAGACTGAATCATCCATGCAGCATCACGCCATCTTCAATACAAAGCTCAGAGATGCAGAAGAGGGTGAGTGACAGTGAAATGGGGTGCTCACTCTCCTGTATAGCAGCAAGACGAGAAGTGCTCTTTGGCATCACAGATATTATCTGTGCACAGAGCACCAAGACTTCTCTTCCAGCACAAGTTTTGCTTGGTTTCTTGGAAATCTTATCATTTTAAAAACATTTTAGGATTTGTACTAATTCCTGTCTGAGGGCACCAGCAGACACATAATGTATGAAAACCAGTAGATGGCTGTCCTGAGAAATATCTGAAATTGCAAGGATATGATGTAGCTGCTGTTTCCTCCATGACCTGATTCAAATCCTTGTAATAAACTACACAATTCCAGCGTGACTGGAACCATCTGACAAAAAAACTGCAGCAGAACTGAATGAGGCAGAAGAGTACAGTAGCTGAGGGCACAAGCGTTAATGCCAGGATGCCTGGGTCTGAATCTTAGACTCCACTGTTTATTATGGCAAGTAGTTTAGCTCCTCTCGATTTTTTTTCATCTCCTTCATTGATTTGTTATGAGGATAAATGAGATAATGCATGTAAAGTGCTGAGCAGAGTGCACAGCCCACAGTAAGAACACAAATGTTGGCTGGTATGATCACTGCACGTGGATTCAGACACGCACTGTACTCCAACTCCACATTTTAACATTTCTGACACAAGGATGCAGCATATAATTGATGGATCTTACAATCGACTGGTTGCACTATTTTTCTTTCTTAATGGTACACAGAAAGTACAACTTACACACAATGGCACAAATTTGATAAAATATGGTATTGAATTTCTCTTTCTGCTCCAAATCACAAACCAGCTTAATGACCTCCCAAGTACAGGTTTCACCCGAAGTCTCTCTCCAGTGATGTGTGATTTAAGCATAGTTTAAGACAGGCATCAAAAACTACAGCCATTGAGACAATCAGGTCTGCCATTTGTTTTCATAAATTGTTACTGGAACACAGCCACTCTCATTAGTTTCCATATCTATCTACGGCTGCTTTCATTTAACCAGAGCTGAGATGAGTAATCACGACAGAGAATGCATAGCTGACAAAGCCTAAAACATTTACTATCTGGCCCTTTACAGAAAGGACCTGCTAAAACCTGGCTTAGGACAAGTCTTCTAAGGTGAAGAAAATACAGTTTTTGATAATATTTCTGCCTTGTTAAACTGTGCTTCCCCTAAAACGGTTCCATACTGCCTGACAACTCCTCAGGATGGCTAGAGAGAGCAGATGTCCTTTAGGCTCTCTCCCGTTGGCTCTGTGCTTCCACAGGCAAGAGCACCACTACAACAATCCCCCAGCTTTCGCATCTCCTAGTCCTGGAAAGCAAAAGCAAAAACACATCACTGGTAGAACTCAGGCAATTCTCAACACAGAAAGACTATCCAAGATTTTAAAAGTCTTTTACCACTTATATGAAGTAGTTAGAGTAGTTAAATTTGTAGACACAGGAAACATAACAGTGGTTGCCAAGAACTGGGGGAAGGAGAGAATGAGATATTGTTTAATTGGTAGAGTTTCAGTTTTACAAGATGAAAAAGTTGTGGAGATTGGTTGCCCTACAATGTGAATATATTTAACACTACTGAAGTGTACATATAGAGATGATCAAGATAAATGGTACATTTTATGTGTACTTTGTAATTAAAAGCATTAAAGAAAAACTTTAAGTGCTTTGTGTGGGTGTATATGTGCAGGCACACATGCATGCCTTATCAAGGTGTCTAAGGACCACATAGCAAAAATATCACTTCCTTTAGAAGCCTTTAATGACCTTCACATTCCTAGGAGTGGATCTAGCACAACCCCTACTTCTGGTTTCAGCTATTACCAACGTCTATCATAGCAATTATTACACTGTCTCCAAACTGTCTATTCGGTGCCTCGTATGTGTTCCGTGACTGTAAACTCCATGAGGAGAGAACTGCCATGTGGTCCTACCTTCACCATACCTGATGCCTTTAACTGTCAGGCTCGTTGGTGGCACTCATATATTTGTTGAATAAATAAGTGAGTAAATGAATGGAGCAAACAGATTAATATTGATAAATGAAGTTAACTTATTAATAAATAAAATCCATAAATAAATGACATCTGTTCTCTGGAATTTTTTGTCTTCTTAAACACAAAGTTTAAAACAAAACTGGTTTCATCATTAATTAGAAACCAGGTTACAAACACCTATTGCTTTAAATCAAGAAAAAAGTACTGGGATCAGCACATATTATGTAGAAGTTTGATGAAGAAAACCTAAGTCTAAGACTCTGTACAAAAAATGTTTGTAACCCAAAGTGTAAAACAATCCCTGTGATTAAGTAAGCCAATAGGATGAACAATCATATAATAAACATTATAAGCTGAGCCTGGAAAAGTACATTCTGTAAGAAAGTCCTATTGTCTTCTTCTGCTTATAAATTATAACAACACAAGGAAAACTATCAAGCCAAGGACACAATTTAATTTTGCTAGGTATTAGTAATATTAACTCCTATATCTATGGGGTTTTTAAAAATTATTTTCAATTATTCTAAAGTATTAATTAAAACCGTGGAAAAGAAAACACAAAGGCAATTTTTCCAGTGCTAGAGGATATCAGCTGTCCTATTTATACACTGAATCCTCATGTCCAGAGGCAAAAAATTTATGAGAGGGTATGCAAACAGGTCTTTTCAAAGATCAAGTCAGAAATCTTGGCACCAGCACTGTTCTCTAAACAATTATTCTCATCAGCATTGACCCAAAAGCTCATGTTCAGTATCCTTCAATATAATCTGCTACCTCGGTTACTAATGTCAGCCTCAGTAAAAACCTCAGCAAGAATTTTTATCTGGAGCCAGAATCATACAAGTCACTTATTTTCACCCTAAGTCTCATGTTGCCCAAACTTAAATACCATGCCCTTGTGTTATATAAAGGTGAGAATCAAAGCAAAGTCTAATAATAACCAATTACTATAAATAAAAGGATAGTTCTATATTAAATATTTCAAGCAACACTACAAATAGCCAATGGAAAAATTCAACCTAATAAATATTTATAGATATTTTTCATCTTAACCAGCAAATATATTTTACAGCAATAATACTCAATGTTTTAAGAACTGGCGAAACTGACAATAGATGCAGATCTTTAATGCTAATTCAAAGAGGCCTTTCCTATCTCTGCCTACCCTAGCTAAAATAATACTTCTAGTGCTCATCCTTTGTGCCCTTTCCCTTCTTTGTTTTTCTTCATGTCACTTATTACTACTGGAAATTACATTATATGTCTTTTATTGTCCTTTTCCCCACTAGACTGTCAACTAGAAACTAGATGAGGGTAGGGCTATGTCAGTATGGTCCTTTTATAAACAGTTTGCATTCAAAACATTGCTGTTGAACCAATAAATTAATATGATTGAGAGCAAACTGGTATACTCTTTCTGGAAAGCAATTTGAAACATGTAACATGAAACTCTTTTTTACCTTTTTGTAACAAGAAACTTTAAAAAGTTCATATCCTCTGAAAAAAACACCATTTCTCATTATTCTTAGAATAATTCAGAGATACATAGGTTTATATATAAATATATTCATCACAGGATTTTTATACTAGAGAAAGTTACCATCAGCCTACATGTCCAACTAAAGGAGAATCTCCAGAGATGACACAAACTGATATAACTGTATAAACTCCCAACCCTCACACTCCTGTCAACTGTTCCTACCAAAATACTTCCTTCAAGTGATGAGTTGGAGTCATTATTTCCATCAAAAAAATAAAAAAATAAGAAAAAATACTTGATTTCCAAAGTGGAAAGAGCCAAGCTCAAGTGACAGATGATCGAAGAACTAATCCTGTTAACAGTCATCAGCCATCCTTCCTACTATTTCACCTAAGCTTTGACAATCCAATTCCAGCAGCATTCTGCAAAGCTTCCCCAACTCACCAAACCTGACATAACACAATAAACACACACACCCCTTTGGGTACCTACAGTTTTACTCAGTATGAGAATGGCATCTGATTCTTTTAGTAACTCTGATGGTCCTCTGAGATAAAGCCAACCCATCACACATACCTTGAGTTTAGTAGATAAAAAGTCCATAAACATGGATAGAGCTGCTGGTTAAATAAATACAATTCCAGATAGGGGCGCCTGGGTGACTCAGTTGGTTAAGGGTCAGACTTCAGCTCAGGTCATGATCTTGTGGTTCAAGAGTTCAAGCCCCACCCCTGGGCTCTGTGCTGACGGCTCAGAGCCCAGAGACTGCTTTGGATTCTGTATCTTCCTCTCCCTGTCCCTTCCTTGCTCATATTCTTTCTCAAAAATAAACATAAAAAAAAATTTTAATACAATTCTACATATACCGTAGGGCTTTCACTATGTAGATCTTCAATAAAACTCAAACAGAATGGTACAGCTAATTATCTTCATTATGGAGGGCACTATATTGTTTATTCTCACTGGCTTGACGGACTACATACCTCCTCCAATCCTGAAAATTAAAGAAGTTATAGAATTTTAAAAAGGAATACTATCTATAATCTTATTACAATTCTGTTTTTTTAACTGTATTCAGGATAGCACCTGATATCTAGAAACTGTGGAGTCTGTGTTCTTGACTTCACTGACATTACTGCTAAACTGGAAAAAAAAAAAAAAAGTTAAATACACTGAAAGAGAGTAAGTTCAGAATACACATATAGTTGGGTTTGTAATGGTGGAACATATTATTGATTAACACTGAGCATGAGGTAACTGCTCAGATATTGGTTGACTTACCAAATGAATGAGAACATTATAGCCCAAGATCATGAGATTGGATATTTTAAACTTTAAGTTTGCTCAATTACATACCATCAATGTCTAGAAACTAAACTGCAAGTTAAAGGACAGCCACCCTTCACTTGCCTTCTAAAAATAGATTCCAACTAGCCTACTATAAGGCTAAGGACCTCCCACCTCCTGTATTTTCCATCATCTTGTTAGTTTGGCAAAAATTATTCCTCTTCACAATTCATTGAAAACATGGTTCCTATTTACCTTGCCTACCTTCCTCTCTCATTCTTCCATTCTTACTCTCCAGCAGTACTAAAAAAAAGAGTAGTTCTTAGAGCACCTTTCACTCTCTTGTGCCTTTGGGCTTTTGCACACTTAATTGTCTTAAACCTAAAATGTCCACCTGACTTTTGGGGCAAACTCTTACTAATACTTCAAATCTCAATTCTAATGTCACCTTTTCATCCCTAACTTGCTTAGGATTTCCCAACTGCTCCCCAGCTCCTTTTCCTGCTATACTTAGTACAAATACCTGAAATTAATTTATTTAAAACATTCTGGAGAGGTTTAAATTTTTTTTTTAATTTAAAAACTAAGTTCAATGGGGTGCCTGGATGGCTCAGTAGGTTGAGTGTCCAACTTTGGCTCAGGTCAAGATTTCGAGTTTGTGAGTCTCAGGTCAAGGTTTGTGAGTTCGAGCCCTGCATCAGGCTCTGTGCTGACGTCTCAGGGCCTGGAGCCTGCTCCAGATTCTGTGTCTCCCTCTCTCTCTGCCCCTCCCATGCCCTCTCTCTCTCTCTCTCTCTCAAGAATAAACATTAAAAAAATTTTTTAAATAAGTTCAAGCATAGAATCACGACAAAGTTTTAAATATGTAAACTATGTCAACTTTTTACAAAAAAATGTACACTCATTCACAAAGATATTTTCCTTAGTATGGTATGCATCTGTTGACCAGAACTATATCATCTTATGGAAACCACACTAAAAATATATCATCTATGATTTCCAGTTTCACTTCTTCAAAGTGCACCAAGAACTTAGTCATCATGAAACAATCTGCATGAAGAAGGATCATTCTAGATTTATGCAATTTTCTTAATCTTTCATACTTGTCTCACCCACACCCAATTTAACAATTGCTTTTCCCCCAAAGCATTCAATTCAATTTTCTTAAGTAACTACTTTACACCCCTTTCATTGGTTTACATAAAATGTAGTAACATTATGCCATTACAACAAATATAACTGGTACAAACAGGTTTCGGAATAAACACAATTAACTTTTAGTGAACAAGCTATTCCACTAGTGAGAAAAGAACTTATAATAAAGGGTAGACCCATGTATTCAAAGAAAATGGGAGAACCTCAGCTGTTAATCTCTCTAGGTGATTAGGTTGAAGCTGGTTACTGAAGTGTTTCCAGAACTAACAACAAAGCCATTATCCCATTGTACTATAAATATCTTTGTGCAAACATCTCCCCGCTAAACCAAAAAATCAAAACTAGTTTGCCTGTGCTGTTGATTCTCTTAGCCCTCAAGGCATCTGGGCATAGCCTGAGGCAGCAAAAATGGTCCCCTCCTTGCTAAAGGGAGTTAAAGAGCTATACAAAGTTGTCAGCTCTTTAAAAGAAGTGACTGTCTTTATTTTTTCATTCCTAATAGTTAAAATACTATGTGTTTGATAAATCTGTATAATAAAAGTAATGAATAAAGGAGACATTCACAGCCTCATGTAGGGGCTATCGGTAAACCAGACAAAAGACTTCACCCAGGGAGATGTGACTGCTAAGGGTAAGCCCAGGTCAGGAAAGCAGCAATGGGAAATTAGTCTTTATATGTACACATTCAGGTTTTCTCTATCCCATTAGAATGAAGTTCAATGAGCGTTAGGCTTGTCTATCTTGTTCACTTATATCCCAGTGCTTAGATAAATGCCCACTGCACAGTAGTTCTTCAAAAAGTATTTGTTAACTGTGCTTCTGCAAGAACCTCAAAAAGAAATGAAGGCATTTTAAGCTGCAAGGAAAGGAGTGTAGGCTACTCAATAGTTCTACTCAAGGAATGGTGATTGCTCTCTAACATATCATAGTAGTTAAGAGTCTGGGCTCAGCTAGACCTGGACGGAAATTCTGGTTCTGTCACTTAGTAGCTAAATAAAGTTGTGTGGACAACTCAATCTCTCTTACTCTCAGTCTTCCATTGTGAGACAAAGATAATAATGGGCTCCCAGAATTGTCTGAGAATCAAGTTAAGAGCTGAGAACAATGTTTGGCACATTAGTGCTTAAGTGTTTGCATTGTTGTTATTATCTCTCTTGTTGATAAGCACATAAAGTACTGCACACTCTGTGCTCTAAAGATAAAGACATTCTGTGCTCTAGAGAGTATGTACTTTTTTTAAGAACTCCATTACTGTTACTAAAGGATACTAAAGAACCAGGTTGTTGGCTACCTGGTTCATATCAGGGTTCTTCCTCTGAAGTTCTGTTTCCTCTTTTGTAAAATGAACAAAATAATAGTGGCCTGTCTTTCAGGTCCATTGTGAATACTAAAGAAGATTACAAAACAAAGGATTCATAGACGTTACTCATAAGCACCCCAACCCTGACAAATAAATATTAACTATGTACAGCTTCGCATATATGGGTTTTTATGATTTTTTTAAAAAATGAAAAATGCTGGGGCACCTGGGTGGCTCAGTCGGTTGGGTCTCCAACTTTGCCTCAGGTCATGATCTCACTGTTTGTGGGTCATCGGCTCTGTGCTCACAGCTCGGAGCCTGAGGCCTGCTTCAGATTCAGTGTCTCCCTCTCTCTCTCTGCCCCTCCCCTGCTCTCACTCTCTCAAAAATAAATAAACATTAAAAACAAATTTAGAAGTGAAAAATGCTTAAAGCTTTGATTCATTAAAAAACAAAAACCACTGAGTTGGTGTTTGTTTCATGCTCTTTTGAAATAGCAGAAAACTTTCCAATCTCCTGAAGGCTTTAGGACTATGTACAATGAAGACACTTATCTTAAGACCATCTATAAATAGAAATCTTTGTTTAATGGTTTACTTCCACCACTTTTCATATGTAGTCTAGTCATAGACTAGACTTCTGGCATCTCCATGTTTCTTCTCAGCTATCTTTTATTTGTTTTCCGTTTTAAACTTGGGATTAAAAATTCCATCAGCACTTTCAGCAATTATTTTGTGCTTCTTTTGACTCAGCAGGAAATTTTAAAATGAGATATAGGTAACAAAAACAAGCTTGGGTAGCTATATGTTTCTAGTTAAAAACCTCTTTCTTTCTAGGTTTTCTATAAATCAAACTGTTCTAAAATTAAGTTATTTAAAAACACATATTATAAATTACTTCTCACCAATTCAATTTGTATGTATTTATCTACTTGTAATATTGTTTTTTTACTTATGATGCTTTTGCCTCTTAAAGTCCCATACCTAATGACTTCCCATTAAAAACGGTAGCAACTTCCAAAACACTGTAAGAGATGTAAAGTTGTAATACTCTCATTAAAACTGTGTACTTTAAACCCAGTAATCTAGAGAAGAAATGACAATAAGAAACAAACAAAAATAGGGTAGTGACAGAAAGCAAGTGATCCCATGAAGTAGGAGGTAACTATGAAGAGAAAGTGCCAACTAAAACTTACTGTAATCTACAATTTTTTTATAAAAATTCTAAGAAGTTTTAAGACTTTTGTATATATTTTTTTAACTACAAAAGGCAAAAGTAATATATACAGGCAGGGGGAGCTAAGATGGTGGCAGAGCAGGAGGACCCTAGGCTTGCCTCATCCCTCAAACAAGCTAGATAACTACCCCATCATTCTAAACACCCAAGAAATCAACCTGAGGACTGATAGAACAAACTGCACAACTAAAGGGAAAGAAAGGATCACATCACGGAAAGCAGTAAGCATGGAGACGTGGTTTGTCGGGGGGGAATAGACTGTGGGTGCTACAGAGGGAATGGAACCCTGGTCTCAGAGAAAGGCGAGAGAGAGAAGAACACACAGGGAAATGCACAAGGAGAACACTACCCCAAAGCCACTGGCTGAGAAAATAAGAGGGGCTGATTCTTTTGAGTTTTGCAACCAGCAGGACTCAAACACTGGGGTTTTGGGGGTCCATGGGCTTGGCTAGAATAGAGGGACCTGAAGGCACTGTCCTACTCCTTCAAAAAAGGCAGGCAAGCAACTCAGGCATACTGCATGATCTGAGGATCACCTACCTCGCATGGGGGAACACTGTTCCTGTTCTTGGAATGCATCTATGAGAGGTGGCATTGCCTCTCTGGGTATAAAGGAAACAGCGGGTGCCATTTCCATCCCCCACCCCTCAGCATAGGCACAGAGACACCTGGCAAGGGTGGCTAACTCAGACACTGGCTGTTTAGCCTGCTTTGCTCCAAATCCCACGACCTTGTACTCTGGCATGGATGCCCACCTGGATCAAACCTGCATCAGTCCCAGCTTGGTGAAATCCTTTCCCAGAGGACTAAGGCAGGTTCCCGCCACACCAGGTCCCTAAAGTGTGGAGTTTTAAAGTCAACAGGCTTGGCCACAGTGGATCTCCAAATGCACAGTGCTGCTCTAGGCAGGTAAACAACCCAGAGACAGACATTGTGAAAACAGCAATCTGCAAAATGCCGAGGATGCATGAGGGGGATTTATTTAACTATTGGCTCTTCTGGGAGGGCTTCCCTGAAAGCAGCAAGCACGGACTCCCCTCTCCAGGGACAAAGGAGCAGGCTGGGCACCATTTCCTTTCCCTGTCCTCAGCATACACCAGCTTTAGTAATTAGCACAGCATCAACACTGGCAGCCTAATCGCTTATACTAGGTCCTTACCGCCGGGGCTCTGCTGGTACTGCTTTTCTCAGGCAGGTGTGCCTAAGGACCAGTACAGCAAGTCCCTTCCCCAGAAGACCAGCACAAACCCCCCACATGCACCACATCTACTGACCACAGAGTTTCACGAAGTTTCACTTCTAGTGGAAACAGCATCAGGTCTCATTTAACCAGCAGACCAGAGCACAGCTAGTTAAAACTTGCCACACTCTGGCCAAGGTCCCTTGCAGACAAGAAAAACCTCTGCAGACGACTGACCTGAGGGATAGAGGAGCCAAAACACAGCAGCAGAGTGCATACAACACACATCAAAGACACTTCCTGAGTCATGACACCCAGGACGTTGTATGATCTCTTCTTCATAAAAGTTATTACTCACAGAAGCAGCAAACATAACAAGATTTTCTACACAAAATGCCAAGATGGAGAAATTCATCCCAAAGAAAGAACAAGATAAGGTCACAGTCAGAGATCTAATTGAAATGGATATAAGTAACATGCCTGATGGAGAATTTAAAGCAACAATCATAAGGATGCTTGCTGGGCTTGAGAACAGCATGGAAGACATCAGGGAGATCCTTACCACAGAGACAAAGAGTCAAATAAAAAACAATCAGGGAAAAATGAAAAATGCAGTAACTGAGATTTCAAACTGACTGGATTTAATGACCACAAGGATGGAAGAAGCAGAAGAATGGATAATACAGAAGACAGAATCATAGAAAATAATGAAGCTGAAATAATGAATAGAAATAATGAAGAGAAAGAAAAATGATAATGAGAGTAGACTTAGGAAACTCAGTGACTTCATCAAATGCAGTAACATTCTTATCATAGGAGTCCCATAAGAAGAGAGAGAGAAGGGGGAAGAAGGTTTATTTGAGGAAGTAATAGGTAAACACTTCCCTTTTCTGGGGAAGAAAACAGACATCCAATTTTAGGAGGTACAGAGAACTCCCATCAAACACCAAGATAAACTGTAGTTAAACTTGTAAAATACAGTAAAAATTCTAACAGCAAGACAAAGCAAGTCCCTAACTTACAATACAAGACTCATAAAGTTAACAGCAGATCTTTCCACAGATACTTGACAAGCCACAGGGAATGGCATGATATATTCAATGTGCTGAATGGGAAAAATCTGCAACCAAGAATAGTCTATCCAGCAAGGCTGTCATTTAGAATAGAAGGAGAGTTTCCCAGACAAACAAAAACTAAAGGAGTTTGTGACCACCAAACCAGCCTTGCAAGAAATATTAAAGGAGACTCTCAGAGTGGCCAGGAAAGACCCAAAGTGGCAAAGATTAGAAAGGAACAGGAAAAATCTCTAGAAACAATAACAAGTAATAAAATGGCTATATATATAAATATATATTTATATAAATAATTTCCCTGAATGTAAATAAGCTAAATCCTCATAATCAAAAGATAGAGAATGTCAGGGGCGCCTGGGTGGCTTAGTCGGTTAAGCGTCCGACTTTCGCTTGGGTCATGATCTCACAGATCGTGGGTTCGAGCCCCGCGTCAGGCTCTGTGCTGACTGCCAGTTCAGAGCCTGGAGCCTGTTTCAGTCTGTGACTCCCTCTCTCTCTGACCCTCCCCTGCTCACGCTGTCTCTCTCTCTCTTTCCTAAAAATAAATAAAACATTAAAAAAAAAAAAAAAAAGATAGAGAATGTCAGAATGGATAAGAAAAAAACAAAACAAAACAAGACCCATGTATATGCTGCCTACAAGAAACTCATTTTAGACCTAAAGACACCTGCAGATTGAAAATGAGAGGACGGAGGGGCATCTGGGTGGCTCAGTTTGGTTGAGTTGGTTGAAAATCTGACTCTTGATTTCAGCTCACATCATGATCCCAGGGTAGTGGGATTGAGCCCTGTGTTGGGCTCCACACTGAGCATGGAGCCCATTTAAGATTCTCTCTCTCTCCCTTTGCCCCTCTCCCCTGCACATGTGCACTCTCTCGCTAAAATAAAAAATAAAGTAAGGGCGCCTGGGTGGCTCAGTCGGTTACACGTCTGACTTCAGCTCAGGTAATGAACCCGCAGTTCATGGGTTCGAGCCCCGCATTGGGCTCTGTGCTGACAGCTCAGAGCCTGGAGCCTGTTTCAGATTCTGCATCTCTCTCTCTCTCTCTGACCCTCCCCTGCTCATGCTCGTTCTCTCTCTCTCTTCTCTGTCCCTCAGAAATAAATAAAACATTAAAAAATTTTTTAAAAATAAAAATAAAGTAAATAAAGTGAGGGGATAGAGAAACATTTATCATGCAAATGGAGGTCAAATGAAAGCCAGAGTAGCCATACTTATATCAGACAAATTAGATTTTAAACCAAAGACTGTAACAATTGATAAAGAAGGCCATTATATCATAATAAAGGGAACTATCCAGCAAGAAGATCTAACAATTGTAAATACTTTATGCCCCCAAGTTAAGAGCACCCGAATAAATAACACAATTAGTACCAAATATAAAGGAACGCATTGATAATAATACAGTAACAGTAGGGGACTTTAACACCCCACATACATCAATGCACAGATGACCTAAAAAGAAAATCAACAAGAATCCAATAGTTTTTCTCCCAGTGTTTACTTATTTTTGAGAGACAGAGAGAGAGCATGCATTTGTGGGCAAGGGGCAGAGAAAGACACAAAGAAACCAAAGCAGAGAGAGAGAGAAAGAGAGAGAGAGAGAGAGAATTTGTGGGCAAGGGGCAGAGAGAGACACACACAGAAACTGAAGCAGACTATGGGCTCCGAGCTGTCAACACAGAGCCTAATGCAGGGCTTGAACCCATGAACCGTGAGCTGAAGTCAGACACTTAACTGACTGGGCCACCCAGGCACGTTGGTACCAAAGGCTTTGAATGACACACTGGACCAGATGGACTTAACAGATATATTCAGAACATTTCATACTAAAGCAGAATACACAATTAAAAGAATGTTTGAAAACAAGTACACAGGGGACATTCTGTAGGCTTTTTATATATGCCTTTTATGATGTTTAAGCATGTTATCAAAAATCTCCCAACAAATAAGAGTCCTGGACCAGACGGCTTCCCTGGGTAATCCTACCAAACATTTAAAACATAGTTAATGACTATTCTTCTCAAGCTGTTCCAAAAAATAGAAATGGAGGGAAAAACTTCCTGACTCATTCCATGAAGCCAGCATCACTTTGATCTCCAAACCAGAGACCCAGCATAAAAAAGAGAACTGCAGGTCAATATCCCTGATGAATAGGGATGCAAAAATTCTCAACAACATACTAGCAAATTGAATAAAACAGCATATAAAAAGAATTATCCACCATGATCAAATGGGATTCATTCCTGGGTTACAGGGCTAGTTCAATATTTGCAAATCAATCAATGTGATACATCACATTAACAAAAGAAAAGGTAAGAACCATAGGATCCTGTCAACACATGTAGAAAAAGCATCTGACAAAATACAGCATCCTTTCTTAATAAAAACCCTCAAGAAAGTCGGGATAGAAGGAACATGCTTGAACATCATAAAAGCCATATGTAAGAAGCCCACAGCTAATCTCATCTTCAGTGAGGAAAAACTGAGAACTTTCCCCTTGAGATCAAGAACACGACAGGGATGTCCACTCTCACCACTGTTGTTTAACATAGTGCTGGAAGTCCTAGCATCAGCAATCAGACAACAAAAGGAAATTAAAGGCATCAGAATTGGCAAAGAAGTCAAAATTTCACTTTCTGCTGACAACATGACACTCACATGGAAATCTCAAAAGACTCCACCAAAAGAGTACTAGAACTAATACATGAATTCAGCAAAACTGCAGGGTACAAAAATCAATGTACAAAAATCGAATGCATTTTTATACACCACTAATGAAGCAACAGAAAGAGGAATAAAGAAACTGATCCCATTCACAATTGCACTAAAAATCATAAAATACCCAGGAATAAACCTAACCGAAGATGTAAAAGATCTGTATGCTGAAAATTATAGAAAGCTTATGAAGGAAATTGAAGAAAACACAAAGAAATGGAAAAACATTCCATGCTCATGGATTGGAAAAATAAATACTGTTAAAATGTCAATACTACCCAAAGCAATCTACACATTCAACGCAACCCCAATCAGAATTGCACCAGCATTCTTCTCAAAGCTAGAACAAACAACCCTAAAATTTGTATGGAACCACAAAAGACCCCAAATAGCCAAAGTAATATTGAAGAAGAAAATCAAAATGGGAGGCATCACCATCCCAGACTTTAGCCTCTACTACAAAGCTGTAATCATCAAGACAGTATGGTATTAGCACAAAAACAGACACACAGACCAATGGAATAGAATAGAGAACCCAGAAATGGACCCACAAATGTATGGCCAACTAATCTTTGACAAAGAGGGTAGGAGTATCCAATGGAAAAGACAGTCTCTTTAGCAAATGGTGCTGGGAGAACCAGACAGCAACATGCAGAAAAATGAAACTAGACCATTTTCTTACAGCATAGACAAAAATAAATTCAAAATGGATGAAAGACCTGAACGTGAGACAGAAAACCATCAAAACCCTAGAGGAGAAATCAGGCAATAACTTCTTTGACCTCAGCCACAGCAATTTCTTACTCGACACATCTCCCAAGGCAAAGAAATTAAAAGCAAAAATGAACTACTGGGACCTTATCAAGATAAAAAGCTTCTGCACTGTAAAGGAAACAATCAACAAAACTAAAAGGCAACTGAAGGAAATGGTAACATATCGGATAAAAGGATAGTATCCAAAACTATCAAGAACTCACCAAACTCCACGTCCAAAAAACAAATAATCCAGTGAAGAAATGGGCAGAAGACATGAAATAGACACTTCTCAAAAGGAAACATCCAGATGGCCAACCGACACA
The DNA here is from genome assembly GCF_003009895.1 of Hyaena hyaena. Lineage (NCBI taxonomy): Eukaryota > Metazoa > Chordata > Mammalia > Carnivora > Hyaenidae > Hyaena > Hyaena hyaena. Next base: position 1,514,365 of record NW_024080854.1, read on the forward strand.
TGAAACATCACTCATCATCAGGGAAATACAAATCACAACCACACTGAGATACCACTTCACAATGGTCAGAGTGGCTAAAATGAACAAATCAGGAAACCATAGATGCTGGCAACGATGTGGAGAAATGGGAAACCTCTTGCACTGTTGGTGGGAATGCAAACTGGTGCAGCCCTTCTGGAAAACAGTGCGGAGGTTCCTCAAAAAATTAAAAATAGAACTACCCTATGACCCAGCAATAGCACTACTAGGAATTTATCCAAGGGATACAGGAGTGCTAATGCACAGGGGCACATGTACCCCAATGTTCACAGCAGCACTCTCAACAATAGCCAAATTATGGAAAGGGCCTAAATGTCCATCAACTGATGAATGGATAAAGAAGATGTGGTTTTTATATACAATGGAATACTACTTGGCAATGAGAAAGAATAAAATCATGCCATTTGCAGCAACATGGATCGAACTGGAGGGTATTATGCTGAGTGAAATTAGTCAGTCAGAGAAAGATATCATATGTTTTCACTCATATGTGGATCCTGAGAAACTTAACAGAAAACCATGGGGGAAGGGAAGGTGGAAAAAATAGTTACAAAGAGGGAGAGAGGCAAACCATAAGAGACTCTTGAATACAGAGAGCAAACAGAGTGGATGGGGTATGGGACAGAGGGGAAAGTGGGTGATGGGCATTGAGGAGGGCACTTGTTGGTATGAGCACTGGGTATTGCATGTAAGCCAATTTGACAATAAATTAAATTTTAAAATGGTAGTATACTATTCTAACTTATGCAAGACAGATTTGTTTTCTTATGGAAAGCCTAAATAGTTACACTTTATAGATACTTTTCTAATTCCTAAATGAATATTAAACTGACTTACTCATTTAATTAGTAATCTTTGGCTATAAATTATATCTAAGCAAGTGATTTATACAGAACAAAATAAGTCCTGGGTCAACAAGCATAAAAATAAATAAATAAAAGTAGAAAAGAAAACTACATGCCAATCTCCCTGATGAACATGGATGCAAAAACTCTGCACAAAATATTAGCAAATCAAATCCAACAGAAAGTTGAAAGAACAATTCACCACCATCAAGTGGGATTTATTCTTGGGCTGCAAGGGTATCAGTATCATAAATCAATGAACATGATACACCACATTAATAAAACAAAGGATAAAAACCATACGATCCTCTCAAGGATCCAGAAAAACATCTGATCCAGAAAAAACATCTGACAAAGTACAACAACCATTCATGGTAAAAACCCTAAACAAAGTAGGTTAGAGAGAACATACTTCAACATAATAAAGGCCATCTACAAAACACCTAGAACTAGTATCACTGTCAATAGGGAAAAACACAGCTTTTCCTCTACAGTCAGGAACAAGACAGGGAGGTCCACTATCACCACTGTTATTTAACAAAGTACTGGAAATCCTAGATTCAGCAATCAGACAACAAAAAGAAATTAAAAACATCCAAATCAGCAAGGAAGAAACCAAACTTTCATTATTTGCAGATGACCTGATACTCTATGCAGAAAACCCAAAACACTTCACCAAAAAAATTGCTAGAACTGATAACATGAATTCAGTAAAGTCTCAGGATACAAAATCAATGTATAGAAATCTGTCACATTTCTATATACCAATAATGAAGCAGCAGAAAGAGAAATCAGGGAATTGATCCCATTTACAAATGCACCAAACACCATAAAATACCTATGAATAAACCTAACCACGAGGTAAAAGACTTGTAATCTGAAAACTATAAAACACTGATGAAAGAAATTGAAAAGGACACAAAGAAGTGGAAAAACAGGGGCGCCTGGGTGGCTTAGCCAGTTAAGTGTACGACTTTGGCTCAGGTCATGATCTCACAGTTTGTGAGTTTGAGCCCCACATTGGGCTCTGTGCTGAAAGCTTAAAGCCTGGAGCCTGCTTCAGATTCTGTGTCTCCCTCTCTCTCTACCTCTCCCCAACTTGTACTCTGTGTGTTTAATCGGTCTCTCTGTCTCTCTCTCTCTCTTTCAAATAATAAAATAAAAACATTTAAAAAATCATTTTAAAGAAATGGAAAAACACTCCATGCTTATGGATTGGAAGAATATTGTTAAAGTGTCTATACTACCCAAAGCAATCTACACATTTAATGCAGTCCCTACCAAAATACCACCAACATTTTCTACAGAGCTAGAACAAACAATCCTAAAATTTGTATGGAACCATAAAAGATCCCAAATAGCCAAAGCAATCTTGAAAAAGAAAGGCAAAGCTGGAGGCGTCAGAATTCCAGACTTCAAGTTCTATTACAAAGCTGTCATGATCAAGACAGTATGTTAGTGGCACAGACACAACTATATGGTCAACTTTTCAGCAAAGCAGAAAAGAATAGCCAATGGAAAAAAGACAGTCTCTTCAACAAACAGTGTTGGGGAAACTGGACCGTAACATCCATAAGAATGAAACTGGGTCACTTTCTTATATCATACACAAAAATAAATTCAAAATGGATGAAAGACCTAAATGTGAGACAGGAAACCATCAAAATCATAGAGGAGACCACACAGGCAGTAACCTCTTTGACCTCGGTCAAAGCAACTTCTTACTGGAATTGTCTCCTGAGGCAAGGGAAACAAAAACAAAAGTAAACTATTAGGACATCATCAAGATAAAAATCTTCTGCACAGTGAAGGAAACAATCAACAAAATTAAAAGGCAATCTTTGGAATGGGAGAAGATATCTATAAATGACGTATGTGATAAAGGGTGAATATATAAAATATCTTAAGAATTTATTATACTCAACACCCCCAAAACAAATAATCCAGTTAAAAAATGGGCAGGAGACATGAATCGACATTATTTCAAAGAAGACATAAACATGGCTAACAGACACATGAAGAGATGCTCAACATCACTCATCATCAAAATTACAATGAGATACCACCTCACACTGGTCAGAATGGATAAAATTAACAACAAAGGAAACAACAGATGTTGGCGAGGGTGTGGAGAAAGGGGAACCCTTTTGCACTGCTCGTAGAAATGCAACCTGGTGCAGCCACTCTGGAAACCAGTATGGAGATTCCTCAAAAAGTTAAAAATAGAACTACCCTACAACCGAGTAATTGCATACTAGATATCTACCCAAAGGATACAAAAATACTGATTCTAAGGGATATGTGCACCCTGATGATCATGGCAGCATTATTCAACAATAGCCAAATTATGAAAGAGTCCAAATGCCCTTTGATGAATAAACAAGAGATGGTGTATATACTTAAAATGGAGTATTACTCAGCCATCAAAAAGAATGAAATCTTGCCATTTGCAACAATGCGCATGGAGCTAGAGAGTATGTAAGCAAAATCAGTCAGAGAAATACAAATACGATATGATTTCACTAAAATATGGAATTTAAGAAAAAACAAACAAACAGATGAATATGGGTTAAACCAAAAAACTGAGAGTTACTGGAGGGGAGGTAGGCGATGGGATAGGTTAAATGGGTGATGGGTATTAAGAAGGGCAATTCTGATGAGAATTGGGTATTGGATGTATGTGACGAATCACTAAACTTTACACCTGAAACTAATAGTACACTACAGGTTAACTAACTGGAACTTAAATAAAACCTTGGGGGGAAGAAAGTAATATATACGATAGTAAAAGAAAAATTCAAACACTACAAACAGGTATGTATTCATCACCCTTTTAGAGAAGTCAGTTGAAGTAATAAAAGCAGTAGTTAACCTTTTGGGTCATTTGGCCCATATCCTTATCAACTAAAGTGGTAGCTTTCAAAGAACTTTCCACTTCAGCAGCGATTAGAAAAGACACAGGTAGAGGACCTTTGTTGAAAAGGAGTTGGAAGAAAGCTGGAGTTGGAAAAAAGTTCTAATAGAAGAGATAACAGGTCCAAAAATCCAACCTAACCTGCTTATGTGACAAGACTGCTCATTACTAAAATCAAACTCGTATATTCCCTTTAAGCCAACCCTCCTATAGTATGTGAACAAAAATTCCTTCGAAATAACAATAATCCCAAATTGCCTAAAAAATGAAACTGAACCCTCTTGACATCATCCTATTTATACTGTGTACTAGCTTTAAACTCTGCAGTACTAAATAGCCAGTGACTAAAGAAGTAGAGTACACTTTGAGTTTCATTCTGTAATTCACACTGTTGGAACAGCCCTAGAAGAATGAAGGTGGGGCAGGGGGAAAAGGCCAGAGGCTATAAAAAGAAATCTTTATAGAAGATTAAAGGGCAGGTGTGAGTGGGTGGATAAAGGTTAAGAGAAAGGCCAGCTGAGGGGGGAGCTAGGCTGACTTCTTCCTTGGGAGAAGTCTGAATGAAGGAAAAGACAGAATTTTAGAAAGATACATATTTGCTCAGCTTATGTGTTTAAGGGAAATGGTAAAGTGGGAACTAGAGCCCTACAAGAGTTTAAGAAGAAACACATTTCATTTTTTTTTTAATGTTTTATTTTTGAGACAGAGATAGAGATAGCATGAGCAGGGGAGGGTCAGAGAGAGAGGGAGACACAGAACCCGAAGACAGGCTCCAGGCAACATTAGTTGCACAATAGACTATGGTTCATCTTCCATTAAAAAAAAAAACTGTGTTTTTACTCCACACACTTACAGTAAATTTCTCAGAATGCCTTACCATTTAAACATGCACATTTTAATGTTTTGTACTGATAGACTAAGAAAAACTCTCAATTATTTTATGGAGCAAAACAAAAAATCTGCTGAATTTATTCAACATTCTATGATATTCTTCATGCCAATTCTTTCCATTAAAAAAGAGAGAGAGAGAGATGACCCTATATAACTCCTCCCCATTCACAAATACATCCTCACCCTTTGGGAGACTTTAAAACAAGAACAATGACAATCAAGTCAAGATGCTGTGTTCTGATCTAATTGAAAAAGCCGTTTTTAGAGAACATTTTCTCATAAATGAGAATGTACCTTATTATCAACAGAGATCACTGTTGGCCAAGTGATAACAGGCTTTAAGTTAGAGCTCAAAATAACCTGTTAGCCACAGTACTATCTTCTTGAGCAGACTCTATTATCTCCTTATTTCTTTTTAGCTCCCATCCCTCTACATCCAATATATAAACTCAAATATTAAGTTTGTTCAGGAACAAGACACTAACAGCCTCTCTAGAAAAGAATGAAATGGTCAAATGAAGTTGCACATGTTGACTGGTCCTTCCTTGCTCTAATCCAAAACATGGACCTTAATACAGTTTTTTAAAAATTTCTTTTATTTATGTAGCTAAATATCAAGGTATATCTTGATTATAACATTTATGTACTTAACATTCACAAAATTGGAACAGAGAATTATCCATGCCATAACTCCTTAAATTGAGGGTTTTTTGTTTTAGCCAGAATTCAATAAAATATGGACTCAATCGGCTTTTCAAAAAACATATATGTGCAGAACAAACTAATGGTTACCAGAGGGGAGGGGGATGGCACATTAGGGGAAGGGGAATAGGAGATACAGGCTTCCAGTTATAGAATGAGTAAGTTACAAGAATAAAAGGTACAGCACAGGGAATATAGGCAATGGTACTGTAATAGTGCTATATGGGAACAGATGGTAACACTTGTAGTGAGCATAGCATAATGTATAAAATTGTCAAGAATCATTATATTGTACACCTGAAACTCACTTAACAGTATGTGTCAACTACACTTCCACAACATAAAATTTTTTTAAAAAAGTATATGCTTACTAACTAAACTGCTAAATGAAGTATTCAATAGAAGAGTATATTCATAAAACATAAAATTTCAATGCTATCTGTAAGTATATCCTTCAATCTAGTATTTATACAAATATTTTATTAAAAAGTAATCATCTGAATGAAAAAGGCATTTAAGTTCAGTTTTCTAAAGGCCAAAGAAGTAATCAAAAAGTATACTAAAATGGGTTCAGCAAAATTTTTCCCTAAAGGGCCAAGAAGGAATGTATTAGGTTGTATAGGACACAGGGTCTCAGTTCCAACTATTCGACTCTGCCATTGTCCTATGACAGCAGCTATCAGCTGTGTTCCAATAAAACTTTATTTATGAAACAAGGTAGCCAACTGGTAGTCTGCCAACTCCTATACAAAAACAGAGATATTCTACTATGGCAACATTTATGTGCACAGCTTTGACCCAAGGCTGACGTGAGAAATGTTACTCTAAATGACTATTCTCCCACAATAATTTCTTCTTGGTTAGGAGGCTAAAGTATCACCTGCATTTAAAAAACAAAAACCAGAGGCGCCTGGGTGGTTCAGTTGGATAAGCATCTCACTCTTGGTTTCAGCTCAGGCCATGATCTCAGTTTGTGGGATAGAGCCCCACATCAGGCTCCAGGCCAATGGCATGGATTGGGATTCTCTCTCTCCCTCTCTCCGCCCCTCCCCTACTCATTCCCTCTTTCCCTCCTTCTCTCTCAAAATAAATAAACTTTTTTAAAAAACTATTTAAAAAACAAAAACCTATGTGTAGTAAAAAAAAAAAAAAAAAAGTTATGCTTTGAGAGGAAAACTGACCTCTGCATAATCTCTATGACAAGAGACAGAAAATCTATAGGAAAGGGGGGAGGGAGGAAGGGAGCTGGAAGAATGTAGAGAAGCAAGGTGAACAACACTGTCCCATGATCTATATTCTTATAACTATTTGCAAAAGTTGTTAACATTCAGAGTGTAACATTTGTGGCCTCAAGAAGTTCAGGACATAAAAGAACAAACTTACCTTTTCCCTCTGTCCTCTGAAACCTTCAACATTAAGGGCATATGGGATTATAACTATATTTTTTAAAAGATGCTCAAAATCTATGCTTCAAAATTTTTAATGAAGACTTACACTTCTATAAACAGAGAAAAGACTTCACTAAATGAAACTACATCCAGAATTCTATTTTTTTATTCTTTTTCTGTATCAACTCTGCATTCCTATCAGTAACTAAAGCTTACTACGGGCACACACCCTCTTGAAAGTATTTGTCAGAACCTTGTTAGGGATGGTAGTACTGAACTGAAAAAATCCTTCCGTGGTTCTGATTCCTCCCTCCCTGCCTTCTCCACCCTGCAATCCTTATGCCAAGATTTGTTATAACACAGTATTTTTTCAAAATATACAAAGGCAGATGTCTCACTGACAAAGCAGTATCCTGAACCTGAAAATATACTAAAAGTAACAAATCTGTGTGCCTTCCTACACAGTAGGCTCTATCATCCAAAGATTAAGTTTGTGTAGGAAAAACAAGAGTCCATGTATGCAAGAATTAACTACACCTTTATGCCCAGATCCATCATTAATTAGAAGAATGAAGTTACTTCAATAAGGAATAAACTTCTAGGCAAAATCAGAGTTACTTAAATGTCTAAATTTTTTATTAAATTGAGAATAGGCTTATTCTCAACCTTTTTTAAAAATCTGAATTTAAAAACAAATCTGACTGAACTAACAAACAGTTCCTTTTTTAAAACTATAGAACTATCCAGAAGAATTCTCTTATTACTCTTTTTCAGGAGATAATATTATTAATTCTACACTTATAATCAGAAAAACAGATCATTAATTCATTCACCAAGGCCATAGTAGACTTCCACACATGCACGTATACACACACACACACACACACACACACACACACACACACACACAGAGTAATTGGCAAGCATTACAGACAAGAGGAATTTTAACTTCAACATCAAAAATGAGAAATTCCTCAAGGTGAACGGTTAAGTGAGATTTTTATTTTCTTTAAGTTGTTGTTTCTTTGTTTTTTTACAATGAGCATGTAATCAATAATTTTAATAAATTTAAGAACTGAAAAGCATTTTCCACACACTGGAAAGAAAAGTACTCCTAACCAGGAACTACATTTAAGATTTCTCAGGAAAAAATCCAAGGGACTCCATTAGCTTAAATCACCATAGATGGTATATAGATGATGTGTGCAATTACATTCCAATTAAACTTTACATACACAGTGGAACAGTCTTCAGGCAGAACTTTGCCAAACCTCTCCTCTAAACAGCCTTGTTTTAAAAACAGATAATTGAAGACTGTAGACATTTAAGAGCTAAACTATCTACATAAAATTGCTCCACTCTCTCGTCTCTTTCACCTGAAATGAAAAGTGCTACAAAAAAAAAAAAAAGAAAGAAAGAAAGAAAAGTGCTACAAACAGCCAGGTCAAAACTGCCGACAGGAAAGAGAAGAAAGGTCAATACGTTAACAAAACCTATTCCCTAGACAATCATCTGCATTTAGATCATTCATTCAACAAACATTTGCTTAGGACACATGGTTCCCCAGCCTCAAGGTCTCGTAGGAAGACAATACATGCATACAAACAACTACTACTCATGCCAGCTAAGTGCCACATGATGGCAGAAATAACCACTAGTATCTGAAAAAATGCTTCATGGTTTAACATGTTTCCACATATGCTTCTTAATGAAGCCTCATATCCCTGTAAAGTACATAAATCACTTGGTTTTATTCTCATTTTACATCAACCTCCTAAACAGTAAAACTAGACTTGTACCTCTGATACTACTGCACTACAATTCTTCAGAGTAGCTTTATGCTAGGGGTCGATGACAGAGGTGGAGGCATTTAGATTGAGCCTCAAAGAATGAGCAGGATTTTGATAGGTGAAAAGACCAAAGTATTCCAAAGAAATGATATACACAGAAGTCTAGAAGCAGAGAAATACAACATGTGAAAAACAGGCAAGGGAAATATGGCTACAAAGATGGGTTGAAAGCATGAGGTGAGCTTTAAGTAGGTGACTTAGCATCTGTACAAGACACTATAGGCTATCAGAAATCAAATGGTTTGGGGGAAAGAAGGAAGAAAAGAACATAAATGAAGCTCTTACTGTGTGTTTGGTACTTTGCAAAAGAACTGCCTCATATTCAGGGATTTTTTAATTATAAGGTAGTGTTATAGCGAGATTAGACTTTCCTAAGTCCTCTGCAGGACTGAAAAGTAGAAAGCAGTAGGTTGTAGTTTCGGCAAGAGGAAATGCAAAGTGATGGTTCTTACAGGTCCTCCACAGTATCTCACCCCCAAATTTAAGCCCAGGTCTTGAATCACCTTAAATTTTCCTACATTTTCCTAAATTTTCCTACATCTAAAACTTACCGAATCTTCTGGAGGCCTCTGGATTTTTCCCCAATCCACAGAAGGTCCTTTTTCTTGCAAAAATCTATGAAATAGCTTCCGAAATCCATCAAGGTCTTTTTTAGTGTGCTATGAAAATAGAAGTTCTTGTTACAATTAGCAGAATGTTTAATTTTAATATAGATATTATACATTTAAAATACCTTTCAATTAAATTCTTACACTATTAGAATACGGAGTACAGCAGAGAGTTTTTTATGTCCCCAGCTTAAAAGTAAAGAGGAACAAAAGTTAATAGGAACCACACTTAAAGTAATAGAAGCAAATAATACCCAAATCTCCCAGCAGTTGTCATGTAAACTCAACACCATTTGGTTCATGGGAACTTCAATTGGTTCTCTACATGTATTTGCCAATATCTTTTTCTACTTCTTTTAAGTGAAGATTAACCTTCACTTCAAGAAAAAGTAACAAAACACAGCTAACCTCAAAACATTAAGTACAAACTGAAATTTGAAAATTAAAAGGAGGATCTATTGATTTATAAGCAGAAAAGTAAAAATACCTGTCTATGCTGACAAAGTAGCATGGTTCTATTAGAACTGGCTCTCTGGAAAAAGGCATGCAGCAGGATATATGGTTGATAATTCTAACTGAATACTGGTATCCATTTTTCTACCCAATGATATTAGAACACAGAACAAATAATTTTTTGTTCTGATTCTTTTAGACTTTAGAAACTTCCTAGAATTAAAGAAGAAAGGACAATGGTTTAACAGTGGGCAAATGTTGAAAATCCTAATTGTTAAGCAATCGTAATTTTTTTAATGCTATTATATTTTGTGCTTATTACAGGCTAAATGATCAACAGAGGCAATAGCAACTCAGCATGGAGATGGATGGAAGAAGTGAGAGAATCACTGCAGAGTCCTTACCTCAAACTCATGTGATGGTGCTGTGGTAAGTATTTTTTCCAGTTCCTTCTTCACAGATAATTCTAGCTCTTGTCGAATGACTTCTTGGAACTGAGAAGCACCATCCTGAGACATGGCTTTGCTAAGATCTTAAAAATATAGAATCACCAACAGAAAAAAAATCAGACAGCCATTCAAATAGCTGGTAAGCTATAACTGATTTATTTCTAGTTTCTCAGCAAATGAAAGGGTTCAACCCTTTAGTCCTATTATCCCTCGAAGCATTTCAGTAGTGTCCACTAATTAGGACTATACAATCATATATGGCCTCAAATTTGTTACACCCATATGTATTACTAGTATATCTGAAACAGCAATAAACACTTTCAGAAAGATGGGGCAGGTGGGAATAAATGGATTAATCTTCATTTGGGCATTTAGTTCCATCTCTACTAATGTTTCCCTCTTAGCCATCAAAGCTAGAGAAAAATGAGAACAACTGGAATAATGTTAATAAAGGTACATTTTATGGAACATGCCCTTATGAAACTGTTGCCGGATAAGAGAACTGAAGGGGCTTAGCAATTTCGCAGAAGCAAAAAAATCCCTTCCCTTCCAGGCCAGATGAAAAAAAATTAAGGAATTCTTTCCATTTTAGAATGAAGCCCCTCCAGTTTCTCATTCCTTATTAAAGAAAAACCACTTGAGAGATACTGGCAATTCCCAGGTGCCTCTATGTGTCTGGCATCAACCTTTTCACCTAAAAGGAGAACACAGGGCTGCCTCACCACTTCTTGTCCCCAATTTCAGCCAAGACTTTTTAGTGTTTATCTCTGTCATACAAAACTATCAGGGCTTTTGGCATAGATGGGCATCTCTGTGACAGACGGATCTCACTAAAGGTAACTTCCTAAAGGTAACAGAAGTGCCTGATAGATGTAAACAAATAAAAATAGAAAAATATAGAAGAAAACATCCCAAGCCTAAACACCTTGGGAGAAATATGCCAACACATGTTGTTTTACATGCTTAGTTATCTAGATAGTAATTATTTTGTCGATTACTTACGAAATAAGGGACAATCAGACTACTGTAACCATCACCTTTTTTCTTCAATACATACCCAACTCAAACTTATTTTTATAAATGTAGTTTTTTTTTTAAATTTTTTAAAATGTTTTATTTATTTCTGAGAGATAGAGAGTGTGGTCAGAGGAGGGTCAGGGAGAGAGAGGGAGCTAGTAGAATCTGAAGCAAGCTCCAGGCTCTAGGCTCAAAGCAGGGCTCAAACCCATGAACTGTGAGGTCATGACCTGAGCCAAAGTCGGACGCTTAACCTACTGAGCCACCCAGGCGCCTCGATATAAATGTAGTTTTGAAGCTTAGGTTCAAACATTTTGTTTGATAACTAATTAGTTCTACAAATGCTGATTAATTGAGCAGAATCATTTCAGTAAAATGCACACATCATAAATTCTTTTACTTGTTATCTAGGCAGAAGAAAACATTTATACAGGCAGAATTAAAGCCAGAATAACCAATAAGATACCTATGAGAGCAGAAATTAGTAAACTATGGAACTCCTAAAGCAATTCATTTAATGCAGACAGCTTCTCCTTCCAAATACTACAAATGTTAACAAATGAGATATTTAATATCGTTCTTCAAAAGTCTTTTAAAATACATTTCCTGTAATATTAAAATCCGGGGGTGGGGAGGGGGAAGGGAACAAGGAAATTTGTCAAGAACACATAATCTAATCCTAAAATAGCTGTTTTCTTTTTCAAATTTTTTTTAACGTTTTATTTATTTCTGAGAGAGTAGGAGAGAGAGAGGCAGCATGAGCAGGGGAGGGTCAGAGAGAGAGGGAGATACAGAATCAGAAGCAGGCTCCAGGCTCTGAGCCGGCTGTCAGCACAAAGTCCAACGCCGGGCTCGAACCCACGAAGTGTGAGATCATGACCTGAGCCGAAGTCAGAGGCTTAACCGAATGAGCCACCCAGGAGCCCTAAAATAGCTGTTTTCTAACTGTGCTCTTAAGGATGTTTTTGTTGTTGTTTTGAGAGAGAGGGAGAATGAGCAGGGAGGGGCAGAGAGAGAGGGAGACAGAATTCCAAGCAGGCTCACTGCTGTCAGCATAGAGCCCTGATGCCCAGGAGATCCTGACCTGAGTCAAAATCAAGAAGTCAGACGCTTAACCAACTGAGCTACCCAGGGGCCCCTAACTGTGCTCTTTTTCTAGGCATAAACCACAACACAACTAAGTTTGTGGACTCCACAAAAATTAAGGACTCCAGTAAAACTCTAAAGTGACCTAAATTGTGGTTCATAAGTGACTTCTTTGTGAGGTAAGAAACACACACACAACCTTACTGTATGTTTCCACTAGTAGGTAAAGACTTGATAATCATCTGTTAACAACTCCTGACAATGGATGAGCACTTGCATAACTATGATAGGTATCTAAAAAAACTCCTGCAGAACATTTTAAACTAGAGTTAATATGACATCGACTATACACAATCACCCCTTGGCTGACTTAATTGCAATTTAAAACTTGTCACAGGTTAAGTATCCCCCCCACCCTGCTGCCCCAGCAGTTAAGTGAGTTATCCAAGGTTACAGAAGCAGCTAATGCTGGAGCTCAGAAGCTGTATACCTGGGATATCGCTCCCACAGTCTTTAAGCCAACTCCCATATTAATCTTTAAGAAATAATTTGGAAGAAAATTCTGCTAAAAACATAAGCATAAAAACCTCTAAATTAAGGACACATGAATTCTCTGATTCTGCGTCATTGATGGATTAAAATAGATCAAGAAATGTATAATGATTTTTAAAATAAGGTTCTTTTTTTTTGTTGGACTCAAAGACATCTAACAGACTTGCTGCTTTGTTACTGAAGTTAGATCCTGAAAACCAGCATTCAGTCACATTCTTAAAAATTAGTGATAGAAATATTTAACCTATATTCTAGGCAAATGCCAAAATCAGAGAACTATAAATGTAACTGCAAAGTTTAACAATAATTTTATTAATAGCTGTCTGAAATTTGTCTACATGAGAAAAGGAAAACAAAACGCCAAGCAAACAAAAAACCCCACCAAACTCTGTAGACTCCCTCTACAGAACAACAGCCTATCAATCTACAGGATTAAAGGCCAAAACACACAGAACCCATGTCACTGTCCTCCCTACCAAGCCAAGGCAAGCCCAGCCAGGTTGGCTGAAAGACATTTAATATTACATGTGATCTCTGCCAGGTGCAGCAGGTCCAAACTTAAGATACGGATTAAAAAAAACCCAGATTCAAACTCTAATTGTAACAAATGTCTGTAACATTTATTCCTCCCATCTCTTTGATATAGCATCAAACACAAAGAACAAGTTGTACTCCCTCAAGCCACTCTGTAGATATGAACACCTTATGCAACAAAAGAACATTATAAGGAGCCTATCACCTCTTCCACCCTATTCCACTGCTGTTTCCTATCCCTTCCTCTGGGCAGTGCTACTATTGAAGTTTTGTTTTTTAGTGACTAAAGAATAAAGAAGGACTTTTAAGAATTGAAGAATATGCAAGAATAAGGACGTATGCTTATTCAAGAAGAGTATCTATCTTAAACACATGAGACACAGGTCATGAGACACAGACCTAGAAGCCATTTCTCTTTGTGGTGACCTCCTTATCTACCCTGAATTTTTCAAGAAAAGTCTGCAATTTGGGGTAGGGAAAAAAAGTGCATACCTTAAAAGCTTTCTTGGACTTAACATTCTTGGGTTAGACTTCTAGCAATGGCAGTTGTGTTTCTAATTGAAGGTCAATTAAAGAATCCCATGAATAACGCAAGATTTCTAACCTCCCAAAACGTTTTATCCCTCCTTCCTAGCAATAGAGAACTGATCATTCTCAACATTAGACACAGTGGATTAGGAATCTAACATTACCTTGGTCATAACTCAAAACATTTTTAGAGAGGAATTTAGTTTACCCTCAACGTTTTACAGATGAGGAAACTGAGGCTGAAATCATTAAATGAGTAATCCAAGATTACAGAACCAGCTAATGCTGGAGCTCAGAAGCAAAGCCAATTTATTCTGAGCCCCATCCCACCACAATGAGGTAGAAATATCCTGCTCATTTGTTCCTCCTAGTCTGACTCTCTTTAATCTTGGCACAAAATCCATAAATACTCTCCTCCAAAAGCATTTCTATAAGAATGTCTTCTTATACCTAATGGAACAGACAGGAAACTCATCTCCACACAGGCTTACTAGAATGGTCCTCGTTGATTTAATAATTTAGTCCATTTGGGATAGAACAAGAAGTAACTATTTTTTTATAATAAGCTTTCCTGCCACCTCAATTTCCTAATTCTTCCTTGTTCACAAGAAATAAAATTTCAACATCATGGACTTTCCCCTATCTAACTGGAGCCAAGAAAAAAAAAAAAAAGGAAGAGGAAAGTAATAGAACCAAGAGGTAGGAGACATTCAATCTACCAATTGTTGTCATTTAATACAGGTATTTCATTTCATCCATTTCATCAACTAAGAGGTATACGTAATACCCTTCCCTAACATCCTGATACTGGCATGAACAAAACAACTTCACAGTCTAAAGAAGACAGCTAGCTTCACAATGCACAGGCCATGGAAAGGCTACAGAAAGAATACCAAAAGCAACCAAGAGGTTAGGAGCTCTCCCAGGCCACCTCCCACCCACCCACCACTCAGCTCTATCAGTCCCAACCTTCCTTGCAAACCCACATTGAGAGAAACCCAACAGTCAGAGAATCTGACTCACTTAAATCTTTAACCAGGAAATGACTTGTGATCCAAGTATTTAGTAGTTCCCCCTCATCTACAGAGGATGTGTTCCAACACTCCTACTGGATAACCTGAAACTAGGCCTCAGTTTCCCTAACTGGCTCTTTTTTCTCCTACTCCCAGGGTTTCCTTAAGATTCTGTCCCCAGACCACTTTTTCCTTCAATTATACCCTTACCAATATCCTTACTGATAACTCCCAAAAATGTGCCTTGTATCCTGATCTTTTTTCCTGAGCTCCAGACTCACCTTCCCTACAGCTTTCTAGACCTTTTCCACCTGGATACTAGGGATGGGTACTTCACACCGAACATGTACAAACTGTCTAAACTAAATCCACCTCCCTGCCCTCCATGATATGAACATCGGCTCACTCAGTCCTAGATGACCTAAAAACCTCAGTCACAGCAGACTCTTCCCTCCTTTCTTCTTACATTATGTCTAATCCAATACTATATAATATACTTCCAATACTATATAATATACCTCAACTGCCACAATTATCATTCATTGCTTTCCATTACCAATGCTGCTACCTTAATTTCTCCTCTCATTTCCACTCTCCTGGTCATGATGACAACAGTTTTCAAAGCATTCTGCCCATTTGTCATTCTAATCTGGTGGTACCAGGTAGAATGAATTGGTCTCCCTAAGCTGCAATCCCAATCATATCACTTCTCTTCTTCATTGATGAATTTGCGTTTGATGGGAAATAAATACAAATTCCTTAACCAGACATGTTTTAATAGCCAAGTTGAAGTAAATATTTGAGTAGACAAAGCTAATGAAAGTGCTAGAACAGAATGTCTAAAGGTTGTAATTTCTTAATTTGTCGTATCTCAGTAGAGCTTCTAAAATTTTAATGTATACACAAATTACCTGAAGGGCAAGCTGCTAGTATCCTGACTCTGGGAGTAGGTCTGATGTGGGGAGACTATGCATTTCTAATAAGTGAATGCTATCTGTATTGCTTTGAGTAGCTCTGATACATATCATACTCCACTTTTCTTAATACATTTGTAGCAGCCATACACATCATTCTTCTCCCCACACCCATGCTATTCTGTCACCTGTTGTCTGTCTCAAGGCCAGGGGCTTCAGAGACAGCACTGGGCCCAGACTGGTCTAAAGCCTTCCCAGAGATTTGTTGAAGCAGGAAACATAATACGATTCTGACCAGTGAGCCACAGAGTGTAGTTTGCCAGAAGACTTAAGAGAAACGTGCTCTTCACTGAAAAAAGAGACACATGTAAAGAAATAGAACCTTTTCCTCCCCTGTGTCCACTGCTTACCTCCAGTTTCTTCTACCATTTAGTGACCTTAAGGGAAGCTGACCCAAGAATGAGAAAGATAGGCTTAAGAAAGCAGAGGAGAGGGGCACCTGGGTGGCTGAATCTGTTAACCGTTCCACTCTCTGTTTCAGATCAGGTCATGATTTCACAGTTTCATGGGTTTGAGCCCTGTATCAGGATCTGCGCTGGTGGCACAAAGCCTGCTTGGGATTCTCTCTCTGCCCCTCCCCGACTTGCACGGTCTCTGTCTCTCTCAAATAAAATAAAAAAATAAAATGAAATAAAATAAAATAATAAAATTAAATTAAAAACTTAAAATATTAAGAAAAGAAGAAGAAGAAGAAGAAAGCAGAGAAAGAAAGGTTGATGCAATCTCTATACTCAATTAGCCAACTATGGAACATGCTACTTCAAGATTCGTGTCATAGAAGTCCCTCATTTTTTACGACAAATGTTGGTATTTTTCTGCTCCATGAAATTAAAACCATCCTAATTATTATAAGATTGTTCCAAAACATGCATCTCAAGTGTCATTCAACATATTTAGAGAAAGGTAGGCAGAAATGAGGAAGAAAAAATTGGAAATTAGTGGCCCAGCATGAATTCCCAAATCCTAAGAATCATCTTAACCTCCAAAAAACTTCCCTGATACTTGAGCCCCCCAAAGGCTCAAACTCTTCAATTTGAGTAGCTTCTGCTATTTTGGGGGTGGCATTCTGTGTTCTTAGTAGTAGCTTCTGAATATTCAAAAGGCCTTCCTTTCTACAAAACTTTAATGTGGAGGTTTTAATCACTCCTGGCTCTGTATTATATCAAACACTCCCTAAATTTTAATTCTTTGCTTAGATGCCTGTCTGCAACACTTTAAGGGCACTAGCTATATTATATTATTAAAAACATTATTTTCTCAACACCTGACTCAGCACCTGACACAGTGCAGGCACCTGATAACGTGTAAATAGAGATCAAGACTTATATTCTCGGGGCGCCTGGGTGGCTTAGTCGGTTAAGCGTCCGACTTTCGCTCAGGTCATGATCTCGTGGTTCGTGGGTTCGAGCCCCGCATCGGGCTCTGTGCTGACTGCCAGCTCAGAGCCTGGAGCCTGTTTCAGAGTCTGTGACTCCCTCTCTCTCTGACCCTCCCCTGCTCACGCTGTCTCTCTCTCTCTCTCTCCTAGAAATAAATAAAACATTAAAAAAAAAAAAGACTTATATTCTTGTATTTAGTGAACTTGAGCAGCCAATAATATATATCATTTGTCAAAGTTCAGTTTAAATGTAATCTCCTCCTAGAAATTTTTCTAAACTAAGCATGGTTGCCCACTACATGCTCAAACGGTAGATTCTTCTACCTTTCCTTTATAACATCATGCTTGTTAAAATTTACTCAATGTCTATCTTACCCAACAGGTTATAATCTGAGTAAAAATATATCATGTCTATTTTGTTCAGGCTGTATTCCATGCCATCAGTTCAGAGCCCAAGGCAGGGCTCGAATCATGAGGTCATGACCCAGGACGAAATCAAGAGTCTGACACTTAACCAACTGAGCCACCCAGGCTCCCCTTCACTATCTTTAGATATTAAATAAATTTGGGCAATTTATATATTTAGATTTACCTTAATTTAGGAAAAATATAATCCATGTCATTTAGTCATAAGAAAAATCAATTAGTTGATTTTATACGACCTTTTAGTATTAAAGTCAATGTTGATTATTTCTGATTGCAAACTAAAGCACTGTTTACATTTACACAGATTTTTTTAAATGACTCAGTTCTATATAAATATTATGCTTAATAAATGCTTTTTGATAAAAATAAAAGGTACCAGTCTTCTGAGAACTGTTCTAGCACTGAATATGCAGACATACTTGCTAATCAAGATTTTTGCTAATCATGTACTTCTTACTTAAAAAATTGTAACTATTAGAATTTACACATAAGCCAGATTTCTCATTAATAATTGAGATTAACTTTGTTCCCATACAAGAATAGCACTTTAAATCTTGGGAAAACAAAAGAAAATATCACTTCTGGAAAACAGAACTTTCAGAAAAGATGTGTCAACTACTTGAGTAATATTGCCTTACATTAAGTTGAACAGATACAAGAAAGCATGTCAAAGGGCCTAGAACACACTAATTTGTTGAGAGGAGGGAAAAGAGATTCAACATAAAATCCTCATCATCAAGCACAAAAAATGATTTGGCAGGCCAGTCCTGTAATTTGATATATGTGCATTTAGTTAAAACTTCTAAGCTTGTTAAAGCTTTAAGGTCAGTGAGTCCTAGTCCCTTATCTTTGAGATGAAACCAGGCCTCTGAGATGCTGAGTTGCCTAAGGACACAGTAAGCAGAGCCAAGCTGGAATTCAAACCCTGGAGCCTTGCTTCACCTTCCTGGAAGAAGGTCTCCCCTTTCTTGGTTACATTTCCCTAGTTTGTCACCTCCAGGCATATGCCTGAATTAAAACATGCAAAAATCCAACTAGGTCTATAAAATGAGGTTTTTAGGTGAGGTTAAAATTATTTAACAGAATAAGCATCCTTTTATGCTCTTCACCTTTTCCCTCTATACTGTTTGTTTTCTGCAATGAAAAAATATCGAAGTTTCTATGCACTCTGTAAATATTTTATTATGAGACTAAGCATTTTATCATTGGCATAAGTAAATCTAAAACAGTGCATACAACTATGTTGTTTCATTTTCCTGCACTCTTTGGAAGTTTTAAAATTCTAGGCAGGGTTTAAACATAAATGAAACATCATATCAGCCTTTGCCAGGACAGCAACCAGAGGAAAGCAAACTCTAAACACCTTGTCTGCAGGCTCCAAGGAGCAATGGAGCTCTTGTTAAAGGAAATATTCCCGAGAATAGTATTTTTTTCTTTGGTGACTAATCTTATTCAAAAGCGGATTAAGCATATGACTATTTTATGTACAAGAATAGATTGAATATTTTTTACAATATACAAGTGAACTCATGGAGAAACAGGGAACTCTCTTGATTTACATAGGAAAAATTAAGTATCTAGAAATATTTTGGAAAACAAAACTTTTTTTGTTTATGTAAGTTAACTAAGACAAAATAGCCAATTTCTCCATGGTTCTCAAAAACCTTAATTGTCAAAATGGTTTGGGGGCACAATCGATTTCTTTTGGCAATGACTGAGAGAAATAAACAATGGGACTGATGATGGCAGAGGCAGAAACTCAGCCCTAAACAATTACTCTGCAACAAACTAAAAGAGATGCCTGCATCACCAACAGAGAACTGGGAAACAGCTTTCAAATGGAGAATTATCCCCTTTGTCACACTTAAAGCCCAATCAAACACATAGCTTAATTTTCTTTTGATAACTGATCAAGCCAACTTTCAAAGAGTTTAGCAAGTTATTAATAGAAAGATGCATGCCTGGTAGAAGAATTTGAGATCTAAGACATATGGTTTCAATTAATTGTCACTGTGCCTGGAACAATTCATCAAATCATCCAAGATGAAGATGTCCAAAATTCAAACACCATTATACCAAGTTCAAAATATGATAGTTTACATTTTTTTTAATGTTTTATTCATTTCTAGGAGAGAGGGAGAGACAGCGTGAGCAGGGGAGGGTCAGAGAGAGAGGGAGTCACAGACTCTGAAACAGGCTCCAGGCTCTGAGGTGGCAGTCAGCACAGAGCCCGACGCAGGGCTCGAGCCCACGAACAGCGAGATCATGACCTAAGCGAAAATCGGTCGCTTAACCGACTAAGCCACCCAGGCGCCCCAAAATATGATAGTTTAGAATATACAGGCGGTATCAAAAGGATACCAGTCTTTAGAAAAAGTCAAGCTTCTAAAGAGATTCATAGCAATCAAAACGGTGGTAAGTGAATCATAATACTTCCTCATTCACTAAATCCCAAACCCTCAGAGGTTCTTTCCCCCAAATTTTATTCTAATAATGTTGAGATTTTCTCCGCTGGCATAAATTCTGGATATCAAGAAAAATCAGATTATGGAAAGTTAGTACAATCAACTCTTACTTATTTTTTATACATAATCCACAGTTTGACTTTGAAATATTTGTTTATATTAACTTTTCAAAAATGGATATATCTGACTTTCTGAGAACTAATAATATCTGCACTTATGCATAAAAGTACCAAATACAACTTGGTGGAAAATAAAAAAACTACAGTAGATTATTCTTTTACCTGGAGCATTTTCATTATTGGGCCAACTAGTGTTATTAAATATCCCATTATTTTATTTTTTTTTAAATATTTTTATTTATTTCTAGGAGAGAGAAAGAGAGACAGCATGAGCAGGGAACGGTCAGAGACAGAGGGAGACACAGACTCTGAAATAGGCTCCAGGCTCTGAGCTGGCTGTCAGCACAGAGCCCGATGCGGGGCTCGAACCCACGAACCGCGAGATCATGACCTGAGCGAAAGTCGTACGCTTAACCGACTAAGCCACCCAGGCGCCCCAGTATCCCATTATTTTAAAGTTACTACAATTCATAAAATTACTATTTTCTATTTTAAAAAATTCACATACGGAGAAGGGTCTCTGTGAAGTGGTATTACAAGAAAACACCTACTGTCCAAAATTTAACATTTTAGAGTAATTTCCTTTTAAAGTTATTTTTCAATTTATCTTCAGAATATTAAAATGGCACTTCTGAGAAGTTTACCAGTTAATATTTCTTATTTCTCTAACATTCCCTATCAATTTCTTTTTTCGGTACGCTTTCACAAATTAAAACCATCCATCTTACTGTAAGAAAGACACAGTTATCAAGAACAAAAGCAATTTAACCATAGAGATTACAAAGTTCATGGTAGAAAAACAAAGTTTTCATCAGCTCAACTCTTTATTCTGAGTTTCTTTTAATTTTCCATTTATAACTGTGATTCTGAATTTAACTAAGTCCCCCTCTCTGTAGCAACATAATGAATCCTAAGACTTATCTTTAAAAAAATGAGGAGTGGGTCTCAGTCATTGCTTTGTCCCCTCTACTACTGCCTTAGTAGATTCCATGTCACAATTCCCTTGGTCTAAAAACATCCTAGTCATCTAAATAATCAGCAATAAGCTAAATTTAGTTTCAGGATTTGAGAAGAAACAGCCAAGGCCCAACCTCCACAACCAGATCCCAGAATGCATCTCATCCATATATTCATCTGAGACCCCTCCAGTTAAAATTAGCTCAGCTAATCCTCCCTGGCTAGCGGCCATCTACCAAGCGGGAATCATAAAAATAAAGTCATAAAGAGAGAATTCCAACAAATGGGAAAGTCGATAGGCCTCAAATGTTTAAGTGACGCAGAGATACTCAAATGGCTTCCCCCGAAATATAAGAAAGTACCTCAAATTAAGAATATTAAAGGACATTTTTATATAATTTAGATAGATAATGGCCTATTAAAAACATTTCAAAAAAGTCCTCTAATATTACAGTATAAGCACATAACATGGCTTTAGCAGGCTAGATAACTGTAGTTCCTGCACCATTTATAAACTTCAAATCACATAGAGAGATTATCTGATAGCTCTCACAACTTCTAAAAAAGCAAATTCCCAAATGACACCCACTAACAAACCTGACAAAAAGTCACAGCTGCTGAGGACCCCTAGCACCTCCAACTGTTACACGGATTCCCTTCTAAACTCCGCTAGTACTCACATTTAGAGTAATTGGGGGCCCTGCAATAATCCCTGGAGTGGAGAAAACTAGCAAGTGGGAAGTAATTTCACAAGCAGGCAGAAGATGACCTGAGAGCAGAACAGCTAGGGAATTAGGTCTTCTCTTTAGGAAAGAAGAGTCTTCCTATAAGAAAGATACTTAAGTGCCTGAGGAACACTGACTTGAGAGATGGACAAAGAAAGGTGAAGCTTTTTTCGGCCAAGGAATGTATACTGAAAATGCTCTTGCCTATAAACACTAAGCATTTTCATTAACTGAACATTTCTACCTAATGACATATTGGTCAAAGTGCTTGAGATCGGAGATGCCCAGCCTTCCTACAAAGCACACTGCCTACACTTGGGAGAAGAAATTCAAGCCAAGTGTAGCAACCCCAAATCCTGCGAGGCATTCAAAAACACATGTAAACAGCACAAAGGTATAATACCTCGATGTTCTGAATTTCAAGTGCCTGCTATAAGGAATACACATGTAAATGCTCAAAATATTTTTACTGACTCCACTGAAACAAAAACTGTCACCAATTATCTATTAGTATCACAATTTAAGCTTCCTCTCTCCCACTCTTGCACTTTTTTTTTTTTTTTTTTAAATATGTCAACTCCCAAGTCCTGGGGACCTAAACACCAAACTTAGAATAGGAAAATAAAGAACAGTCATACCTGTTTTGTTTCTATTTATTTCTGTTGATGTCATATGGTTATGTTTATGGTGGCAACGCTATCTGAATGGCCACCACCACTTCAAGAAAGAAAAGGAAAACTCACTGGCCATCTATTATTTTATGTCTAGGACACTCAATTAATTCATCTCATTTCAGCTTCTCAATAACCCTGTGGCAAAGTACTGATACCCAATGTTTATATAAGTAGAAACTGAGATTCAGAAAAGTTATGTACTTAAGATCACCTGTCAGAATTCAAACCCAAATGTAAATCTTTCTTTCATAACATTTATGTAATCTAAGTGATGTTATTTAAAAAAAAAAAAAAACCTATAACTGAAAATAAAAAAAATGTAGGCTATCCTACTAAAAAGTAAATGGAAAATGCTAAGTTTCTCATTTGTCATCCATGACAAATTCTCCTAGAGCATCCTTCACTTCAAGGCACTATTTCCCGCAGGGATATAATATTATCTTTGCCCACAGGGAACTGACAGTCTAGTCAGAGAAACAAGCCATTTATATAGGTTTTTAATAAAAGAGGCAACAAAAGGTACTGGAAATGACAAGGGTTTTAGAAACATTTAAATAGGAATTTGAAAGCTTACTAGCTGTGAACTTTGGACAGCATACTTAAATTTCCTCAACTGTAAGGTCATAATTAAAAGCTACCTCTTAGGGGCTCTTGTGAAGTTTAAATGAGACAACAGGTGAAAACAATCAGGGGCCTAATTGTTCAATCTTTCGCCTATGGCACGAGCTAAGTGTCAATGAGTGGAACTATCAGAAAGTGATACAGGAAAGATCAATTTAACCTGGTACAAAAAAATTCAAAGACAAAAATCCCAACCCTTACATTTTAAAACATATCTGTGGAGACAGCTAAGTTAATAGCCAACTAGGTTTATCATTTGTAACAGCAGCAGTGTTAATTAAACATATAGAGGGTGTATAAAGTACAAAATTTAAACAATAATGAAGGGAACACAATCATGTTAAATTTGTTGGGGGGAGAGGTATCATCTTTTTGAGCAAAACTGCTAATTTAAAAGGAAAACTGCCATTTAAACCAAAAGTGGATGGCAACTAAATGCAATGTTGGGTTGAACATGGAACAGTAGCCTGGCTCTTCAGTTTATTTAACAGTAATGTACTAATGGTAATTCCTTAGTTTTGAGAAATGTGTTACTTTTCCATAAATCTAAAAGTATTCCATGATAAAAAGCAGATGACAAGGGAAAGGAATATGCACAGCAACTCTTAGGTATTGCCACATGATTCTGGATCACCTGAAGACGTTAGCCATTAACAGCAAAGGCTGCGAAATCGGTCAATACACATCACCTCCACAAGTTACTTTAAAGCATAACTATAAGTAATACCTGAAGTACAATATTTTTAACTTTTAAAGAAAAAAAGACTTGTCCACTTTTTCCTAGCATACTCTTGCAAAAAGCAGCTTTCTGGTAATTTTGCTATTGCTGTTACAAACCCAGCAAAGTTACCTCTGTTTTTCCATTCTTGACTAAGACATTTATTCAATCTGAACATAAACAGCCTCTCTCATCATATATAAGGTAGAACAAGAATTTGAAAGTCTAAATGACAAGTGACATTTCTGAGCTTAGTGCTAAAGGTAAGCATAACTGCCTCATTTGTTTCCATAAATAAGGCAGGCAAATACTCTTAATTTATTATACAAAACTCAAAGAAAAGTTAATAAAATGATATAAAACTTACTAAGGCATTTTTATTCCCAGGGTCAAATAATGGCCCTAAGTGACAATTTGTTTTTTAAAGTTCATCCTCAGAGTCACATTAAGTGGTAGTGAACTTTCACTACCTCTGTGTTCAGCAAGATAGCTGAAGCTTTTAAACTCTGGGATATGCAAGAAAAGGATTTACCTGCATACCAGAGTGCAAATCCTATGCTAAAAACTAGTGACAGGTTTAAGGGAGCACCAATTTCAATGTGTACAACCTACACACACACTCTCCAACATACAAGCAATGTTAACACTTAATTCAGAGGCATTCGCTAACCCCTTTAAAAAAACACATGTAGAATTTAAACGGCAATTCTCAAATTTCAAAGAAATCTTAATAATCTTTCCAAATTTCAAAGAATGAAAAAAAATAAACAGCAATGCAGCAAAGTCATTTCTCTTGCTGAAATGACCTCCAGCTTCTACGAGCTACTCCCGGTTTCGCAATAACTGAATCTGAGACTCAAACCACGTAACACACAAAACCGAGCAGAAGCACAGAACACTAAAGCTTCCCCAACAGTCCTGGAAAAACCCTCCTACGTTACCTCGGCCCTCACGGTTCCCCCGCCCTTGGGCGCACACATCTTTACCTTGACTTCCACCAGGAAAAGACAATGGGGGTTAATCAGGAGCCAAAATCCTGTTTTATCATCAGTTAACAGCCACTAACCTGGCAAGCCAGAGTGCTACTAACCTGATTTCAAGGAGGCAGAACTAAACTCAGCAGAGCACAGAGGTATAAATTATATGTATCCGAAATGCCAACCTAGCAGCTCAAAGCAGCTCAAATGTCAATTTAAGGAAAAGGGTTTCGCAAATAGCATCTCAAATGAACATTTCCACTTCCAAACCACCCACCAACCTCCCGACTGCCAGAACCCCAATTCGGCTGAAGCAACCGGAGAGACAAAAAGAAGGGTGTCTTACCTTGTACATATCTCGACATTTTAGGGATTTATTAAAATACTGATGTATATATATTAATATCTAGGAGTCACGCTATAGGGCACGTTTCTCTTCCTCCCCTGTTTTAACAACCGACGTGTTCTTTCTCCCCTTCCTCTGTTTAGCCACTTAAGAGAGTATTAAAAGCTATTAAAACTGCCTCAAAAAAAAAAAAAAAAACCACCCCAGGAAAACCTCCCCCACTTCCAAAAAGACAGAAGAAACTTAGTGCGACTGAGTCTGCCTCGAACTCCTGTCTACGCTGCGCTCCTGACACAAACCAGGGCCAGCTGGAGACTCCCAGAAAAGGTAAAATCACACGAACTTAAATTTCATCAATGAAAGAGGAGGATCTACAACGGCTATTTCACCGCCCCCCGCGTCCCCACGCCCTCCCGGGCTGGACGGCAGCAGACACTGGCCTGCCGCACCCCTCCCTCCCCCTCCCCCTCCCCCTCGCTGCCTTCCAGCCTCCGGCCGGTTCCCCGGGAAACCTCGGTCAACAGAGGCCCGCGCCCCAGCAGGGTCGAGGAAGCTGGTGAGGCCGGCAAAGAGGGGCAACGCAACCGTTTTTACCAGCCCATAAACACCCTGGGACTAGAAGTCTGTAAGAATTCCGCGCGCCCGCGGGCGGGCCGGGGCCTCCAGCTCGCCCCCTTCCAGCAGCGAGGCGAAACCCAGTCGTGGCTTTTTCTCGGGAGGGGCCGAAGGTCATATCATCCCCATCCCGCAGCAAACACTAAGGGGCCTTCCGCGAGGCGAGAACCCGCAGGCAGCCGCGAGCCCGAGGGACTGGAATGCAGGAGTGCCCCGAACCCGAAATTCGGCCTCCGGGGCCACACAGCGGGTGGGGCAGAGGAGCTCTGTATACACATCTCCTAGAGGGAAACACACCCGCCCAAGGGGTCTTGCGAAGCCCGTCCCCGTCTCTCTGCAAACCGCCACCGAGACCCACCTTCCTCCTCTTCCTTTATCAGCTGGGAAATTGGGGGCGTTTATGGCGCCCCGGGAAGAAGGCTCGCAGGCTGAGAGAATGTCACCTCTGAGACACCTTTCTCTCTCCCCCTCTTCCCTCACAAATGCACAACTTGAACTCCTCGCCAACGATCGCAGCCCAGCTGCTGACCCCCTGTGCCCACCTGGCTGCCGGCTTCTGACACCCCAAGCCCCCACTTTCTCCCAAACACCTCCCCTCCCCCTCCATTTGGAGCAGCCCCCCTCAATGCGGAAATGTCCCCGCCGCGCAGACAGGCAGGAACAACCGCCAGTCAGAAGCCGAGTCGGATGCAGGGCCTGGCCAATGAGATGCGTGTAGGTGGCAGGGGGCGGAGTGTCTGTGGCCCGGGGGAGCTCCGTGGAGGTGGGCGCTGAGCAGGACACTGAGATCCGCACGTAGAAGCCGCCGCTGCTGCGGCGGGTCAAGGGGTGTTTCACCATTAAAACTCCCAGCCTTGTACGGTTACTTCAGCAAGGGAGAGAATCTGAAGCACGAGTGGTTATTTTTGCGGTCCATAAAAATGTTTCGGTTTACCAGGGATTGAAGATAGATACCTAAACAGCAGATAGAGCCAGAACGCTCCAGCGCTACTACCTGAGAGAGCTCTTCTCAGTAGATACAAGCTTCTACACTACATCTGGTCTGGGGAGGGTGAAGGTGCGTTAAGGAGTAAGCAGTGGGAAGTGTGGGGCCCACCAACAGAAGGAGGGATTTAGGGCGTGGAAACAAGTGCTGTTGAAGGCTCTGCCGCCAGAACCACCAAGGCCAGTCCCTTTTCCTGCAGAGAGTTCTGCTGTGATAGGCATTTACTTTAATAATCAAAGTGGCAACGGCTCGTTACCCCTCAAAACGCTTACCTTTACTATCCACAAGGTAAGAGGATGTTGAAAAATAGAACGTTGGCAGTAGCGTGGGAACTGCGAAAGGGCCAGCCCAGCGCCCGCTAAATCACACCTGGTATTGCCAACACCTGTAAGACTCAATGGGTGTATCTCAGACTTCATGACTCAGACCACGTCAGGACAGATGAATTGTCAGCGCTCTCTTAGAGGCCTGCAATAAACCAAGTAATTCCAGAAGAGTTTGACGCTTTGGGCAATCCTAATCAACCAAGGTAAAGTGAGAATTTTTTAATGATTCACCTGTAAACGAACTTAAAGCTTTCCAGTCTCATATATTCGTATGGAAATGTTATTAGACAAGTAACAGAAAAAGCCAGTGATTAATTTGCTTTCATGCTAGAGAGCAACAATCGTTGGTGATATATTTATTATGTGAAATCCAAAAAGATTGACCTCTCAGCTGTAAAACTAATTTCCCCAAATAAAACCAAAGAGTATCTAAAACCCAGATATCTACATTTTAATAATGGCATTTGGAGACAGGATCTTAATCAGAATCTCTGCATCCTTTGTGTGAGGTAGAGAAATTATAGCAGCACTAAGTAGAGTATTTATCAATCAGTGTTAATACCAAAATAAGATGCCACCAAAACATTTGGACCCCATAGGTTTGCTTAGCCTGCAAAAGATAAAGGGCAATGAAGAGTCTTTAATTGTACCAGATTTATGGTAGGAAGGATGATCAGTTATTTTCTACCTAAAGGTAGAAAGAAGGTTAAGGGAGAGGAAGTGAGTTTTAATTGCAACAAGAGCATTTGGTAATACCTAAGAATAACATCTTGATTTATGAATGATTAAATATTGAGACATCATACCAAAGGATGTTGTACATTTGCCTCAAGAAATCTCTAGAGTAGGTGACTACCTGTCTTCAGCGGTTAAGCCCACAACCATCCAGAGGCTGGCTCTTAGAGAAGTAGCACTCTAATAGCTATATTCCCAAATATTATTTACAAATAGTGCTCTGTAAAATGGAATTCATTTATAGAGTGATTTAAATTTAAGTTTTGAGGCCCCAAGCATTTTGTAAAAGAGCCTCCCACTTCCTCAGAGCCACTAGAAACAATCTCTCTTGGCAGATCATGTGGGGATGAGGAGAAAGCTCATGACCATGGAGCAGTTTCAAGTCTGCTTAGAAGGCAATTGCCTATCTCTATATGTATTTATACATTTTAGTACCTGAAAAATCACTTTCTCTGGTGTGTGTGTCTGTGTGTTTAATCCTTTTTCTCATAATACACCACTTTGGAATTTCCCTTCAAGGTGCATGATGTTGATACATCTATCATTAGATATCTATAACGTGGATAGATAGATTTACAGATTAAACCTTTGCAGAAACTTGGGGGAGGGATCTAAAGGAAGATGAAGATGGGGCTTGGGAAGGAGTGTGTATGAGGAGTAAGTTGGAATGAGATGCGTTTTTAAGTTTAATGTTTGGCAGGTGTCTGGTACATATAGCAAGTACTAAGTAAGCATGTACTGAATGACCAGTTTAGTGCCACCAGTAAATAAGTTTTAAACTTTCATTTATATTTAGAGGTAAAGAATTTTTAATTTTTAGTTATTTCTACCTAGAATATGAACTTAGGCCAAAGTATAAGAAAAATAGCAGCAAATGCAAGGTCTTGATGACTTTACAGTAAGCTTTGCTAACTCCCAACATGAACATTATCCAATGAGAGGTGGTTTTGAAATTGCTAAAGTTTGAAGTAAGTGTACTTCAGCAATGTGTGTGGTCTCTTATTTTCTTCTTGTCTATCCTACTCCTATCCCCTATACACAAGACAATAAAGCAGAGCTGTTTTGGAGAACATGTCAGAGACATAAAAATTTCTGTGTCATGCCCAAAGTGTTTAGCCAAGAAACCAGGCAGCAATTATAAACTAGACTGTTGCCCACATTCGGTATTGGCTCCCATCTGTACCTATCTAAATTCTTGGCCACCCACATAAAAAAGGAAAAAAGGGGGTTGCTGTTAGCCAGAAATTGCCAGTTACTGACTAGATTTAACAATAGGACATTTCACTTGAGTCGAAAGGTTACTGAACAGGGTTAACTAGAAAAAGATATCAAATAATATCTGTGAGACAAACTACTAATAAATGAGTAGTCTAAAAAATGAATAGTGTTTCCAATTACTTGAGGAAGAGAAAGACTTCATTCTTTCCTGTTGCCAACACCCTGTTGTTAATGAATCAGGAAGTTTGCTGAAACAAGTTGTGAATTTAAATTATGACATATCCTTCCATTCATAGTATGATTTTCAAATTAAATTTACAGGTTATTTAACTTTATGTCCCCAAAGTAGCAATGATTTTAAATAACTAAGATGCTTTAAAAAAATGTTGTCTCACATTATAGGTAATTATCTAAGACTGATAAGAGTTGATAAATCTAAGTAGTTTTAAAAGTCATTAGGTTCAGAAGAATGTAGTTGAACTGCAACATGCATTATCTTGTTCACATTTATCAATAATTCCCCTCTAGATTCTCCTTTGAAAGTTGCATAGAGGGCAAGTCCTTAGTATGCTGTCTCCTGTTTCTCCTATTCTGCATGTTGCCCAAAGGAGAGTGTTTTTTTCACCATTTGCTGAGAAATGGTGATGCCGATGAAATTGTTGTATCTCACTCATGTGCCAAACTGGATCTCCAGATCCACCTTGGTGATAGAAGCAGAGGAGTCATTTCCTTTAATGAGTAGCCTAGGAATAACCATTAAAAAAAATCCTGTATTCTCTCAGGGTTTTTAATAATAAACACAGATCACTATGTAATCATAATTTGAAATTGCAAAAAGACTCACTAAGAAATAACACATCTCTTCTAAACGCAGAAGATAAAATAAACATTCTTGCTTTTCTGTGGTGATATATGTATAGATGATGAGACTACTTATTGACTTTGAAATCCTCATGGAGAAGAGCTGTGAAACAGAAAAGTATTCAGTTTAATCCTATTTTTTCTTCCTCTTTCAACCATATTAAAGATTCCCTGTTGTGCATTCCATCAAATGTCTTTTGATGATTTTCCAAACATCTCTGCCTCAGTGTAGCTTATTAAATTTCCTGCCAGTGCCACCACAGAGAAGGAAAGGATAAAGAACTTCTGTTCCCTAACAGTCTCAAGGAATCTATTTTAAGCATTTCACACCCACCACTCTAAGTATTAAAGAGAAGATCCTCAAGACTGTTCTTTGGATGAAGCCTAAATAATTTAGTAATTATATGTCATTAAATGGGTAATATGATTAGGGAATAAAAAGTGTTTTTCCGTCTCTACAGTGGGAAGGAGGAATATCATATTTAGAGAAAAGACCACAGAAAAAATGTGGTATATTCATGTCAAGTTCTGGTACCACTTTTCATTGAACCTTTAAATTTAAAGAATTCCAATAATGATATACATCTTTACAAAAAAAAAATCTAGTACCAAAATGTCCATAAAGAATAGCAAAAGATAGTTACCTCTCCTTACTCCAACATTGCACCCCAGAGGCAACCACTTTTTTTTCTGACAGTTATCTCAGTATAATACCTGATACTTATTTCTAAATATTTCTATCACTATTTGTTTTGGTTTCTAGATTTTAGGCATTATGTGTTTGACTTCCTGTGACAACAGATAGAAATTTTGTTCACTTAAAACCCTGGGCTGTTTTCTCCATTATATTAGTTTCCTAACTTTGTAGAGCTATATTTCCCAACCTTTTCTTCATCACAACACAGAGAAAATGATATTTATGTGGCATCATGGGATAACCTAGGAGTATGTGGGGATCTATATTGGATTGGTGATAAGTTAATTGCTTTTTAAATAATAAAAGCATGAAAATAACAAATGCAAAGTAATAGGGGAATTATTAGATACTGAGCTTGTATAAAACTCTGAGAGAAAATCTTTTCAAATTTTTGAAGGAGAAAATTGAACTTGCCTGCACAAACATGACCTTTTAAATCAGGTTTTATGCTTGAAAAAGCTACACATACTTCTGATCAAGACTTACAAATTATAATCTCCTCAAATTCTTGACAGTCACTGTGGTAGACTGAATAAAGGCCCTCAAAGATAGCCAGTTTTTAATTCCTGGGACCTGTGAATATAACCCTGTATGGTAATAGGGATTTCAAAAGTGTGACTGAATTAAGGATGTTCAGATCGAGAGATTATCCTGGATTATTTGGTTGGGCCCTAAATGTAATCACTAGTGCCCTTATAAAATGTAAGTAGAAGCGGGTGCCTGGCTGGACAGTCAGTAGAGCATGTGACTTGATCTCAGGGTCAAGCTCATGAGTTTGAGCTCCACATTAGGGGTAGAGATTACATTAAAAAAGAAAAGTATAATCTAAAAAAATAATAAGATGTAGCCAGAGGGAGATTTGAAGACAGAGAAGAAAAAAGTGATGTGAAGATGATGGAGGCAGGGGAAAAAAGGCAATGTGATTCAAGGCCATGAGCTAAGCAATGAAGACAGCCTGCAGAACCTGAGAAAAGCAAGGAAATTATTTCCCCCTAGAGCCTCCAGAAGTAGTTTGGCCTTGCTGACACTTTGATGTTAGCCCACAGAAACCCATTTCAGATTCCTAGCTTCCAGAACTATAAGAGAATAAGCATATATTGTTATAAACCATGGTTTATAAACCATGGTCGTGGTCACTTGTTTCAACAACCATAAGAAATGAATACAAGGCACCATTCGTAAGAAATGTTGCACAAATAGATTTAAAAAATTTTTACAAACCATTCTTTAGAAACCACTCAAAAATGTATAATGGTTGAAATTACATTCAAGGAATCAAGCAGCTCTTTTATTGACCAACACAATGATGAAATTTAATGTGATAAGGCAAATGAATTTTTAATTCAGCTAGACTTTTTTCTAGTATATATCGTTTAGGAATGACGAAGATTTAATTGGTAAAATACACATGTTGTTGGGTCAGTAAAACCAAAACTAGTTTGGATGCCATTAAAAGGGCATATAAGCTGCTAATAGTAGGAAGCATCTGATGTTTGTAGAGTCAGAGTTTCAGAGCCATCAAAGTTGCACCATCCGGGAGCTGACTGCGATGTGCTGAACACAGCCAGGGAGGTACTCTGCCATCTGGACACCTACTTCAGCAGCCAGCTGCCGAGCTGCTATTCACTTTGGGTATGTGGCCTGTGGAACTACTGAATGTTTTTCATCATTCTCTCCACCTGTAGAGACTCTGTTCCTCTTGGGCCCACCCACTGATAAAGACAGCTAGCAGCTGGAGGCAACCAGCCCTGGGGGTCCCAACTGCCTGC
The DNA here is from genome assembly GCF_003009895.1 of Hyaena hyaena. NCBI lineage: Eukaryota > Metazoa > Chordata > Mammalia > Carnivora > Hyaenidae > Hyaena > Hyaena hyaena. Next base: position 1,546,820 of record NW_024080854.1, read on the forward strand.
CCCAAGCCTTAAAGGCTCCATGTCATGCTTCACAGCTGTAAGGCATTCAAAGCATTGAATTAGGAAATTCTGGTCTATGTTACCCCTCCCACCACTGCTGGGCAGCACACCAAGAAAATGAGAATTTGGAGCACAGACCCATGCTGGGAGAGACAGGCCATTCTCAAATATCAGTGACTTTCAACCAGAGTTTTACAGAGAAAACATCAGAGGTTTGTAAACCCACTGAAGTCCTGGCTTTGCATGGATTTGTACAGTAACAAAAACTGAGATTATTGGAATAATAGAAATAAACTTATTGAAGAGTACTGTCTAGATTTGGAACATCACAGACAGATTCAGAAACTTTAAGCTGTTTGATACCTTTTTAACACAGACCAGCATGTGATGGAGATCAGATAAAGCTGCAAATGGAGTACCAGGATAATGAAAGAAAAGAAGGATCCGGGGGCACATGGTGGCTCAGTCAGTTAAGCACCTGACTTTGGCTGAGGTCATGATCTCAAAGTTCCTAAGCCTGAGCCCTGCGTCAGGCTCTGTGCTGACAGCTCAGGGTCTGGAGCTTGCTTGGGATTCTGTGTCTCCCCACCTCTTTGCCTCTGCCCTGCTCATGTTCTCTTTGTCTCTCTCTCAGAAATAAGGAAAACATTAAAATGAATAAATAAATAAGAATCCAGATAGAACAAAACTTTTTTAAAGCCATGTTAGCTTGAGAGTTTTACCAGTTTCCTAGTAAGAAGGAATAAAACAATGTTAAAGTCACACTGGTAAGTATCTGAAGTATGTGTGTGTGTGTTTGTGTGTGCGCATGTATATATATATAGTGTGTGTTTATTGGTATATATTACATATGTCTACATTTATTTGTAAAAACAGAAGTTGAGGCAAGATGTGTATGTTCCTGATTAAGTTCATTGCTTACTAAGCTGGGTATAGTATAGTTCATTCTATAGTGGTAAGTCAGTTTAGTCATTCTCATCTAAACTTTTTGTTGCTTTTAGATAGTCATCTTAAAGAACCCCTTCAGGTATTATTTTTGGAAAGGTTTTTTTCTCAACCTAGTACACCCAAATGATAACAGCCTGGGGTCCAAAAAGATTTAGAATATAAGCAGAATTGCTTGTTGTTTACATAGGTGTACTAGATTAAGTGTCTTTTACCTTAAATGATCAACCCTAAAACTGTACACACTGAAGTCCCTGCAGAAGAATCCATACCAAATATGTACCATCATTTAAGATTTTTGTTTATTTGTTTGCTTTGATTTATTGGCATTTTTTCTATCTCAGGTACTCATAACATATTGGTTTCTAGGGAGGCAGAAGAGTATATTGGAAAAAAACAGACTTTGGAAAGAGCCTGTTTTTTATCTTGAGTACGGCCACTTATAACCTGAAAACCTTAGATAAATTACTTGATTAGCTCTATGAGGCCTAGTTTCAAGAATAACAACTAATAACCAGTCTTACCTCTTATAGAGTTATAAAGATCATCTCACTCATTGTTGGCACAGAGTATGAGTGATGATAATGATTTCAGTTAATGATTTCCTGTATTGCCTTGATATAACATTAACCTGAAGTTACTATTACTCAATCATTATTACGTATTAAATACCTATATTCCCTCCATAGATCGTAAGCTCTTTGCGAGCAAGAAGCTTATCTGCTTGTATCTCTAGAGCATATTACAGTCCTTGGCACTCAAAAGAAATTTGTTGAACTAATTGTCAAGTGAAATATTTATGACTGAACTCCCATTATTTCCTCAGGAACCATGTTTTGGATTGCAAATGGTCAACTTATAAGTTTACTTTTAGAACACTAAAGGGGGGATTTCAAAACAAACTCTGTTGTGGAGTGCTTGAGTGGCTCAGTTATTTAGCGTCCAACTCTTGATTTCAGGTCAGGTCATGATCATGCATGGTTCCTGGGGTTGAGCCCTACATTGGGCTCTGTACTAACAGCATGGAGCCTGCTTGAGATCCTCTCTCTCCCTCTCTCTCCCCTCTCTCTGGCCTTCCCCCAGTCTCTTTCTCTCAAAATAAATTAAAAATAAACTTAAAAAAGAACAAATTTTGTTATGATAGGGTGTTTGCAAATATGGCCATCCTGTGCCCCACTCCTTTGCAATATGACTTTGTCATTCATCCCATTAAGACTTTCTTTTGGAGTCTTTTTCTCCCAACATGGCTTCAGCCCAGTGATTTGTTTTGACCAGTAGAATGAAGCTGAAGTGATATTGTGTGACATCCAAGCCTTAGCCTCAAGAAGCTTTTCAACTTTTAGTCTCCCCTTTGTAATGCTGTATGAAGAAGCCACTTCTAACCTACTGGAGAGTGGCAGGTCACATGAAGTAAAATTTTTCCATTTGAGGCCCCCTAGACCAAAGAACAGCCACTGCCAGTCAAACTGTTAATGAGACAAACTGGTCACTTAAGTGACTGAGATAGGACTATAGAAGAATCGGTAGCCTAGCTGAGCCAAATGCAATACTACATATTGTTACACAGTACAGATGACTGATAGACCCATTAATGTAGTGTCAAAGAAAAAATGAAACCATACTCATTTACTCTTTGTTTACCCCCAGAACTGTCCTTAATATTTGCACACTGGGACTTTATTTTTTAGCCCAATCATTTCTCACCTCTAAATTGTATTCTCCAAACCCTTCTGAGGAAGAGATTTCTTTTAATCACTTTCCTGGTTAAATCAATATCCCTAAATGTAGAGATTTGCTTTTCAAATGGAACTTTTGAGATTCTTTAAATTTTTTTCTTTCATCTTTAAAATTTATTTTAAGGAGAAAGAAAGCACAAGCGAGGAGAGATGGGCAGAAGGAGAGAGAAAAAGAAAAAAAATCTTAAGCAGGCTCTATGCTCAGCATGGACCCCAGTGTGGAGCTCAATCCTATGACCTTGGGATCATGACTTGAGCCAAAACCAAGAACCCGACATTCAACCAACTGAAACACACAGGCACCCTGGAGATTCTCTAAGTGGAATAAGATAGGTTTTGATTTTAAAATATATTTTAAACATAATGTAAAACGTATTGTTTTAAAGATACAGTAGATACTTCCAAGTTTCCAAGGATATTTCTTGCATTGCTTTAATAAAAAGAATGAAGATACAACTCAAATGTCACTAACAGGGGAATAAATTATAATAACTACATTTGGTAGTATATATATTGACGTGGAAAGATAGTCCTTATATTCTAAATGAGGAAAAACAATCAGGCTAAAAATATGTATGTTAGGCCAGTTTTTAACAAACTTTTATTAAAAAAAAGTTTGCTTGCCTGTTTGTTATCTAAGACCGGATAAAAATACACCAAAATGTTAATGGTTATGTCTGGGTGGTAAGATCATGGGTGAATTTTCTTTTCTTTTTTTTTAAAATGATTTTATTTACTATTCTATGAATAGGTAGTTGTACAATAAAAATAAGTCATGTTTAAAGCATAGATCTACCTAACAACAAAGAAACACCATATTCCAGCACCAGTATTCATCAACCTAGTCCCTCAGTCATGAATATGGAAAATCAAGAATTACCCAATATTTGAAGAAAACTAACTGCACCAAAGAGAAGGACAGTGATAAAACAGGAAACCTAAATATGAAGGACATGAAGATTGATTCAGAGAATTAAAAAAAAAAAACTATAATAAAAAAACAAGCTATAGAAAAGCGACAGAATATAAGAGATAATGCTTGGGAATTAAAAATGTGATTACTACAATTAAACCATTGGGTAGAATGAATGAAAGGTAAAGTTCAAGGAATACTTGGAACATAGGGCAAAGAGACAAAAAGAAAATATGAGAGAAAAACTATGATATGTGGTGTATCAATCTGGAAATTTCAGCATCCACCCATGTTCATTCTATTAAACTTGAAATTAGTGTCACAAATATAAAACTTTTTTTTTCTAAACACTTTCTTCAGGCATGACCTGTCAAATTGCCCTTTCCTGCCTCTTGACAATACTGCTTACTTTTAGCTTTCAAGTCTCTAGTAGTTAAGTTCCAATTTCATATCCCATTTAAATCTCATCCCCCCATTCCCCCAATCATTTTGGCTCAGGCTTTACTTGTGGCTCCGGAAATCTGTAGTTGAGAGGGAAGTATGTTTGCATTTTCATTCTTGCCACTCCTTAAAAAATACCCAACAGTTGACATTGATGTTGGTGTTCCCTTCTTTTGAGAAGTGATTTCCAGTCTTCATACCTCACTTGGTTTAGAAAGTAGGAAACACACTCCCCTGCTCCCCTTGGAAAAGATACTGCGCTCTTGCCTACAACAATGCTGACAATTTCTTTATCACTATCCCTCCTCAATCATCTAATCATAGACATGGGATAGATGGGGAAGGGTGGTTAGGGTTCTGGTTGGAAGTAACAAAGCTCTAATTGTTGAGCCTTTCTCTTTAAAATGAGAAATACTTAACACTTCTTGGTACTGAGCTTGACATATCACCAACTCTAGGGCAATGGGATAAATCCCACTCAAATTCTATGGTGTGTCAAAAAGAGTTTCCAGGGAACAGAGAACAGAAAAATTGAAAATTAAATAAATAGTAAAATGTGAAAAGAAACAAGTTTTTAGATGAAATGTGTTCATGAAAAACTAAACTGGATGGCCCACACCATTTTCTTTTTCACCTTCTTATGAAGTTTCAGAGCACAGTTTCATTCACTTACTCATTCAACAAATATTGAACACTGCCAAAAACCAGACTCTGGTGAGCCACAGGTTTATAATAATGAACTTAACAGAGAAATTTACTAAGTGGGGGTGATAGATTATAAACAAGTAAATAAAATAATAATTAGTTAAATAATTGCAGATTGAATTAAAAGTTATTAATGAAATTGAGAATAACAGGGAGCATCAGATTCACTCTTCTTACCTTCCTGTGAGCTGCCTTTTCCCCTTAGAAATCCCAAACTCCTTTTCCTTTCCTTTAGCTCAGGAAGATATATAAACTGCAATCAAGTTGCTGCCTTTCGATTCTCCTATCTCTGTGGGACTCCTAGATGTACATAAGTATATGTGCCCAAATAAAATTTTGTTTTTCTGCTGTGAAAAAAAAAAAAGAATAACAGAGAGCATCAGTACAGTAAGATGGTCAAGAAAAACCTCTCTGAGAGATAGCAGTTAAGACTATTAACTCGGGGGTAAATTACAAACCACGCTATTCCTTTTCCTAGATTACATAGAATCCAGGGCTTAACATGCAGGCCATGAGCATTTAAGCTAAAATCTGAAGGATAAAAAAAATCAGCCGCATAAAGACCTGTGGAGAATGTATGCCAGATAGCACAGCAAGTATGGAGACTCTGCAATAGAAGGAACATTGTGTATTCTAGGAGATGACAGGAGGCTGGAGTGAGGAAATAAGGAGTAGAAAATGGCAAGAGAGAAGGAATGATTTTGGAGAAGTAGGAAGGAATCAGTTGTGTAGAGCTGTCTGTATAGATTTTGGTTTTATCCTAAATGCAGTGGAAAGCAATTCACTCAAAGCAGGGAACTGACATGATCTAATTTACATTTTAAAAGAATATAGAGAGAGATTTTGAAGGTGAAAGTAACAGGAATTTGTGACGGATTCATTAAGGAGGGAGGAGTCATAAGGAGTAAATGAACAGGAAGGGTCAAGGAGCACAATTTATCGCAGGATCATTTATTGAGGTGGTAAAGGCTGAGGGAGATTAGATTTAGGGAGAGAATTTTTTTGGTCATGTTAAGTTTGAAATGCCTGGGAGATGTACAAGAGAGATGTTAGAATCTGGAGCTCAGAAAGGAAGACTAGCCTACTGATATAAATTTCGGAATTTTCAGCAGATAGTTTTTAAAGCCACGAGAATGGGTAAGATCATGTAGGAAGAAGGTGTAGAGAATAAAACAGAGAGTACAGGAACTCTGGCACTCAGAGGTTATATAAAAAGGAAAACATGTGAAGGGGAATGAGCAAGAGGAGTCAGTTATTTAAGCAAACCAGGATAGTGTGTGGCGTCGAGTCCAGAAATGAGAGTATCAGAAAAGGTCAGTAATAAGAGCTCCGTTAAACTGAGGACAGAAAAGAGAGTCAGCTGAGTAGGGAGTCAGTCACCTTTATAAGAGCAATAAAGTGATGGAGAGATTGAAGTAGACTGAAGTTTTTGCCATTTATCTCATCAGCAACAGCTGTTGTTGTTTATTATATATGGAGAGAGAGCACCAGCAGGGGAGGGGGCAGAGAGAGAGAGAGAGAGAGAGAGACTCCTAAGCAACATCATGCTCAGCATGAAGAGGCTTGACCTCACAACTCTGGGATCATGACCTAAGCCAAAATCAAGAGTTGGATGCTTAACCTACTTAAGCCACCTAGGCACCCCTAGCAACACTGATTTTTAAGACAGTAGAACAATACCTTCAAAATTCTGAAAGAAAATTATCCTGAACTTAGAATTGTATAAACAAAACATTCAAGGAAAAGGACAAATTAGGGACCTTTTCACTTTTTGGTAAGGGGTGGGGGAGGAACTCCTATGCATCTTCTCAGGGAAAAAAGAAATGCTGAAGGAAATGTTCCCACAAAATGAAAAGAGGACTCAAGACAGAAACACAGGAACTAAGTAAGAGAATATTTCAGAAGCACAAATAGTTGGGCTTCAGTGAAATCAATAATAGTAGAACACAAAGTTCTCTCAGAAGAATGTCTTTAAGAAAATAATAGAGGAACACCTGAGTGGCTCAGTCGGTTAAGCGTCCGACTTTGGCTCAGGTCATAATCTCAGTTTGTGAGTTCAGACCCCACTTCTGGGTCTATGCTGACAGATTGGAGCCTGCTTCGGATTCTGTGTCTCCCTCTCTCTCTGCCCCTTCCCCACTTGTGCTCTGTCTCTCTCTGTTTCTCAAAAATAAATCAGTGTAAAAAAAATTTTTTTAAAGAAAGAAAAAAAAGTAGATTAATTGTATAAAGTAGCATGATTAAAAACATTAATAATCTTAAAAATAGAGTGACATTTGCTTCTCCTGTTATCAACACCAAAGAAAGACCACTGGAATCTTTAGTAAAGATTTGTGTAAGCCATGGTCCCTAAAATGTGACTTTATTATGAGTACTCAGTGGACACATTAAAAAGAGAATTTGACATTAGCCCTATAACATTCTCCTTCAATAAGTGTAGATTTAGTAACATGGTTTATGATTCCCTTTTCACAAATTTATTCGTACTACTTGATTCAGCAGTGAATAAGATTTCAAAAATTGTAATACTGAAAAAGAAACTCTTCATTTTTCAAATTAACTTTAAGATAATATGTGAAAGACTTGATTATTCTAACAAAGTACATATAAATACTGAATGTGAAAGCAGTGATAGAGCTAATGAAAGTTGGTAAGTGGAGGAAAGTGAAAGGATGCAAAATATATTAATCTTATACAATAGAGGAAAGTTAAGAGACACGTTCTCAAATGGGTGGATCAAGAAATAGAGGTTTGAGTATATTCCTTAAAGCAATAAAGTAACAAAACTTAATAAAAATCCCCATGAGGAGACAAAGGAATAAAAATGAGGAGTAATATAATTGAGCTAAATTCTTATTGTTCCTTTTCAGTGTGTAATCAATGAAAAAAATGTCAGGAGTTAAACCAAAAAGCGACAGTGTATATGTATTGTTTTCAATTATGGAGACAGTTATCAAATACTAAAAACAATTTGATATAGCTACCTTTTGGGCACTGCTTTTCAAATTGTGGGAGTGAAATCAATTTAGTGGGTTACAACCTGCATTAGAAAAAGAAGAAAAAAGGAAATATAAAGTTGCATTACACTGGTAAAGATAAGTAAAATTGATGAAACTTTCCTCAGATTTGTGTGTGTATGTGTCTTTGTGTAAAATGTATTTGCTACTTGAGTCCTGGTCAGCCAAGTGCTCTAGGAAGTGAAACTAGGTTGTGGACAATGGTTGGTCTGCATTTTTATGTTTCATTTTTCTATTCATCTGAATTTTTTTGAACTCATGTATTATTTTTTTATAATAATTTAAAATAGGGTATCTTTGACTTTAGGTTTTTTCTTTGTTTTTTATACATAAAAAATATAAGCTCACAGGCTTCCAAAACATAAAGTGGTGTATTTCCTAACAAAAGCAAGTTATTAGGCAATTTTTTGAGAAGCAAAATGATAGGCAATTTTCCATTACTTAAGAAAGGAGAAGTTAACAGTACATTTTGAAGATTACTTAAGGCTCAAGGGAGAGAAGTATGGGACAAGGGCAAGAGTTCAAGGTGTTGGAAGTCGAGGCAATGGATTAAGTAAGAAGATAAAGCAAGAGACTTTGAGGCTCTGAGCTGTCAACATAGAGCCCAATGTGGGGCTTGAGCCCACGAACCGTGAGATCATGACCTGAGTCAAAGTTGGACACTTAACTGACTGAGCCACCCAGGTGCCCTTAAAATAGTGTCACAATATAAGCCAGAGCTAAAGATAATCTTAAATCAACTAATTATTTTATTGGTTCTATATAATAGTGTTTAATCTGACAGTGAACACTATAATTGTTTGCATTTCCATGGTGGCTTTCAATTTTCCTCAGTTTGCCCTTACAGCAAATATGAGACAATTTTTGAGTACCTGTTTACCCAGACCCTCACTTTTCTAAAAACTTCTGTTCCACTGGGGTGAGGCCTCTGTGGCCTTATGCACCTTGTGACCTGCCACCTAGCTGTATATACCTAATTGGGTCAAAGAGAGCCTACTGACCCAACCTGTACCAGATTTTATCTCCTAGGAATTTGGAATTAGATCTCAGAACTGATGATCATTTTGTGTTGGTTACTTGGGGGAATAAGAATATCATTCCGGAGCAGCCATATTTGGCTCATCTGCATAGATACATAGAAAAGAACTCATCTGCCTAAAAAAGGAAAGACTAAAGCATGGAGTAGAGGCTACTAATTTATTAAATCAACAAATACTAAGTATCTATTGTTCTGGGCACTCTTCTAGATACTCGGGATATAGCAGTGAATAAAACTGAGTCTCTGCCCTTGCTAGTATATGTTCTTGGGGGAAGGAAATATTTAATGATAAATATTGAATATATATTTAATAAAACATGAAGTAGTAGTAAATTCTCTGAAGAAAAACGAAGGAGGGGTGTATCTGGGTGGCTCAGTCCATTAAGCATCAGACTTCAGCTCAGATCACAGTTTTCTGGTTTGTGAGTTTGAGTCCCATATCAGGCTCTCTACTGTCAGCAAGGAGCGCACTTTGTATCCTCTGTCTTTCTCTCTCTCTGCCCTTCCCCTGATCTCTCTTTCTCTCTCTCTGAAAAATAAACATTAAAAAAAAAAAAAATGAAGGAGGAAAACAGAAAGTTTGAAGTTGGGATCAGGAAATGAGTTGATAAGAAACTTTAACCAATTTGGAGACAAGCCAAAAATATACCTGGAGGAATTGCTTTCTAAGCTGCAGTTCTAGAACATGCAAAAACTTTTAGTTGGGAACATTCTTAGGAAGTTCAGGAAACACAGTGGCAAGAAGAAAGAAGAAATAAATAAATTTGCACCTAAATAAAGATAAAGAGGAGACCTTAAAAACTTCCAGAGAGAAAAGATATATTACCTAATCGTTTTATAAGTGGGTTCAAGATGGTGCCTGTATATTGGCCCCTATGTGTTGTTTACTTATTCATAGCAGGCTAGGACCATTAGATCAAAGCCTGCCAGTGCCAACCCAAATTCTTATACATGGGCTTTAAGTGTAGCGGAAATAAGCAGATCTCTATTCACTTAGATCCTGCCTGCTAGGCAGACCCCATGAAACTGCACCCATCATCTTCTAGCCACAGATAACACAAACTTTGTAGCTATAAAAGAACTCAAACTTATATTGCCCTTCAGAGCTCTCTGACCCAGAGATTCCCCACTTTGCTACTGACTGATAAATCCTAGATACATAAGCCTCCTCTCTAATTCCCCTCTCCTTGGGAGTTCCATTGTACTTCTACCCTTCTGAGTGATAGCCCCACGCAGCAATCTCTGGATAGTCTCTTGCTGTGAATGATTTCCCCTTTCCTGCAGTCCCGTCCAAGTGCCACCCACTCAACTTCATTGTGCAGTATTGCCATCTCATGTTCTTGTCTTTTCCTTGATATGTCCTGAAATCCCTGAATTTACCACACCAGTAAACAAAATTAGATTGAAAGGGACTTCTCAATTGCAATAATATAAATCAAAAGACAATGCAATAATATATTCCAAGTACTAAGAGCAAACAATTGACAGCCTAAAACTTTATACCAAGCTAAACTATAAGTTGAGAGACAAATATTGAGAATATTACTTCTCATATATTGAGAACTAAAGGATATAATTCATAATTTAAAAATTATACCACAAGGAAGAAATGAGACACAAAAAAGAGAAAAAGAATAGCAACGGGAGCAGGTAATACATGGGAAAATCTTCAAAAGTATTAATTACTTTAAGAATGATAATAATAATGACTCATGAAGGAGTACAAAAACAAGATACAATTAAAATACTAATGGTAATAACACAAACAAAGGAGTAAGGTAATCATAAGGAAACTATGCTCTGTGCTAGTCTTTGTTTTATTTAAGATCAAGCAAGGTGGGTATATTTATCAACTTTAGACTTTATTGTTCATATTAAGGATATCACTAAGAATGTACTACTCCAAAATGCAATCCACAGAGGGAAAGACAACTAAAGAAAATATATTTAATGCAGTAAGCATAAGCAAAAAAAAAAAAAAAAAAGATATTTTTAGAGTGTTTAATGAATGAATGAATGAATTTTTAAATTTATATCCAAGTTAGTTAGCATATAGTACAACAGTGATTTCAGGAGATTCCTTAATGCCCCTTACCCGTTTAGCCCATCCCCCCCTCCAACAACCCCTCCAGCAACCCTTTGTTTGTTCTCTATATTTAAGAGTCTCTTATGATTTGTTCCCCTCCCTGTTCTTATATTATTTTTACTTCCCTTCCCTTATGTTCATCTGTCTTGTATCTTAAAGTCCTCATATGAGTGAAGTCATATGATATTTGTCTTTCTCTGACTGACTAATTTAGCTTAGCATAGTACCCTCCAGTTCCAACCACATAGTTGCAAATGGCAAGATTTCATTCTTTATGATTGCCAAGTAATACTCCATTGTATATATATATACCATATCTTTTTTTTTACAAATAGTTTGTCAAATTGGTTTCCATATAACACCCAGTGCTCATCCCCACAAATGTCCTCCTCCATGCCCATCCCCCCTCCCCCCCACATCCATCAGTCCTCAGTTTTTGTCAGCATTCAAGAGTCTCTCAGGGTTTGCCTCTCTCCCTTTCCCCCACCATTTGCCCCCTTCTTCTCCCCTATGGTCCTCAGTAAAGTTCCTCCTAATCCTCCTATACGTGCAAACATATGATATTTGTCCTTCTCTGCCTGACTTAGTTCGCTCAGCATAACACCCTCAAGGTCCATCCATGTTGCTACACATGGCCAGATTTCATTGTTTCTCATTGCCATGGAGTATTCCATGGTATAGATAAACCACATCTTCTTGATCCATTCATCTTTGATGGACACTTAGGCTCTTTCCATGTTTTAGCTATTGTGGACAGTGCTGCTATGAACATTGGGGTACACGTGCTCCTATGCATCAGCATTTCTGTATCCCTTGATACCACATCTTCTTTATCCATTCATCTGTCATTGGACATTTGGGCTCTTTCCATACTTTGGCTATTGTTGAAGCACTACTATAAACATTAGGGCGCACGTGCCCCTTCAAAACAGCACACCTGTATTCCTTGGATAAATACCTAGTAGTACAATTGTTGGGTTGTAGAGTAGTTCTTTTTTAATTAAAAAAAAATAGATTTTAAAATGTAAAACTAAAAGACATTTTTTTAACTTTAAAAGAGAAAATAAGTATGAAATAAGATGGTAGAAATAAATCCAAATGTATTAGTAAGCATAATAAACACCAAATTGGACTAAGCACACAAATTGAAAAATAGATTATTAGATTAAGGGAAACATACAAAATGCACCTGAATGAAACTTATAGGAAACACATCTAACGTGAAGACACAGAAATATTTCGGTAGGTAAAAGAAGAAGTTCTATAGTAGTCAACAGAAAAAAAAAAATAAAGGATTGGAAGGGAATAAATAAGACTACTATTATTTACAGATAATACGATTGTCTCCATAGAAAATTCCAAGATTCTACCAACAAATCATTAGACTTAATCAGATAATTTGCTAAAGTGTCTGATGTAAGATTAATATACAAAATTTGAATGCATTTTATATGCAACTAGGAAAAATATTTTAAGAGATTTTTTTTTGTAATAGCACACACACAAAGATAGAACATCCTTTGAATATTAGGCAAGACTTTATAGGGCAAATTATAAAACTTTAATGAAAAATACACTGAGAAATATAAGCACATTGTTGGATAGAAAGACTCGATATTATAAATAAGAGAAGTTTCCCAAAATTTATCTATTCAAATTAATTTCAGTTGAACTCTTAGCTGGATTTTTTAAATGACAAGTTTCATAGACTTTTATATAGAATATCAAAGGGGCATGAATAGGCAAGATATTCCTCAAGAAGAAGAGGGAAAGATTTGTTCTATTACATACAAGACCTCTTACTTATATTAAGTAAAATATATTGACAATGGTCCAGCAATAAAAACTTGACTAGTGAAACTAAAGAAACCTATCTATATCTATATAGATATAGATATAGATATAGATAGATATAGATACATAGATGTGTTTCTACATGTGTTTCTAGGTATGTTTCTAGATATATCTAGGTGTGTGTGTGTGTGTGTGTGTATCAGTTTCTATAGATCCAGATCTAGATATATATCAACTTGATTTATGCCAGACGGGTATTTTTTATTTTTTCACTTTTAATGTTTTTATTTATTTTTAAGAGAGAGCGCATGTACAAGCAGGGGAGGTGTAGAGAGAGAGGGAGACAGAATCCAAAGCAGGCTTCAAGCTCCGAGCTGTCAGCACAGAGACCAATGTGGGGCTCAAACTCATGCTCAGCTGACTTAACCACCCAGTGCCTCATATGCCAGATGAGTATTAAAAGTCACTGGAAAAGGAAAAACTTCAGTAAATGGCAGTAGCCTTTGAGTTGTCTACCTTTAATTTTCTTATTAAACAAGATCATAAATATCTATATTGTTTACTGTTCGACTTTTCTGTTAGTTGCAGCTCAAAGAATTCATAACTGATGTAGGTCCTAGCATTTCTTAGCCAAAGATATGTGATTAAAATGGTCTAATCAGAATGGGTCCTGGGACTTGTGAAGGAACAACACGGAAGAAACTATGACGCTTCTACTAAACTTGAATCTGAATGAATGTGTGCTGAGGTTTCTGGGGAGTACCACATGGCATCTGAGAGTGAAGCTAACACAGTGAAAGGCAGCAGAGTAGAGGATGGAGAGTTACTGAATGTGGATGATAGTTAATGCTTTAACTGAGATCTATCTTTTACTATCTACCCATGGACTTTTCAAATATGTAAGCCAATAAATTACTCTTTTATTTGTTTTAGCCGTTTACAGTTGAATTTTCTGTCTTATGGAACCAAAATGATCTCACTGGAAATGGTAAACTCCACTCACTTTCTCCAAGAGCTCATGATAGAAAACATGTTCAGACATCAAATTTTTAAATATGTTGATGGCTACAGAGACGGATATAACTAATAAAGTCAATGTGCACCATAGATGAGACACCAAAAGCAGTACACTGGTTTGGTTGAAACATTTGAGCCATACATTTGAAAGTCCTGAGAAAAATAAAAGAGTCATCATGTTTTGTTCAATTAAACCAAAGTTGAAGGGTTGAGAAGGACATGGTGATGTAAGGTCAGAAAGAGAGCTTATTATAAGTCAGGCAGAGAAGGACAAATATCACATGTTTGCACATATAGGAGGATTAGGAGGAACTTAACGGAGGACAATGGGGAAGAAGAAGGGGGGAAATAGTAGGGGAAAGGGGGAGAGGCAAACCATGAGAGACTCTTGAATGAGGACTGATGGATGCGGTTGGGGAAGGGGAGGATGGGCACGGAGAGGGGCACTTGTGGGGATGAGCACTGGGTGTTATATGGAAACCAACTGGACAATAAACTATTTGTAATAAAAAAAAAAAAGAGAGAGAGAGCTTATTTTGTTAGCCAAGTAAGAAACGTGCAAGTGATTGTAGAAAATAAACTCTTGCCTATCCTCTAGGTTTATGGAAGCAATTTTTTACAAATATGCAGTATAAACTGCTTTTAAAATTCTGGTATTTTGTTCACTGGGAGTCTTGCTAGGATGGCTTGCAGAGAAGAGAGATTTAAGAAAATCTGAAAAATCATAAGAGATTAAACTTGTGGTTTAGAAAATCATTCAAAATTAGACCTAAAACTCAAATAAGTACCAAATGGATTTCTGACAAGAAAATGGTGTACAGAAGTAGTTCTCAAACTTAATGTTAGCATTGGAACCTTTTTCTACATGAAATATTATAGAAAATTGCAATATATAAATCAGACAATGTATTTATTAGTATAGATTCACTTTTTAAAGTTGAATTGTATAACATTTACTTACTAGAGAGGAAGGATGCTAGTCTGATGAGCACACTAAAATTTTTTTTTTTTTTTTTTTTTTTACATTCAAGTTTGTGATAATTTATTATAGTAGCGCCCGGGAACTAACTTAGCCCCTCAAATCCATTCTCCACACAGAAGCCTATTTTTTTTTTTATTTTTTTTTATCATTATCCTTTTTTTTTTTTTTTTTTTTTTTTT
>NW_024080854.1:1562048-1598650 GCF_003009895.1 Hyaena hyaena
AGTATTCCATGGTATAGATAAACCACATCTTCTTGATCCATTCATCTGTTGATGGACACTTAGGCTCTTTCCATGTTTTAGCTATTGTGGAGAGTGCTGCTATGAACATTGGGGTACATGTGCTCCTATGCATCAGCATTTCTGTATCCCTTGGGTAAATTCCTAGCAGGAGCACACTAAAATTTTAAATTCAACAGTCACAGATAACAGTTCCATTCATTATTAGGATTTGATTTATTTCTCTATTCATTTTAGTTATGCAGGAGTTAGATAAAATATTTGCAAATAGTAATTACAGGATACTTTGCAATTAAATGCAGAAAGCTGAAAAAGGAATAGTAGATTAAAATTTTTTTTATCTCAAGGTTAAGCCGCAAAACGGGTCTATGAGTAGAATTAATTATCACAAATATGAAGGTTTAGAGAAGAAAGAACTAAAAGTTACAAATGTATTGCCTGAAACACATAGGGTACAGTATTATGATACCACGCTTACTTGTTAGTGTGTTGTTTTGTTGCATAATTTGCTATTTTGCCTCAACAGAGAATTTGCCAAACTCATGCATTTGAATTTTTAACTGGTTTTTAGTCGAGCATGATGTATGTGTATGTTGTGGATTTGTATTATTTGTATAATTTTATGTCAGTGTGCTGACATGTCTTAATGTTTAAAAAGAGAAAGAATGCAGGACCGTGACTTTACATTTAATCCACATTTGTAAGAAGTTTAAGTGAGTACAGAAACATATTGATGAAGAAATCACAAGGACTGTTCACAAAAATTCCAGTTCTTTTCCTGGATATTAATAGGATTGCTCTTCCCTGACCACCTTGGGGTTAGCTGTGGTCATGTGCCTTGCTTTGCCCAGTGACATATGAGCAATATATCATGTGTCATTTCTGGGCAGGTGTATTAGGAGTAAGTGCCACTGCACAACTCTTCATGTTTCCTTTCTCCTGCCACAGTGAGCAAAGAAGCACGCTACTGAGATGGGGTCTCCATCAGCCTGAATTCCTGAGTGATGATGAACAGAACCCTTTACTAACCTGCACTGATTTTACATGTGTAAAATCAGACACTATGGATAAGCTGAAAAAGCCAATTAGCAGAAGAGAGTAGGAAGGACCTGCCGAAAGGAGCTGCCATGAGACAAAAATAAGAGGGAGCAGCTGATCCCTAGAATCTTTGGTTCCACATGCTTCCCAGGTCCTGTGGGTTCTAACCCTAAACTCCACATTTTCCTCTGGAGTTTGAATAAGACTCCTGATACTTGAATAACAATAACAAAAAACCTAAATAAAATGTGTATTTCCATTTAGCAGGGTGTTCCCCTAATGTATATGCTGAAACAAAAGGTATGGGCATTTTATTTTTCTTAAGCTTATTTACTTAGAGAGAGAGAGAGAGAGAGAGAGAGAGAGACGGGGGGAGGGGGAGAGTGCAAGCAAGTAGGGGAGGGGGAAAGAGAGGGAGGGAGACAGAGAGAATCCTAGGCAGGATCTGTACGACTGTGCAGAACTTGACAAGGGGGTGCCTGGGTAGCTCAGTCGGTTGAGCGTCTGACTTCAGCTCAGGTCATGATCTCAAGGTTCATGGGTTCGAGCCCCGCGTCGGGCTCTGGGCTGACAGCCAGCTCAGAGCCTGGAGTCTGTTTCAGATTCTGTGTCTCCCCCTCTCTCTGACCCTCTCCTGCTCACACTCTCTCAAAGATAAATAAAAACATTAAAAAAAAGAACTTGAATGTGGGGGGGAGGGAGGATGGGCATGGAGGAGGGCACTTGTGGGGATGAGCACTGGGTGTTATGTGGAAACTAATTTGACAAACTATTTGTAAAAAAAATAAAATAAAATAAAAATAAAATAAACCTTCAAAAAAAAGAACTTGACTAGGGGCTCAAATTCATCAACCATGAGATCATGACATGAGCTTAAGTCAGGTGCTTAACAGGCTGAGTCATCCAGGTGCCCCTGGACATCTTAATATAAATTGCCAAATGTCACCCACTAGCAGGGCACAGAGTGCTCCTTTCATACTACAATGCTTTTAACAACATTGGTAATGCACATTAAAAAAACAAAACAGTGGGAATAAAAACTGCTAATAGGTGGGATGCCTAGGTGCCTCTGTTGGTTAAACGTCAGACTCTTGGTTTTGGCTCAGGTTATGATCTCACTGTTGCTATGTTCAAGCCATCCCTTGGTCTCTGTACTGGCAGTGTGGACTCTGCTTGGGATTTCTTTCCTTTTTCTGTCCCTCCCCTGCTCACACATGCATGCTCACTTTCTCAAAATAAACTTAAAAAAAAAAAAGAATAAAAAAAACAGATTGGCAAGGAAAGACTATAAATTTAAAAAACCTTTAATAAACCTTAGTAAAACATTCTCTCTGTCCCTCCCCCACTCGCACTGTCTCTCTCTCTCTCTCTCTCAAAATAAATAAATAGACTTAAAAACAATTTATTAATAGGCACAAAAAAGTTAAGTGTATTAACCGGAATTTATTTTTTTTTATTTTTTTAATGTTTTATTTATTTCTAGGAGAGAGAGAGTGAGAGACAGCGTGAGCAGGGGAGGGTCAGAGAGAGAGGGAGTCACAGACTGAAACAGGCTCCAGGCTCTGAGCTGGCAGTCAGCACAGAGCCCGACGCGGGGCTCAAACCCACGAACCGCGAGATCATGACCTAAGCGAAAGTCGGATGCTTAACCGACTAAGCCACCCAGGCGCCCCAACCGGAATTTATTTTTAAGACTGGCCTTTTACCAAATTTTTCTGAGTCATTACCCCTTCTTTTTGAATTTGTTTATTTTGAGAGAGAGAGAGAGAGAATGAGCTAGGGAGGAGTAGAGAGAGACGAGGACAAAGGATCTGGAGCAGGCTCCGTGCTGACAGCAGAGAGCGTGATGCAGGGCTCAAACTCACGAACTGTGAAATCATCACCAAAGTCAATGCTTATGCGGCTCAGCCACACAGGCACTCCTCATTTATTAGAATCTCAAAAGTTTTTTTTTTTTTTTTCTGGGTGTATGTGAGCTTTTCATATTGTAATGCTTATCACAAATATGTGTCCAATTTGGTTTCAGCTTTCAGATTTTTATTATGTTGGTACTTTATGTCACTTTTTAACTATTAGGCAGTAAAACATTTTTCTTGACTAAGTCCATCATTGTATAAAGATTAAAAGTTTTTACCCAATCAGAGGTTATTAAATATTCATTCCTTATTTTTCCCTTTAGTCTCTTTTTCTCACCTATATGATTCTCTTTCACATTGTGCAAAAATCATCAATTGAAGCAAACTATAAATACAAAAGTAAATAATTACATGAATAAATGATTTTCTCTTTTAATAAGATTTTTAACTTATAATTATTAATCTAGTTAGATTTTGTCTTGGTGTTTAGCATAAAATTAAGATTTAATTGATTTATTTTCCAAAATGGCTAACCAATCATCATGGCATTTTATTGAATAATCCTTTTCTCCTCTACTAATTTGTTGTGCTCCTTCAGCTTCATTTTTTATGAATAAGTTTTATTTTCAACTTATCTATTCTACATTTTTTATTTATCTGTTTCTTTGTTCCAGGGTGCCTTTTGAAAAAGTCAATTGAGTGTAAGAAAATTTGGTTATCAAAATCCCTCTCAAGTTTTGCTGATATGTTTAGGGGGAAAATTCAT
The DNA here is from genome assembly GCF_003009895.1 of Hyaena hyaena. NCBI lineage: Eukaryota > Metazoa > Chordata > Mammalia > Carnivora > Hyaenidae > Hyaena > Hyaena hyaena. The sequence continues at coordinate 1,565,727 of NW_024080854.1, forward strand.
GATGTCTGTGGAGTCTACGACTTAATTTTTATTAGTTCTGGAAAGAGAGACAAAGCAAACACAGCAAAAATACTAATCTGGTGAATCTAGTGGTCGTTTAAACAGTCTTAACTCTTATATAGGTTTGAAAAGTTTTTCTTAGGGTGAAATTTTCTTGACATTTTTTCTTTAATGAAATTTTAAAAATTGAGATGCAATTTACATACAGTAAAATAGATTTGAAACTTTACAAAATAAAAATGGGAATAGAGGGATATTCAAGGTGGGATCACAATCACTTATGTTGTTTCCTTATATAGGCTATCATAAATAATATGACATTCTTGGAGGAGTCTCTATATTATTTTTCTATAGTGGCTGTACCAATTTACATTACACCCCAACAGTATACAAAAGTTCTCTTCCTTACATCCTCTCCAACACTTATTTCTTGTCTTTTTGATATAGCCATTCTGACAGGTGTGAATTGATAACTCATTCTGCATTTGATTTGCATTTCCCTGATGATTGGTGATTTTAAACCTCTTTTCGTGTGCTAGGAAAAGTATTCTTGGTTGGAAATTTGTTCTTTTCCATACTTTGAATATATCATGCCACTCCCTTCAGACCTGTAAAGTTTCTGCTGAAAAATCAACTCATAGTCTTATGGGGTTTCCCTTGTATGTAACAAGTTGTTTTTCTCTTGATACTTTTAATATTCTCTCTCTAATTTTGACATTTTAATTATAATGTGTATTGGTGTAGATCTGTTTGAGTTCATCTTATTTGGAAACTGTATTTTCTGGAGCTGGATGTCTGTTTTCTTCTCCATTTAGCGAGGTATTCAGCTATTATTTTTTCAAATACATTTTCTACTCCCCTCACCCCTTCTTAACTCCTGTAATGCAAATGTTACTCTGCTTGATGTTGTCCCACAAGACTCTTAAGCTAGATTCACTTTTAAAAATTATTTTCTTGGGATGCCTGGTTCGTTCAGTCAGTTAAATGTTAGACTCTTGGTTTTGGCTCAGGTCATGATCTCATGGTCTGTGGATTCAAGCCCCACATAAGACTCAGTGCTGGGATTCTCTCTCTCTCTCTCTCTCTCCCCCTTCTCAAAATAAATAAACAAAATTTTTTTAAATTAAGAATTCTTTTCTCTTCTAGCTGTTCTGATTATGTGATTTCCATTGCCCTGTCTTGCAGGTCACTAATCTGTTTTTTACTTTGTCTAATCTGCTTTGAAACCATTTAGTGTATTTTTCAGTTTAGGTATTATATTCTTCAGCTCTTTGACTACTGTTTGGTACTTTATTATGACTTCTGTCTCTTGGATGAAGTTCTTACTATGTTCATCCATTCTTCTGCCAAGTTCAGTGAGCATCTTTATTGCCATTACTTTGAACTCTTTATCTGGTAGATTACTTATCTGTTTTATTAAGTTATTTTTCTGAGTTTCTGCTGTGCTCTCTTGTTTGGGACATATTCCTCTCTCTCCTCATTTTGCTTGACTCACTGTGTTTGTTTCTGTCTATTGGATGAAATAGCTGCTGTGGCCTTGTGTATAGGTGAACTTTACTGCTCAATCCTGCTGTAGCTTTTGGTTGATCTTTACAATTATCTAAATAGCCTGATTTGTTCATGATAGGTCCCAGTTGCTGAAGGCATGCCAAGATCCAACAGTGTTCCAAAGGGAGGGGTCTTAGTGCCTACTTTCAAGCTAACTGTAAGCTAGATCCTCACACAATTGCTTTTAAGGTACGTAAACATGTATAGTCTTGTGGCTCCACAATCATAAACCCTGCTAACTTCCAGTCCAGATATAAAGGAATCCCTGGGTGACAGTTGTAAGAATCATGGCTTTCAATGTGTACATAAGATCCTTTACGGGAAGTGTCAGATAACTGTGGCAAAGCCAGAAGATGGCAATAATATGGTGTCTTACTGCCCGTGTTCCCAGGGTGAATCTCTGTAGCCTCTGGGTATATGACAAATCTGAAGCCTTCCCCTCAGACTGAAGATCCAGGAGAAGAAAATAGTCCTTTTTGACATGAAGACTGAAGGTATATTTTAGTCTTCTTATGCAGTGCCCTGGGGATAACAGCCTGCTCTGCCAAGGATGGTCTCTTTAATTTTTCAGAACTGTGGAGCCTAGAAATTTGATCTCCTGGCCACCAGACCCAGGCACTCAAGGAGTATCCCTTAACGGCCTGCCAGCTCTGGCAAGGCAGGCCATGGTTGTAGCACATAGGAGCAGGATTGAACTGCCAGGCCAGGGTATGGCATAGCAGCCCACAGCTGTGGCCATGGGGGCAGGATCTTCCATCAGAGCTAGCAGGCCAGAGAGAGGGTTTGAAAATGGTGCCCACCAGGAGCACAGAGCGGTTTGGTGGTTCGTTGGAGGGTCCTCTTTTCTTTGCTCGGCGACTGCGGCTCTTCATTGGGCAGCAGGAGCGGCGCAGCGATCGAAGAAGCGGCCTAAGACTTCGTCCCTGGGTAAAAGAAAATGGCCCGAACCAAGCAGACTGCTCGTAAATCTACAGGTGGGAAAGCGCCCCACAAGCAGCTGGCCACTAAAGCCGCCAGGAAAAGCGCTCCCTCTACCGGCGGGGTGAAAAAAACCTCATCGCTACAGGCCCGGGACCATTGCCCTTCGAGAGATCCGTTGTTAGCAGAAATCGACTGAGCTTCTGATCCGGAAGCTGCCTTTCCAGCGGCTGGTGAGGGAGATCGCCCAGGATTTCAAAACCGATCTGAGGTTTCAGAATGCCGCCATTGGTGCGCTGCAGGAGGCCAGTGAAGCGTACCTGGTGGGTTTATTTGAAGATACTAATCTGTGTGCCATCCACGCTAAGAGAGTCACCATCATGCCCAAAGACATCCAGTTGGCTCGCCGGATACGGGGAAAGAGAGCTTAAGTGAAGGCCATTTTTATGGTGTTTTGTAGTAAATCCTATAAAATACTTTGGTTTAATTTGTGACTTTTTTTTGTAAGAAATTGTTTATAATATGTTGCATTTGTACTTAAGTCATTCCATCTTTCACTCAGGATGAATGAGTGAAAAGTGACTGTTCACAGACCTCAGTGATGTGAGCACTGTTGCTCAGGAGTGACAAGTTGCTAATATGCAGAAGGGATGGGTGATATTTCTTGCTTCTCATGATGCATGTTTCTGTATGTTAATGACTTGTTGGGTAGCTATTAAGGTACTAGAATTGATAAATGTGTACAGGGCCCTTTTGCAATAAAAGTGGTTATGACTTGATCCAAGTGTTTAACAATTGGGGCTGTTAAGTCTGACCATACATCACTGTGATAGAATGTGGGCTTTTTCAAGGGTGAAGATACAAGTCTTAACCACAGTGTAACTTACAGTTTCCTTAAAAAAAAAAAAAAAAAAAAAGTAAAAACTGGCAGCTATAGAATACACTATGTGCATTTATAATAGCTATTTTATATATTGTAGTGTCAACATTTTAAAATTAAATGTTTTACTTTCAAAAAAAAAAAAAAAAAGAAAATGGTGCCCACCAGCACTGGTACCAACAAGATAGGAGAATGCAAAAATGGCACCCACCAGTACTTTAGTCTCTGGAGAAAATCCCAATAGGTTCCTGCCTCTCTGGGAGATGCTTTAAGATTAACAAATGAGTCCCTTTTGCATATGTCTAGGCACTTTGCAAATTGTTGCTTTTGTGCTGGGTTGCAGGGTAAATGGGTCTGTGCTCATACCTTTTAAGAGCAGATTTTACATTTCCTATAGCCCTGTGGTTCTCCTGGAAGTGAGCCCTCTTGGTTTTCAAGGCCAGATGCTTTGGGGACTTTCTTTCTGGTGCAGTTCCTAATGTTGGGAACAAACATTTTATTCCTAAGGGACAAGCTCTGTATTAAGATATCCCTCCCCACTATGGGTCTCTGTACCTAGGGTGGGGTTTCTTGCAAGACTACATCTCTGCCTTTCCTACCTGTCTTGATGTGGCCTTTTAACCTGGTGATGATCTTTAGCTAGATTCCAAATCCTTATCATGGGAAATTGTTCCATATGGAGCTATAGATTATTTAGTTGTGGGAGGAGATGAATTCAGGATACTTCTATGCTGCCATGTTGACTATCCGTCTGTTTCTCTCCACTTTTATTTTGCAATGTTTCAAATCTATTTTACTGTATGTAAATTATACCTCAATTTTTAAAATTTTATTAAAGAAAATACTATATCATTACACTTATATGCAGCATCTAAAGAACACGACAGTGCTTGGTTGGCTCAGTTGGTAGAACATGTGATTCTTGATCTCAAAGTCATGAGTTTGAGCCCCGCATTGGGCATAGAGTTTACTTTAAAAAAAAAAAAAAAAGACAGGAATGCCTGGGTGGCTTAGTCAGTTAAGCATCTGACTTCGGCTTAAGTCATGATCTTGGGGTTCATGAGTTCGAACCCTGTATCAAGTGAGCTTGAGCCCCACTCCAGGTGAACTCGAGTCCTACTTCAGGTGAGCCCCGCTTCTTTCTCCTTCTCTCTCTCTCTCTCTCTACCCCTCACTCACTTGTGCCCTTTCTCTCTCTCTCTCTCTGTCACATACACATACACACACACACACACACACACACACACACACACACATTCATAGATACAGGTCGGTAGTGACAAAGTAGGATATGGGGTTGTGGGGCAGGGAAAATTGGTGAAGGAGCTCTATTGTATGGTAATGCAATACCATGGTGATGCATCTTAACTGGACTCATGATGGTGATCACTTTGTAGTGTATACAAATACCAAATTGTAATGTTGTATACCTGAAACAAATACCAACTGTACTTTAAAAAGAAAAGAAAAGAAAAAAATAGGGGAAATAAAAGCAGTACATTTTAAGTGAGGTTTGTTTGTGATTTGGTTCCAAGTTTAAGACAAAAAAAAAAAAAAAAAGCAGTGTCCAAGTTTTTCTGATAAATATTTTTTATGGTATCTTTTAAATCTTTCAAAATATTTAATTAAATTTAGTGAGGGTTTTTGTTTTTTAAAATATACTCCATAAGTTAATGATAACAAAAGTTGATCTGATTGAGTACTTTCCTTCATAATTCATTTTGAGAACCTGTGTAAAATAAAAGCTATTTTAAATTAACATTTGATTTCTTCAAGGAATTGATCCCATTTACAATTGCACCAAAATCCATAAGATACCTAGGAATAAAACTAACTAAAGAGGTAAAATACCTGTACTCTAAAAACTACAACACTGATGACAAGAATTGAAGATGGCACAAAGAAATGGAAAAACATTCCATGCTCATGGATTGGAAAAACAAATATCATTAAAATATCTATGCTACCCAAAGCAGTCTACACATTTAATGCAGTCCCTAGCAAAATACTACCAACATTTTTCACAGAGCTAGAACAAACGATCCTAAAATTTGTATGGAACCACAAAAGAGCCCCAATAGCCAAAGAAATCTTGAAAAAGAAAAGCAAAGCTGGAGGCATCACAGTTCTGGACTTCATGATTTATTACAAAGCTATAGTTATGAAGACAGTATGTTACTGGCACAAAAACAGACACACAGATCAACAGAACAGAAGAGAAAACCCAGAAATGAACCCACAACTATATGGTCAACTAATCTTCAGCAAAGCGGGAAAGAATAGCCAATGGAAAAAAGACAGTCTTCAACAAATGGTGTTGGGGAAATTGGACAATAACAATCAAAAGAATGAAATGGGGCCACTTTCTTATATCATACAGAAAAATAAATTCAAAATGGATGAAAGACCTAAATATGAGACAAGAAACCATCAAAATCCTAGAGGAGAACACAGGCAGTAACCTGTGTTCAAAGTTAAAGAACTTTGGTCTTAGCACCTTCTTACTGGAATTGTCTCCTAAGCCAAAGAAACAAAAACAAAAATAAACTATTGGAACATTATCAAGATAAAAATCTCCTGCACAGTGAAGGAAAAAATCAGCAAAGCTAAAAGGCAACCTTTGGAGTGGTAGAATATATTTATATATGATATATGTGATAAAGGGTTAGTATCCAAGTTATCTTAAGAACTCATCAAATTCAACACCCCAAAAACAAATAATCCAGTTAAAAATGGGCAGAAGACACGAATAGACATTATTGCAAAGAAAACATACAGGTGGCTAACAGACAAATGAAAAGATGCTCAATATCACTTATCATCAGGGAAATACAAATCAAAAGTACAATGAGATACCACCTCATACTAGTCAGAATGGCTAAAATTAACAACAAAGGAAGCAATAGATGTTGTTGAGGATGTGCAGGAAGGGGAAACTCCTACACTGTTGATGGCAATGTAAACTGGTGCAGCCCCTCTAGAAAACAGTACAGAGATTCCTCAAAAAGTTAAAAATAGAACTACCCTATGATCCAGCATTTGCACTACTAGGTATTTACCCAAAGAATACAAAAATACTGATTCAATGGGGTGCATACACCCTAATGTTTTTAGCAGCATTGTCAACAATATCCAAATTATGTAAAGAGCCCAAATGCGTATTGACTAATGAATGGATAAAGAAGAGGTGGGGTGTGTGTGTGTGTGTGTGTGTGTGTGTGTGTGTGTGTAATGGAATATTGCTGAGCCATCAAAAAGGAATGAAATCCTGCCAATTGCAACAATGTGCATAGAGCTAAACAATATTATGCTAAGCAAAATTAGGTCAGTCAGAGAAAAACAAACACCATATAATTTCGCTCATATGTGGAATTTAAGAAACAAAACAGATGAACATGGGGAGAAAAAAACCAGAGAGGCAACACAGGAAACAGACTCTCAACAATAGAGAACAAATTGAGGGTTACTGGAAGGGATGTGAGCAGGGGGAAGGATTAAATGATGGTGGATATTAAGGAGGGCACTTGTTGTTCTGAACACTAGGTGTTGTATGTGAGTGATGAATCACTAAATTCTACACCTGAAACTAATAGTATACTGTATATTAATTAACTGGAATTTAAATAACAACTTGAAAAAAATAATAAATTTATATTTGATTTCTTCAATGAGTTTTATGTTTTTTTAAATTTTTAAAAAATTTTTATTTTTGAGAGAGAGAAAGACAGAATGTGAGCATAGGAGGGGCAGAGAGAGAGAAAGAGAGAGAGATTCCTAAGCAGAGTTTGAACCCACAGACTGTGAGATCATTACCTGAGCTGAAACCTAGAGTTGGACGCTTAACCAACTAAGCCACCCAGGTGCCCCAGTCCTAATCACTTTTGCATACTATGTGGATTAACATCTTTTATATATAACTATTAATATTATTCCTCAAAATTTTCCTTTTAGAGATCAAATTGATTCACGAACCCAAACTCTCTTTTCTACTTCCTTTAATAAAATGTTTAATTGTTCCACAGTATATCCCAGCAATCATACTTTCTCTGCCCTCACACAAAGATGGCTTAGATTTTTACTTTATGTTAGTTAAGCTGCTGGAAGAGATTTTACTGACCACCAAGGAAACAGAATTATCCTTACTCCTTAACTTCATACTTAATATGGGAAGTGGGAGTTGTGTGGTGGTGGGGGGAAGGATATGTGTGTTTTTTTCTGAAATCCTTATATTTTCAATTTTGCACTCATTTCATATAGGGCCTTAGTTGTGGCTCATGTTCAGCAACTGTTGCACTTGTATAATACAACAATTTAATAATAATTTAAGGCTACTGTCAACTTAAACACTTGGAAACACTAACAAAGTTCTGCTTCCTGAGGACTGTTGTGGCCACATCCTAACATGACTTTTTGTTGAGGTCGTTCACTACAGTCCACTCTCTGTACTGTCGACTCTAAAATTGTTGCCAAAACACAAATCAAATCTTGTAACTCTGCTGCATACAAAGCTTCCATGGCTTCCAGCCACCTTCAGGTAAAATCAAAGCTCCTCAGAACAGAGGAAGAACCTTTCACCATCTAGCCTCAACTTTTTTACCCTCATTTGTACCCCTATTAAAATGAACACAGGAGCTATAGCCACACAGACTGCTTGTCAGTCTCAACAAATTATTTTTTATGTCAGTGCTCTTGTACTTGTTTTGTTATTTCCCTTTCGAATGTCCTGCCCTTCTCTCCCCACCTCCCCACCCCAATTCTTCTTATCTTTCTTTCAAAAGCCATCTCAAAGTTCACTTCTTCAGTGATAAGTTCAGACTGCCTGGCAGTCACTTCTTACGCTAGGGACCTGACAATCAAAATGTAATGTGGGAGAGTGACAAGGAAACAAATAAACACATGGTCAAAAGACTACTAACTTCTTACAGACAAGGACTGCATCATTTATTCACCTGTGTGTCCCCTGAACCTACCAGTCACACAATAAATCAATGTTGAATTGCATTTAACTGAATCATATGGAATGAGTCTAATAATTGCATTAACTATGTAGATTTTCTAAAGTTTTAGGATCATAATATGACCTTAAAAAATGAACCACAAAATGGTTGCTTAAGCTTTACAAATAAATATATTCTTGTAATTTTTAATAAATTTTAGTTAAACATACCGGTGTTTTCATTGTTTTCTACTTTAAGTGAAGTCTATATAATGTATAGAACTCATATAAATGTTTCAGGGTAATTTGAAACTGTGTAAGCATAGAAATAATATTGGAATGGGTAGCTGAGATACAAATATTAAAGTACAGGAATGTGCCAAAAAAAACCTCTAGCCTAAAAAGAATACATGTTTTTTGCAGCAAGCAAAACCCTCACATATTTAATAAATCATTGCAAAATCTGCTCCTCCCTCTCCCAATAGGGGAGGCAAAGTCAAAGTTCAGAGTGTGCTCTGTTTAGAAACTTTGGAACCATGTGTTTAAAGAATGAGAGAGGTTTGTCAAGACTTTCTGCCAAAGTACATCACAAGCTTAACATGTGTTTACTGCCTGCTCTAAAAAACCAGTCTCCCCGAGCCAACGGGCTGCTAGCATTTGGGTTACCCTCTAGCTAGTTAGGCCTCAAACTGGGTCACATCTCCATTTCCCAGTGGGAGCTTCTGAAACTTTCTGCTATGTTGTCTGTCTCTCATAGAACTTGTTAGCTCTGTTTTATAAAATTCTTCAGTTTTAACCTTAGAGTCATGACATTAAAATTTATAAATATGAAAATGCAGATATTAAAATGTTCCTAAGCTAATCACCTTCTTGATAAACTTTCTCTTCCCACATAATCTGTTCTGATGCAGCCATCTTTGCAAACACGTACCTCAAAAAAGTTCAAGTCATATCAACAGCTAACATTTATTGAGCATTCTTAATGTCTCAGACACTATGCTTTTTTTTACAGAGGCCCTTGTTGATTATCTATGTTTCTGGGGGTACCTATACTAGAGAGTAGGTACTATGAGGTCTATAACTTGGGAGGGCCAACTCCCTTCTAGAAAAAGGGGCCTCCATAGGTACATAGAGTCACTCTTCTTCTATGTGCCTGAGAAAAGAGTGTTTCTCTCTCTATACTTGGAGAGCCAGAGGCAGAGAAACTCTCTCCTCCCCCTTTCAGTGATGGGGTCCCAATTTGCCAGCTTGTCTGCTTTGGGCTAGAGATTAAGAGTTGAATGCTCACCCGACTGAGCCACCCAGGCGCCCCTTGCTAGACCTTTCATAAGCACTGCACCATAGCCCCTTAGAATTACTTCATCTAAGTTCTCTCAGCCCTGAGAGAATTGCCAATTCTCTCTTTCATTTCTCCGTAATCAACTGTTAACTTCTATAAAGGAGACAAACTTCTACCGTCACCCTCTAAGGTTTCTTTTTAGCTGGGCCTGAGAATTAAATTGACATAAGATAGATCAGCAGAAGAAAAGCATACCAATTTATTTAATACAAGTTTTACATGACATGGGAGCCTTTGTAAGGAAAGAAGACCCAAACAAGTGGCAAAACCTACTTACTTTTATATTTGGTTGAACAAAGAGAGGCAATTATGGAAAAATGACTAAACTGTATGGGGAAGCTAAAGGAATGGCTTTCAGAAGGTTTGTTTGTATAGCATTCTCTTGGTCTTCTTATCCTTGATGATAATGTTATGTTTCTTCTAGTGTAGGAAGGGCATCTTTCATATAGGAATTTCATCTTCTGCTTTCAAGAAACAGAAGGAAAGTCAGAGTTTTTTTTATATTTTCTGTTTTTCAAGTGCCTATAATTCAAAATGTTAATATGCCAGAGTGGCATAACTCCTTCAGTTGCTAGCACACCTCACAGGTAAGGCCATATAAGTTAACACATATATGGATAATATGCCATGGCTTTGGAGAGTGTAGTACTGAACCATCGTGCCAAAAAATTACAAGCCAAAGAAAAATGAACTCATGTACTAAGTAAGAACCCTAAGATTTTAGCTCACAGTCTCACCTAGGTGCCTAGGATGAAGACATTTCAAGTGTCTTAACAAACACTGCTAATTTATATCATGAGGTACAATGAGAATTACAAAATGTTAGACAGAAAAGGGCCTCCATAGCTCCAGGCATAGTTATAGACTGTAATTTTAGTACGAGGGTTGGCAAACTTTTTCTGTAAAGGGCTAGACAGTAAATATGTTCAGCTTTGCAGGCCATACGGTCTCTGTCACCACTACTCAACTCTGACTTTGTAGGATGAAAGCCACCCTAGACAATATGTAAATGATTGGGCCTGGCCGTGCTCCAATAAAATTGTATTGGCAGCAGCTAAGATTTGGCCCATAGACTACCATTTGCCAACCCTTGCCTTAGTTTGTAATTTCAGTCCTCATTGCTATTTGTTGTTTTGTTTTCTTCTCAGTATTTTTTATTAAGATCTAATTTACATTGAATAAAATGTAGCAGTTCTTAAGTGTACTTTTTGATGAGTTTTTGACAAATGTGTTCACCTATGAAATCACTGTCCTAATCAAGATGTAGAACATTTCTGTTCCTCCAGAAAATGCCTTTGTGTGTCTTTCCAGTCAGTCTCCACCTCCATCCCCAGAGGTTAACCATTCCTCTGATTTCTATTCCCATAGATTAATTTTGCCTGTTCTTAAACTTCATGTAAATAAAATTATACAGTGTCTTTATGTCTGACTAGAAGGCTTCTTTCATCCAGTTGGTTGGTGAGGTTCATTCATGTTGTTGAGGGTATCAGTAGTTCTTTTTTATTGCTGAATACAACTATTTCGTTGTATGAACACACATGCTACTTGTTTCCTAGGACTGTCTTAAGAAATTACTACATAGCTTAGAACAACAGAAATTTATTCTACCATAGCTCTGGAGAGCACAAGGCTGAAATCAAGGTGTTGGTAGGGCCATACTCCATCTTGAGACCCTAGGGGATCTCAACTTCCTTGTTTCTTCCTTTTTCTAGTGGCTTCTGGTGTTCCTTGGCTTATGGTTCCATCTTATCTCTGCCTCTGTCTTCGCATGGCCTTTTCCTCTGTGTTTCTGTGTCTTTCTTCTTTTTTGTCTCTTTATGGACTGTGTCACTGGATTTATTGCCCACCCTAACTGAGGATGATCTCATCATAAGATCCTTAATTGTATCTGCAAATATCCTCTTTTTTCCAAATAAGTTCACATTATAGGTTCCCAAGTGGATGTATCTTTTTGGGAGCCACTGTTCAACCCACCACAGTATATCACACTTACTTATCCAGTGAGCTAATAATAGACATTTGAATTCTTTTTCTTTCTTTCTTTTCTGTTGTTGTTGTTGTTTTGGGGTTTCTTGGCTATTATGAATAAAGCTGCCACGAATATTCTTATGAAAGGTTTTTTGTTTTCAGCTTCAGAGATTTTAAATTCCAGTTCTAATTATCTTACCATCGATGTGATTGATTTTCTTTTTAGTGATAATTACTCATAATAACATTAGTTCTGTCAGGAATTTCTGTAAGAATTGGACAACCTGTATATATCTGACTTTGAAATGTTATGTAAATAAAAACAATACTGCCAAGAGACAGACATAGAATTCTAATAAGTATCTTCATTTTTGTTTCTCAAGACACTATCAAGAGACAAGCAAGTTTCAGATCAGGAAACATTGATTTGAACTCTTAAAATAGCACCAATATGTGATTAGAGTAAAAAACAAAAACAAAGACAGCTTGCTTCCATTCTGTCAGTTCTTTTGTTTCGTCACCATACTTTGCATAGGTGCTTGCAGCTGTCACGTAAGCCAAACTTGTTACATTTATCTTGCTATGGGCATGGTTAACATGGACCATTCCACTAGTAAGGGGTTTAAATGCAGCTCCTTAATAAACAAACGAATAAAGCCATCACTCTGGGCTGCTCTCCCACCCTTAGATTCTAAGAGGCCCAACCTTGACGGAACTACTGGGACATGGTGGAGAGGCTTTCTGCCTGTGTGGCTGGCTGCCACCCTATCGCAAAAGCTTCTTGGAAGGAAGGGACTCTCTCATTCATCTGTGTATCATCCAACTCCAGGCCCAGCTCAATGCTTTCTTAACCTTGTAAGTGTTTCCTGAGTAAATAGTGCCTGTGAGTAAAAAATAGAAGGGAGAGGCTAACTCTGCTCTTCATAGTACAATAATTCTGCTAATGCAGAGTAGTTCCTGTTAATGAAATTTCTTGGAAATAGTTTTAGTAAATGATTCCTTTTTTAAAAAGTGTCTAGGATTATTATTCATTACATTGGTAGTTTTTTATTGAATATTTGCTTCATTTATTCGGCAATTCTAGGAAATGGTGATTGGCCACACTATTAATTTATAAAAACAATTTAAAACACTACTCAGGCTCTGATGACACTTGGCAAGTGTAGCAGAGAAAAACATAGAGTTTTGATTTTACTTTTTAAAAAGACAGTGTAAAAAACAATCCTGTAAAATGGTTTGAAGTTTTTAAAATAGGAACACACTGTGTAATGTGTTCTTTTATTTCACTACAGTCTTTTTCCAGTGTCTGTTAAATCAAAAACCTTACTTAACTGTTTTTGAAAAGTGCAGATACAGCCTCATTATTTTGAAATATAAGTTTTGGAAACATTTTGGGGCAGATAAATTTGAAATTTTCACTAGTACTAATTTTTCATTTTTTACTATATCCTGTCCCTTTAGCTTTAATTTTAATAGACCTATCATTGCAATCAGAGTTGACCAACTACTCTGTTGAAATCATAATTTCTTCATTTTTGACACAATTATCCCCATGATAAGATTTAACATTCTGAGAGACAGTGAAGACTGTGAAAACACAGCAAATGCTAGATAGTGTGACTTTTGATATATACTTTTAAAAGAAACATAAATGCTACTTTCAAAACGACAATTTAAAAATCAATTAGGCATTTTAAAGTTATTTCATATGTAGCATTATTTGCCAGATTATATTATTATCCAGATTGTTTAACCTCCTCTATTAGTTTAGGAGTATTTTCAGTTATAAATAACAGAATAACAGACTAATAGATCTTTTTTTTTTCATTTGGTAACTCTATTTTTTAAAATTGAGGTAAAACGTCCAATGAAATATACAAATCTTAAGGGTGCAGTTAATTGAGTTTTGACCAATGGATTCATGCATCTTTTTCTAAATATAATTTATTGTCAAATTGGCTAACATTCAGTATGTAAAGTGTGCTCTTGGTTTTTGGGGTAGATTCCCGTGGTTCATCACTTACATACAACACCTAGTGCTCACTCCAACAAGTGCCCTCCTCAATACCCATCACCCATTTCTCCCTCTCCCCCACACACACCCCCCCCCACCGTCCACTCTCAGTTTGTTCTCTGTATTCAAGAGTCTCTTATGGTTTGCCTCTCTCCCTCTCTGTAACTATTTTTTCCCCTTCCCTTCCCTCAAAGTCTTCTGTTAAGACCATATAAGACCCACATATGAGTGAAAATATATGATATCTGTCCTTCTCTGAGTGACTTATTTCACTCAGCATAATACCTTCTAGTTCTATCCACATTGCTGCAAATAACATGATTTCATTCTTTCTCTTTGCCAAGTAGTATTCCATTGTATAGATAAACCACATCTTCTTTATCCATTCATCAGTTGATGGACATTTAGGCTCTTTCCATACTTTGGCTATTGTTGAAAGCGCTGTTATAAACATAGGGGTACATGTGCTCCTATGCATCAGCACTCCTGTATCCCTTGGATAAATTCCTAGTAGCGCTATTGCTGGGCATAGGGTAGTTCTATTTTTAATTTTTGAGGAACCTCCACACTGTTTTCCAGAGGGGCTGCACCTGTTTGCATTCCCATCAACAGTGCAAGAGGGTTCCCATTTCTCCACATCTTTGCCAACATCTATGGCTTCCTGAGTTGTTCATTTTAGCCACTCTGATCAGTGTGAGGTGGTATCTCAGTGTGGTTTTGATTTGTATTTCCCTGATGATGAGTGATGTTGAGCATCTTTTCATGTGTCTGTTGGCTATCTGGATGTTATCTTTGGAGAAGTGTCTATTCCTGTCTTCTGCCCATTTCTTCACTGGGTTATTTGTTTTTCAGGTGTTGAGTTTGGTAAGTTCTTTATAGATTTTGGATACTAACCCTTTATCCAATATGTCATTTGCAAATATCTTTTCCCATTCTGTTGATTGCCTTTTAGCTTTGTTGATTGTTCCCTTTGCAGTGCAGAAACATTTTATCTACTACAAAGCTATAATCATCAAGACATTATGGTATTAGCACAAAAACAGACACATAGACCAATGGAATAGAATAAAGAACCCAGAATTAGACCCACAAATGTATGGCTAACTAATCTTTGACAAAACAAGAAAGAGCATCCAATGGGAAAAAGTTTCTTTAACAAATGGTGCTTGGAGAACTGGACAGCAACATGTATAAGAATGAAACTAGACCACTTTCTTACACTATACACAAAAATAAATTCAAAATGGATGAAAGACCTAAATGTGAGACAGGAAACCATCAAAACCCTAGAGGAGAAAGCAGGCAGCAACCTGCTTTGTTGTTGTGTAAGAAATCACCATAAATTTTAGGGGACTTAAGACACACTATTATTTCACAGTCAGAAGCCTGGTATAGGTTAGCTGAGTCCTCTGCTTAGGGTCTCACAAGAGTACAAAGTGTCGACAGGACTATGTTCTCATCTGGAGGCTCAACTGGGAAAGAGTCTGCTTCCAAGCTCAGTCGGGTTGTTGGCAGAATTCTTATGTTTGTAGTTGTTTGACTCAGAACTCCACTTCTTTCTGCTATTGGCAGTGGAGGCTGCCCTCAGTTCCTAGAGGCCATCTACATTCCCTCGCCATGTGGACTTTCCCAACATGTCTGCTGACTTCATTATACCAGCAAGAAGAACCTCTAGAATGAGGCAGCTAGCAAGACAGAGCAATGTGATCATGGGAGTGACAGCCCATCACCTTTGCTATATTCCATTTATTATAAGCAAGTTACAGGTCCTGCCCACACTCAAAGGGTTATGAACACCAGATATGCGAACACCAAGAAACAAAGATTATGGGGACCCACCTTAAAGTCTATTTGTCAAAATACTTTCATAGTCTTCTCTACCCTCAGGATCTGCTCATTGAGTCATATTTAAGGGAATCGCTTTGGAAGGAAGGTTAGTTACTACCAAAACAAACAAACAAATAAACAAAAAGCCAACCACCCAAAGTACTTGTGAGTTAGGACTTTGTGGAACATATAGGGACCCTGCCTATGGATATTTTTCTGGCTTCTCTTGCTTCTGTGCCAGTTCCCTAAAGCTGCTGTAAGGAATTCCTTCTCCCTCTAGCAGTTCAGCTTCTCTAGATCTCCAAATGTGTACAACCAAATCTCTTCAGGGACTCAGCAGAACAAAATTAATCCATGCTCTTTGGAAGCCAGGAGGGATTAAAATAGAAAACTTTTTTTTTTTTTTTACCCTTGTTATATCCAGATCTGATCCTGTTCTTTCTTTGCTTAAAAGGGCCTTTAATGTTTCTCTATTGCTGCACAATAGGCATAAGAAATATGAAATACTTTTGAATATCCAAGTTGACAAGTCAGAGCCTCCCTGACCTGGCTCTTACCTAGTTTCTAAAGACCATTGCACATGTTGCACTCTGGGGCCAATATTTTAGGGAACTATTTTGCAGGCTCATTCATGATTCAGGAACTTGACTCACACTGTTCTTTCTCCCTGCAATGTCAATCTACTTGCTCCACTTCTGTCCAATTCCTTCCCCTAAACATCTATTCCGTTGTTATTTCCTCACTGAAGTTTTTTCTGTCTTTCTTTTATTCTCCTAATACCTGGTATGAACTAAATATTGTTAATATTTTTAATACTTCCATAATTTTTTTACATGCCTGTATTTTTTTTTTTAACAAAACTGTTAACGTCCTGAAGAGGTTGTTTTATGGAAAGAGAAATACAGATCAACACAGGAGGGGAGAGGTGGTGGCTGGAGTACATGTTTAAAGGTAATTAACATATAAGATAGAATTTAAAATCATGAAAGTGAATGAGATTATCCAGAAGAGAATAGAAGAGGACAGATCAAGGCAGTAGAGAACCTCTAATTAGGATGCTTAATGAATTATGAAATTAATCTTATATTTGCAGTTTCTCCCGGTCTTTTGGTGCTATTTTATATATTGCTTTTTTTTTTTTAATTACTTTTTCTCTTTACTAGATTGATTAGCCAAATGTTGTAGAATGGTTAGGAGTCTCACCAAAGTCTAAATAAAGTATACTATACATGAAAATTTTCATTTAAAGAAAAAAAATTTCAGGGTGCCTGTGTGGTTCAGTCAGTTCTAAGTGACTGACTTTTGTCTTCAATTCAGGTCATGATCTCACTGTTCATGAGTTCGAGCCCCACACTGGGCTGCTTGAGATTCTCTCTCTCTCTCTCTCTCTCCCTGTCTCTCTGCCCCTCCCCTGCTCATGTTCTCTCTCAAAATAAATAAATAAACTTGAAAATATATATATTTCTTATGAAGGAATTAAATTTTTTAAAACCCGACATAAAATATTCTATTTTTAATAATTTGAGCAACTTGAATGATTTTTCAGTATCCTACCAGTTTCATTTCTGTAAATTCCTGTTCTGTTCTAAATATCATGTCTTTTTAATTTTTTTAATGTTTCTTTATTTCTGAAAGATAGAGAGAGTGAGTGTGAGTGGGGGAGGGGCAGAGAGGGAGTCCTAGAATCCAAAGCAGGCTCCAGGCTCTGAGCTGACAGCACAGATTCTGACACAGGGCTCAAACTCAAAAACTGTGAGATCATGACCTGAGGTGAAGTCAGATGCTTAACCAACCAAGCTACCCAGGCACCCCCAAATAGCATTTCTATTAAAGACCATAACATGTTAAGTTCACAGCCTTGTAACCTCAGGTATTTTATTAAGCCCTGAATGAATTAAAGGTCTTTAGGTTGAGAGATAACAGCCCAATTTCTTCAGATTTGTATAATCACCCTTTTTAATAATTCAACAAATACATTGAACACCTATTATATCGATCTGTTGCTTACTGTCTTTGTTAGTTTGGTTGCTTTTGAACAGATGCCTTCTATATATTTGTGAGCTTCATCAATCCAGTGTAATTTAAGTTTTTATTTTAAAAGTGTTATCATTTAGAATTAAATTGCAAGCAAAACTCATCCTAGTTTTAAAGTTCTTTCAATATGATAGAGTGGTTCTATTTCTAGTGTTTCATCCTTCAAAATAGATTTGCTTTTAAAATTATTCATAATATAACATGTAAGATAAATTGTTGTGATAAAACTTTGAGAGGAAAAATCCCTACAGTGGTTTAAAATTTATTAATTTTTTTTTGCTAATGTATTTGGGAGAGGTTAGAAAAACTTTTTAAAATATTATTAAGAGTAGACTAGGGGTGCCTGGGTGGCTTAGTTGATTAAGTGTCTGACTTTTGATCTCAGCTCAGGTCTTGATCTCAGGGTTGTGAGTTCAAGCCCTGCATTGGGCTCCAAACTGGGCATGAAGCCTACTTAAAAAAAAAAAAGAAAAGTAGACTAGAGCTCTGTATTAATAATTCACAGTACACTCTTATTAGACTATTCTCAAATTATTCTGAAATGAAATGGAGAATTTTACTCACCAGACTTTCTATGGCTCTGCCCCTCGTAATGCTGGGAAGTGATGTGCTTTCCCCCTCCTCTTATTTCAGAAGAATTTCCCCAGAGTAACACTCTGGCTTCATACCCCACCTGATTAGTGGCTGACAGCCATGAATCCACAGATTATAAATGAGTGGACCTTTGGGGTGGGACAGAGTATGTCAGGGAATATTAGCAAGTTCATTTGGCTTTCGGCCTTAACCCTCATTCCCCAAACAGTCTTCTCAGTAATAAAGATGGTGTTTTGACCTTCAACTGCTTTACTCCAATTGGAGTCACTAAGATGCTTTCCAGTTCTGAAATTCAGTGATCCTAAATGGGATTAGATGGGTGTACTCACTGAATATATCAGTTCCCAGCAGAAGCAATTTTGTCAAAAGTACATTTAATTCTTGATTGGAGTTGTTGGTCCTGACATTTTCCTTTCTATAACGGAGACTAAAACTGCGTAAATTTGGTCTGACATGGTTAGTTTTCCTTTTGCTCCTATTTCCAGCGAGAGACACTCTGGCATGGACTCTACATGTGTTCTGGTCATGTATGACAAGGCAGTAAAATGGTTTAGGGGATGAAAGTTGCTCTGCCATGACGCTGAAGCATTCTGCTGAGTCATTCTAGCTGCCTACCGACATTATTTTGCAAAGGCCGGGTCTGGCTACCTTGTGGCTAGAAGGATAAAGGGACATACGTGGGGTTGGGGCAAGAGAACCTGGCTTGCTCTCCAGAAAATTTTTATTCCTCCAAAAGCCTGGAATAGGAACTGAGAAACATGCTTCTCCTTAACGTGCTTAGAAAAATATGGTACCAGTCTTGCTCTGGGTATGAAAGGGAGAATTGAGCCAGATGAAATTTTATAGTTAGTCACAATCAAATACCAAGTTCAGTATCATCTAGGATAAACCTGTTTTTGAATGAAAACTCCCCTCAAAGGCAGCGATTTCAATTCAATGCCACTTTTTCTCACTCTGTTGCATGTAATTTTCTGGTGCTAAGAGATGTGAAGATAGATGATTGAAAGAACAATGTGAAACTAAATATAAAAGCATGGTATTCAATTGTCAGTGATGTTAAAGTACACATCTAAAACTAATCACTGAAATTGTATGTATTTGTGTTCAATAATTTAAAGTCCCAAAGGACGTCTGAAAATGCCTTACCTGTACTTGACACTGAATTTAGTATGTGGTGAATGAAGTCAAGGGAGAGGTCAAGCTTGAGCTGTAACCTCCTCACTAATATTAAAAGGTGAGCTACTAGGAAATAATTTTTTTCTTTTTGTCTGTTACAGACTGCATGTTTCTGTGTTGCCAAAATTCAGATGTTGGAACCTAATCCCCAGTGTGATGGTAATTCCTTTGCGAGATGATTATGTCATGAAGGTGGAGCTCTCATAAATGGGATTAGTAACCTTGTAGAAGAGACATCAGAGAGCTCCCTCACTATTTGTATCACGTGTAGACACAGGGAAAAGATGGCTATCTATGAACTAGGAAGCAGAATCTCACCAGACACTGGATTGGCTAGTGCCTTGATCTGGAACTTCTCAGCCTCCAAAACTGAGAAATAAATTTCTGTTGTTTATAAGTCCAATCTATGATATTTTGTTATAGCAGCCATAATGGCCTAAGATATTATCTGTTTTATAAACATAATGAAACAGGGGCGCCTGGGTGGCTTAGTCGGTTAAGCGTCCGACTTTCGCTTAGGTCATGATCTCGCGGTTCGTGGGTTCGGGCCCCGCGTCGGGCTCTGTGCTGACTGCCAGCTCAGAGCCTGGAGCCTGTTTCAGTCTGTGACTCCCTCTCTCTCTGACCCTCCCCTGCTCACGCTGTCTCTCTCTCTCTCCTAGAAATAAATAAAAAATATTTAAAAAATATAAAAAAATAAACATAATGAAACAATAAAATATAATGTTTGAATAGTAATTTCTATATTAAGAGCTATTAAAAACTACCCGAAAAAATAATTTTAAACACCCAGAAAAATAAAGAGGTAGGGGCGATAGCAGATGGTAAGTATTGGCAAGTTATGTGACTCACTACTCAAAGTTACTTGAGCAAAGAGCCAAATTTTCAACTTTTGGTATGTTAGTTTTATATTACTCAACAATATAGTATGAAAAGATGATACTTTTCTGGTCTACACTATACCAATTCTGCCAAAAAGAAATATCATTCTATTTTTAGCATATATTCCATATGTTTATTGCTTGCAATAAATGTGCAGGCATTAAATCTGATGACCAAATTAATTATTTTTTTTCAGTTTTAAATCAGAAACTCTGTTTTCTTCTGTGTTTGAAATTGATAGGTCTCATTCACAGCATCGTGTGTTGTCCGGGTTGGTGTCTCTGCCAAGGAATAAATGTCAGAGTGAAAATGTCAGAATCTCGTAAAACATAGTTCCATTTAGAAGCTTAGTGACAAATTTCCATTGGTGATTAATGATAAACATCACTAGTTTGAAAAACAAATTCTGGTTGGCAGGCACAGCCTCTTCTGACCCCTTTTTTGAAGTGTCTATGTTATTCCATATACAGATTTCAAGGTGTGGGCCTTTGAAATGTCAGGGTCTCTAGAAATGCTATAAAAGACTTAACTACAAAAAGAAAACCTTGAGCTTTTTGTGTTATGACCACATGAAAGGAGTTTGCTTCCTGAACAGGTGTGAGCATGAAACCTAGTGTTTCAGTTGGTTAGTTCAGGTAGAATGCTCTGTGCTTCAAGTAAGTCACTGAATCTCAGCGAGCCCCAGCTATCACATTTGTAACTTGATAATATTGTAGGTTACTTCCAAATCTAAGAGTCTGATGTTTCTAAGATACTACCAAACTCTATGGTTGACCTGCCTTTATATTCAGTTTCTCTTCTTGATGTCAACATCAGTAAGACATTATTGAGCTTTCTTAATTAATTTACTCATAGGCTAGATTTCCTGGCCATCTCTGTTCACTTTTACCAAAGTTCTTCTTCAGAAATGATATTGATTTGCATAAATAAGAAAAAAAATCCAGAAAAAGAAAATTGTTAT
This sequence comes from Hyaena hyaena, assembly GCF_003009895.1. Classification (NCBI taxonomy): domain Eukaryota; kingdom Metazoa; phylum Chordata; class Mammalia; order Carnivora; family Hyaenidae; genus Hyaena; species Hyaena hyaena. The sequence goes on from NW_024080854.1 coordinate 1,586,804, forward strand.
TTGTATTGGCAGCCTCTAAATTGTGAAACATTCTTAATATGGATGTTAATGAAGCAAAGGTAGGAAACACATTTGTTCACTTCTAAAACATTTCAGATCATAGATGGATATGGGAGCACTGATTACCTACCAGAATTCACAATAAATCATTCTAAGGTTGGTGACATTTCAACTCGGAAATGTAATATTCTAGGTATATTAAATATAGTATTATTACCTTACTCAGAAGAAAGATACCATAGATTTCAGTTCAGTAACTAGTAATGAAAGATGCAATCTAATCACAAGCCAAAATAAAGATATTTGTTCTTGCTTAATTCTCCTAACCAGAGATTTCTTCTGGAATAAAGGAAACATTTGGACATTAAGGTGGCATTTTTAATATTTATCTCTTTATTTTTATAAAGAAGACTAGTTTTATATGAATGGCCCAAAAACAGCATACTCATCTAAGGCCAAACATGTTATTTACTTTTAATTCCATTTCTTAAAAAATTCAGTTTTAAAGAATTATCCTATGGCTCTCTGCAAATAGGTAATAGATTACAATATTGAGACAAACTTAGAAGAAATCAAGATAAATAGATTTCAAATAAAATGTAACACCTTAATGTGCTATGACCACTTATTTCTTGGGTTAACAGTTGCACATTTTTTTTTGGAAAAAGCATATGAAATTAGTTGGATTATAAGAATTATATAGCTCACCATGGTTTGGCCCAAGGCATGTTGGCAGGGAGAGGGGACTGGCTGTTAAGTCTCAGTAGCAAGAGGAGTCTGGTGTTTCCTTGGCAAAGTAAATGTAGATCTAGTTTCTGGCTCTGAGCAAGGGAAAGAAATAGAACAGTGACCAGTGATGGCTCTATGAAATTTTCTCCTTTCCTTTAAAACCCAGTACAAAAGTTATCACTTTCTACAGAGAAAGCCTTCCAAAGCTATCCCTTCCAAATGCTAGCCTTCTTCCATCACTTACATTTTCTTTTACCTGCACCTTATTTTGTAGGCATACACAGTTTTCTTAGTCTAGAATAGTAGGATTCTCACTATTTTTACCACTTCTATTTGTCCAGTTCCACAGTTTAGGGTTTGTTATTTGTAGCATCCCACATTCTGGTAGCAAATTCTTTATCAGTTCAGTTGTTTTCAAGTTCAAACAACAGAATGCCCCAACTCATATTGTCTTAAACAATAAGAATATTTTTTAGTCACATAAAAGAAGGCTGAAAGTAGTGTATTTCAGCAGTAAAATAACATTTTCAAGGATTCATTTTTCCCCATTTTTCTGTTTTGTTTTTTTCAGCATATTGACTTTGACCTCAGACTAGCTCCTCTTATGGTTCATATAAGCTATCCTGCATCATAATGTCTAATGGAGGAAGCTAGGAACAGATATTGGGTAGACAACCAAAATGTTCACTATAAATGACTAGACAGAAGAGTGCTGATGGTTAAAACTAAGAACGATTAGCCAGTTGGTGGATCAGATTAGAAGCAAAGATGATAGACAAAAGTGGTAGGAAATGGCATCACTTAAAATGCTTTCAGCTACAAGTAACAGAAATCCAACTCAAAGTGGTGGCTTAAACAGTAAGGAACTTTATTGGTTCACACAATTGGAAGTTCAGAGGTAGACTGAGCTTCAGGTTTAATTGAAGCTCATTTCAACAATGTTATCAAGGACCCAGGATAATATCAGTTTTATCCTAAGATGGCTTCCTCGTTGTCACAGGATGGTAGTAACAATTGGAGCTATGTACTTCTTTGTTTAAAAATAATAAATGCCTTTTATTTTTTCTAATGACTCTCACTTAAGAGTGAGAAAACATTTCCCAGAAGCCTCCAAGGAATCTTATTGGCATGTCTCATTGGCCTAGATACACAGTTACATGCCTATTCCTAAATCAGCCTGTTTTTAAAGGAATGCCATAGGCTGACTGGTTTAAGCTTTGGTTCCTACTCTAATTAATTATAGGCAAGAAGGATCAGATTTTCTTGATTGAGTCAGATTTATCAGGTTCTGCCTCAGTTGCCTGGGTCAGTTCCTTAAACCACATGACTGTTGCACAATGTCAGGAGGTGGGATGTTGAACAGATGACTTTAGTGTCTACTGCACAAGTGGAAACCAACTTTAAGGGATAAAAGGTAAATGTTGAAATACAAACACGAAACAGGACAATTCAGAGCCGGACTTTGGCTGGAGTGAGCCTTTATGGTATGATGTGACCAGCATGACCCCATGCGAAAAAGAAGCTTCAACAACCAATATCTGACATTTTTTTACTTAATATTTCTTCTATATGTATGATTCAGCAGATGCCTTTAATTATACTTCTCTTGCCTTAAGTTATTTTACTATCATTTCTCAAAAATTAAATTTCCTGCCAGAATCCTGAAAATGGAAATGTCACACATTCATATGCCATAAAAGTACTAAGTATTTTATAAAATTGAGAATTTTAAGAATTTTAAATTTTAAATTGTCAATAACATTTATAGAGTTTGGTGTAGATATAGCTCTACATGAATCCTTGGAAGACTAAGCATTTCACATTAAATAGAATTTCCATTTATAAAGTCATTTTCAGTCAGACCTATGACTACCAGGGCCACAGAGTGTTAAAACCATACATTTGGGAGCATGTGTAGCGATCCTAGAATTTCATTTTAATCATCCATGAAGGTGTGTAGTTTTGTTTTTAAAAAGCTCAAGATGCTCACATCAAAAAACATTTTATTAAAAAAATTTTTTCTTGTCCTGGAGTGCCTGGATGGCTCAGTTGGTTAAGCATTCAACTTTGGATCAGCTCATGATCTCACAGTTTGTAAGTTCAAGCCTCATATCAGGCTCTACAGAGCCTGCTTGGGATTCTCTCTCTCCCCCTCTCTCTGCCCCTCTCCCATTCTCTCTCTCAAAATAAATAAACTTAAAAAAAATCTTTAGATAAATAATTAGTTAATTATTTTTGTATTGTCCTAAGACCTTCGGAAACATTTGGCATGAACTTTTACATTACAAAATTAAGAAGAGAGGAACATCCTTCTTAAGTAGGACTTAAGCTTTTCCAGTGGTGGTTCTACCTTTGTTCAGTGTTATTCAGATACGCTTTTTCTATAATGTAAATCTGATCATATTGCTCCTCTGCTTTAAACCCATCAGCAGCCACTCATAGCCCTTAGGTCTGATCCCAAACTCCTTAGCCAAGCCACAAAAGCCATCAGGGAGACCCCTACTAACCTTTTCATTTTGCTCTCTGCATCGCCACCCTACTCCCCATTTGTGTTTCCACCACACTGATGATCTATTTACAGTTTCCCAAATCCACCAAACTCTTGCAAGCTTCTGCCAGGAGCACCTTCCATCCCCTTTTCCTCTTAATCAACGCTTCTTTAATGTGCTCTTCCAGAATCGTCTCTTCCATTTTAGATGTCCATCCTATGAATATCACATCACCCTGAGCTGACATCTGTCATTGTACTATCCACAACAAATTATGTTGAAGATTTTTATTTACTTATCCTTTGTCCCCACCAAAGGGACCTGTGTCTGGGTTTTTTGCCATATTTTCATTGTATAACTAATTGACTGTAAGGCGGTTTTGCCATAAAAGATAAATCACAAAAAATAAAAGAGAGACATTTGTTAAAAAGAACGTAATGAAACTTTTTAAATGAGTAAAAAGTTATGGGGTGCCTGGATTGCTCAGTGGGTTAAGTGTCTGGCTCTTGATTTTGGCTCAGGTCATGATCTCACGGTTTGAGAGATTAAGCCTTGCAGTGGGCTCAGTGCTGACAGTGTGGAACTTGTTTGGGATTCTCTCTTTCCCTCTATCTACCTGGCCTCCGCTTACTCACAAGCACACACTCTCTCTCTTAGAATAAATAAACATTAAAAAAAAATAAGAGCAAATAATGAAATTAAAAAGAACTTACTGTGAGATACAAAATATTTAAATATATTCAAAATGTGTAGTGTAGGAGCACCTGGGTGACTCAGTCAGTTAAGTGTCCGACCTTGGCTCAGATCATGATCTTGTGGTTCGTGGGTTTGGGCCCTGCGTCAGGCTCTGTGCTGACACCTAGCTCAGAGCCTGGAGCCTGCTTCTGTGTCTCCCTCTCTCTCTGACCCTCCCCTGCTCATGCTGTCTCTCTCTCTCTCTCTCTCAGAAATAAATAAAAAACATTAAAAATAAACAAACAAAATGTGTAGTGTAGATGCATGGCAATACTGCAAAAATAGCTGAGTATATGTTGTGGATTGTACCTAAGCACTACCTTCACATTCATAATATTATACCATTTTTTTCTTTTTCTTTCTTTTCTTTTCTTTTCTTTTCTTTTTTTTTTTTTTTTTGGTCTGTTGCTTTGTCTCTGCTCGGGATAGCACTTTTTTTTGGGGGGGGGTGGGGGGGGCTCAAATTTCTTCATTCATTAAGACAGGTATCAGTTTCCAAATACTAGAATGCATATTTGTAATTTAACTTTGTATTGCTTTATGAAAGCTTTCTACACTGTTGTTTGTTCTTGATATATTGTCACCTATCCCTTAACAGAAGTTCCAAAGTTCTACAGGAAAAATGTGATTTCAAAACTTTGTCACTGTATAGACCATTATGAGGGCTAAGGCTTATATAACATCAAAATGGGAGTACTGCCTCAGTGGAGAAATGAAGTCATAGTGTTGATGAAACCAACAAACGTTCAAACTGAACTATCAACAAGTTACTTTTTTTATCTTTTAAGGCCAAATTGCTTTTACAGCCCATTACTTATACAGCCAACATGTTGTGGTGAAAATACTTGCAGCAAATATGTCTATGGTAGAGACGCTGATGATGCAAATACCTAGAACCTAGAAAGCTGTGTCGTCTTCTCCCTGTTACTTCCTTCCAGAGCTTAGTAAAATATCTGGCAACTAGTCACTTAATAAACATTTGTTGGATGAATTTCATTTTTTTCTTATATTTCCTAGTAATCACAATAGCTATCATTTATTAAGCAGCTCTTACATGCACACACTATAGTAAATGTTTTACATTATTTATTGCATTTAATTTTCACACTTGTCATGTGGGTAGAAATCACTATCCTCATTTTTATAGATGAGGAAATATGCTTAAAGAAGCTCAGTGACTTATCTAAAATTAAGTAACAAGCTGAGATCAACCTCATATCTGTCAGGTTCCAAATCCCTGTGTTTTTTTAATTCCACACCACCTATCATGGAGACTCTCCCTAATACCTGAAGTGGGAAGGTGCCAGTCTTAGTGTTATTGCAGGCAAACTTTCAGACAGTAAGTAATGCTCCAAGATAAGCAGGTACCATTTCTAGCGTTTAGGGTTATCCTTATCTTAGAGAAGAATCCTAGTCAGAAGATGAAGGTATAAGAAATAGGATTCACTCCTTCAGGAGTCAAGATCAAGAGATAGATCAGCTGCCTAGCCAAGCGGACTGGGGCTCCATATAAGGCTCCATCCCATAAAGGAACTGGAATACTAAAGCAGGAACTGAGCCATGATATGTGGGAGTAAATGATGAATCCCAGTGACATTCAAGATTGGCACAGCCATCTCCCTGGTATCAGGCAATGAGTCAAGAGAAAAAACTGTGCCAAGCAGCTTCCTAGGTGAGGAATTCACATCAAACAATTGCTAAATCAGTTTTCAAGAAGAGAAAGCTGCTTTCTTTGTCCTAACTTAATGCTTCCTGAAATGAAAAAAGAAAATGTCCTTCATTCAGTCTGTATTGACATCTTTCATCCCTTAGTATGTGTAAAGGAAAACTAAAGAATGTACAGTTTTAAAAAAACCCAAAAATGGATCATTTCTTACTCCCACTTAAAAATATTTCCCCTTATTAAGAAGCCTTTTTTTTTAGTCTAAAAGATTCACGTTATCTTCCTTTTGTTGTTAAAGTTTTAGTATATGTTCTCTTTTGATGACTTTTTTCAAAAGTCTTGTACATAGGTAGGGCCTTCCTTTACATTATCATCAAGTCAGGTCTTGCCAGATTCCAGGTCTTTGCATTCCTCTTCTTCCCTCAGCAAAGGCTGCTTGGTCTTAACCATGAGCTCAACTCACCTTGCTATCCAATCCATACCTCGAGCACAGGACATTTATGAGGCTGTCTCCTAATGCTGTGGGATTCAGCATCAAGTTATCTTTCTTGCTAGCCCAGTGCTGATTACTTGCCCAACTTCTGATTACAAGTCTCTGTCTTACCCTCCAAGACCCACTTGTACATCAGTTTGGTTAACTGAGTTTCTGGCTTGCTTCCCTGTGGCTGGTACCTGACTTGGTATTTTCAACAACCAGAATCCTATTTTGTTATTATCAATTTTTACTGTCACTCCTTCCCAGGGTCTGTCCCTAAACAGCAGGCAGGTGGCTAAAGTTCTGTTAGTGCTGATGGGCCTCTCTGATGCTGACTTTCAGCCTTCTTGGGCATCCAGACTACTTTCCTCTGGGTTCCCTATTTCCTCCCTTTTGGTACTCTGAGTGTCAGAATTCAGAACAACTTTCCCTTAGCACCTTGAGAGAGGACTGTCTAATCCCCACCTCTCCCACCAAGCCACACCTGGTCTGGTAGATAGGTCTAATTCTAGGTGCTGGCACCTCAGAAGCAGCTCCATCAGGAAGCAGTTAGCCTAACCATGTATCTAGATTTTGCTTTGTCTTTGGTTAATAGAGCTTCCTAGACTTGTGGTATTTTTTTTTTAATTTTTTTTTTAATGTTTTATTTATTTCTAGGAGAGAGAGAGAGAGAGAGACAGCGTGAGCAGGGGAGGGTCAGAGAGAGAGGGAGTTACAGACTCTGAAACAGGCTCCAGGCTCTGAGCTGGCAGTCAGCACAGAGCCCGAAGCGGGGCTCGAACCCACGAACCGTGAGATCATGACCTAAGCGAAAGTCGGACGCTTAACCGACTAAGCCACCCAGGCGCCCCAACTTGTGGTATTTTGATGCAAATGAAGCATTCCAGAAATTTTGAGGTTAAACATTGTTTTAGAATGGAAATATTGTCAAATAGGAACATGAATAGCAATATCAGGTCACAGTATGCATTTTACTCAAGAAAGGTGTTTTAACTTGAGACTCTGTGTGAAAGACTTCAGTCGTTTCCAAACATTGATATCTTGGGACCTGATGTAATCCCACTCACATATGGTTCACATTATTCCATTTAAAGGGAAGGAAGTGTAACCATTTTCTTCAAATGGGAAACATAATTCAAAGGAATAAATTTCCAAACACATGAAAACTTAATTTGCATAGTCTTTGGGGATAGGAAGAATTTATTTTAATTTCAACACCCTTCAAGAATGAAAGCACAAAGAAAAATACTGTTTCTTGACCATGAAACAATATGACAGACTCCAGCCTAGTTTTCTCTGCCTCTTTCATTTTGGCTTCTCACTCACTGAGTTCAAGATCTCCACCGTCAGGTGTGGTACCACCACAGTTCCCAAACTTGGTCAAGCTTAGAAGCTGGATTGCTAAAGAAACTTAGCATTGTCTGGTCCATCCTTCATAAGTTAAGTATCATGTCACTACCTTCGGTTTGACAGCAATTCTTAAATAGTCTTTTAAAAAACATCTAATATGGCAGTTCTGAGCCAAAAAGTCATTTGGTAGAAGCAGATCCATGTTTTATGTGACTATAGCTTGTATAATTTGAAGGCCCCCTTTAAGAAAAAGAATACTAGGGGCACCTGGGTGTCTCAGCCGGTTAAGTGTCCAACTTCGGCTCAGGTCACGATCTCGTGGTTCATAAGTTTGAGCCCTGTGTCAGGCTCTTTGCTAACAGTTCAGACCCTGGAGCCTGCTTCCGATTATGTGTCTCCCTCTCTGTCTGCCCCTCTCCCTCTTGTACCCTCAGTTTCTCGCAAAAATAATACTAAATTATATATCAAAAATAGTAAAAAACTAGATACAATAAATCATGAGAAATTTAAGCTTCTAAAAGCTGGTAAATACCAATAAAATTACAAAAATCTAGAAAAATAATATACTGTAGTATCTTCATTAATTTATTGCCTGACAAACCTCTGTAATACTTCTCTCCTATTTTTTTCATTTGCATACTTGTTGGTAGATTCTTCATACAATAATAATTTTGCAAAAATTTTTTCTATAGAAATGATGGAGGAGTGCCTGGGTGGCTCGGTCAGTTAAGCATCTGACTTTGCCTCAGGTCATTATCTCTTGGTTTAAGGGTTTGAGCCCCACATCAGTCTCTATGCTGACAGCTCAGAGTGTGGAGTCTGCTTTGGATTCTGTGTCTCCCTCTCTCTGCCCCTCCCCTGCTCATACTCTGTCTCTCTCAAAAATAAACATAAATTTTTTTTAAATGATAGAGAGTCTACTAGCATGGTTAATCAAAAATAAAATTTTAAACTGTTAGTAATGTCATGTAAATTTTTAGGATTTGGGGTAACTCCTATCAAGACTCCTTCATTTGTAAGCAGTAAGATTTGAAGCATTTCAAATCTTCTTGAACAGAGGCTAATCTTAATATTTTGAATTGTCATTGATGTCCCCATTGTAGTGGCATCTTATGAGTTTTATGTTATCTTTATTGATTCAGTATTTTATATCAAATCAGCAAGCAATTTAAAATTTTTATTGGTGTTCATGTGATAATACTTTGAGATACATAAAACACTACATACTCATCTGCACTTACTGTTTGTAATACTGCTACAGGTTTGTTCTCCATGAACACAGGGATAATGAGAAATTCTATTTCATCTGATTCTCATTAAAATGGGAAAAAGCATATAGTGCATTTATAATTATACAAGTGATATTGTCAAGTTCATTCTGTATGGAAGAGAACTTCTATTATTAAATACTGATGAGAATGAAATCTTCCACTTGTAATTATGTACATCTAAAGACTAGAAGAATTTTCTCCTCAGGCTAACTCCTGGTTCCATACGTTTCAAACTTAGTTTTTCTTCCACTACTCATATACTTCTGTTTTGGCCACTATAGCACCTGTTCACATCATGATACAACCTCTGGCTACTTTGCGTTAGGGTCTTGACACACTTGATGTCATGGATGAGTTAGCAGTATTCCTGGGAGCCATTTCTACATTGAGATGGTTAGCAAAATCTTAACTACCACAAACCACATGAACATTTCCACTAAACCCAAATTAGGTGTATCTCCAACCAACTTTCCCTTAGCCGTCTCTGTCTGCAGTTATCCAACACTACACCATGATGGAAAGTGTGAGAAGCTCTAGGGGGAATATTCTTACTTTCATTGTGATTACAGTTAGAATATATTACTTTTGCAAATATTTGAATAGCATTTGACATGGGAACACATTGCTAGGGCCCTCCTAGGCTCATAGAAATGAAGGGTCCCAAAGCTTAAACTTCATTAGCTTCACAGGATTTATTTCTGTCAATAAAGAGGAAACTAAAATAGACCCAGTCTTTGCTCCAGGCCTGGCCCCCCATCTGGGGGAAGGGGATGCAAGAGGTAATATCGACAGGGAATTAGGTTTCCATATTCTGTGATTTGTTCTTGCATCTGTCCCAGGATGAGACACAGTATCACCATGCCAACTGCTGGAATCCTGTCTCATGCACCCAGATCGTCATTCCCTTCCCACCACACCCCCTTTCCTCCACCCTTGCCCCATGCTATTTGTGTTTATTGTGTTGGTTGTTGTTTTGTCTTTGTCTTTATTTCCGTATTTGTTGTTGTGGTTATTGTATGAGGATCTATGTTTAAGGTCTGAACAGTCAGAATTACAGGCACACAACTTAGACAGATGTATGTGTCAGGAGCCAAAGGCAATATGATTGGATAGAAAGAAAGGAGATTTGAAAATGTGAAGGTAACCAAGGCAGATAGAACTTGTATGCATCTAGCCATCACTCTTAAAACGCATTTGCAGAATTGATAGCAAAATGTAATAACAAAAAGAAAGCAAGATCTTTCTTATTTTCTTTCTTTCTTTCAAAGAATCAGTTGCACAACTGAGCAACTGAACTATCGTAGTTTTTTGTTTTGTTTTGTTTGTAAAAATAGAAATGTCCTTTAAATATTATGCTGATTATAAGGAATAATGGTACAAGTGAATAAAATAAGACTGTATCTGTATTTAGCATTTGGAAAAAAGGAAGTCCTTAAGAGAGTTCTAAGAGAAGCCATAAAGATGTACTCCAAGTTGTGGCTGCAAACAATTTTCACAGACCTCCCACTACTGCTCAGTCTGCTAAGTATTGAACCATATGTTTCTCTTAAGTGTAAAAATATGAAGTTGAACAATTTACTAAGAAGAATTCTCCTGTATCCCATTACATCTGTTGATCAGACTCCTTACTGGAAAGTACATTGGCTAATGTCCTGCGAGTCATACCCATCAATGACATAGTTTTTGTTTTTTATAGTACTTGACTTTACTGGAACATCATGGTCTAGAAAATAATACTGCTTGTTTGCACATGTGTGTTGAAGGACTGTGTAATTATTCTGGTTATAAAATGTTGACAGCCTACATCTACAAACTGCTAGATATCATGAGTTCTATCTAAAGTTAGAAGAGATAATTCGATATTGGACCTTCATTTTACTAATCGAATTGATTTAGTATCTTGGTTCAATAGTTAGCAGTTATTTATATGTAGTTTCATTTTAATTGATAGAGACAGGATTATGACCAGTCCTCAAGTTTACCTCCAATTTTTAGGTAATGCTGCTCTGATATATGCTTGTTATAAAAATTTCTTTTAAAATAGTCTGATCTGGGGTGTCTGGGTGGCTCAGCCAGTTAAGCATCTGAATTTGGCTCAGGTTGTGATCTCACAATTTGTTGGCTCAAGCCCCCCATTAGGCTCTGTGCTGACAGCTCAGAGCCTGGAGCCTGCTTCAGATTCTGTGTCTCCCTCTCTCTCTCTGTCCCTACCACTCTTGTACTCTGTCTCTCTCTTTCTCAAAAATAAATAAACCTTAAAGAAATAAAATAAAGTAAAGTGAGGTAAAAATCTGTTCTGGAATAGCCAATGAAAATAAGTCACATATTTGAATCTTCAAAATTTCAGCACTCTTAATGAATAAATGAGGTGTTATTTTTAAGTAAGTCAAAATTACTTTGGTCTGAGATCAAAGTAAACTCTCTCCAATGAATGCATATTTCATCTTTTTTCATCCAGTAGTTTACCAATTGGTATAGGTAGAAAGACTTCTCAGTCTGTTTTTGTATTTGACTTGCTTAGAAACAGTTTTCTTGTGGTGTAGGAATCTGGGTAACCCTGGGCAAAATTACTTAGTAGGTGATACTTGTCTTAGATGCTTGCTTTTTCTTTCTGGAAGTCACCCTTGCCCTTAAGGCCCCATCTCATGTACTCTATCCTAAATTTTTCCTTTTGGTTCCTAGCACCACATTCTGTAAGGTCATGGATACCATAATTTCTTTCCCTAGTTTAAACTTACCTGTTCTGGGGTGACTTAAGCTTCCAGCTCAATTTCAGCCCAGGTCATGATCTCACTGTTTGTGAGATCGAGCCCCAAGTCAGACTTTGCACTGACAGCGCAGTACCTGCTTGGGATTCTGTCTCCCTCTCTCTCTGCCCCTCCTCCCGTTGTGCCTGCATGTATTTGCTCTCTCTTTCTCTCAAGATATATAAATATGAAAAAAAAAATTAAAGTTTATCTGAAGCTATGACATGATACTCTACATAGAAAACCCGACAGACTCCACCAGAAGCCTACTAGAACTGATCCAAGAATTCAGCCAAGTTGCAGGGTACAAAATCAACGTACAGAAATCGGTTGCATTTTTGTACACCAACAATGAAGCAACAGAAAGAGAAATCAAGAAACTGATCCC
>NW_024080854.1:1600374-1621482 GCF_003009895.1 Hyaena hyaena
TTGTAAAAAAAAAAAAAAAAAAAAAAAAAAAAAAAGTTTATCTGAAGCTAGGTCAATATAATTAATCTTGTTTTCAAAACATGAAGCTGTGCTACCAATGTGTACTCTGATTTAATAACAAAAGATGTATATATTTTACCATGATTATTCTGTCTTGATGTATTCTTTTTTAAAAAATGTCTTGCTACAGAATCATATAAATCCTAGTGTTAAACCATCCAAGTTTCTCCAGATGGCCTAAATCAAAACTTGTAAGGTTCAAGTTAGGGGACAGAAAGTGAATCTAAAATTCTAGTGGTTCCTTTGCTTCATTTAAGTGGAAGAGTGTATGCATCTGGAAGATGCCTAATTTTAAGCCAAAAAAAAAAAAAAAAAAAGAAAGAAAAGAAAGAAAGAAAATGGACAACGGAGGAATATGCTAAACATTTCCTAAAACATAGCACTCTAGGAAAATAAATTATTTGCAGGAAAGTTGCATTAAGAACTTTATAAATATTAAAATAGAATAGTAAATGTATATAATGTAAAATTTATGGATTTTTTAATTTATAAGTGCCATTTTAGTACCCTTTCAAAATACTGACTGAAAAAAAATGACATTCTGCTCTTCTTCAATAATGAATGAGCTCAGCTCCCTACACCCGAGAGAGGGAGAATCAATGAGTGTGAACTCGTGCTAAGTAGCCAGAGTCAATGTGCACAAAAGAAGTAGAGGGGGGAAAAGGAAGGAAGATGGAAATAACTCCTCTAGTATGAGAAAGAACCTAGGAAGGGAAAAGGAGATATTTTCTCCTCTGTACCTAAGGAGCACGTTTTCACTAGTGTTGACTAGGAGGAATAAGAATGTATTTAACTATTTTCACAAATGATTAAAAAATCAATTCAATGAAGTTGAAGAGCAAATATGGTGGAAAATAGATTTTTAAGAAATAATTTCAAATACTTTAAGGAGATAGTTTCATTTATTTAATAATAATTACCACCTATGGAACCCTTATAACCTAATAAGCACAGTCACATTCTTTATATACATTGTCTCATTTAATCTTTACAACTTTAAGAGGCAGCATAACTATGTTCATGGTTTATGTGAAGAAAACAAAGCTTTCAGAGATTAAGAAATCTACTCAAAATATCAGGATTCATGATGGTTTGAATATTTTAAAGACTGTGTCCTAAATACAAAATTGGCTCCTTCTATGATTTCAATGCTGACATTTGAATTCAAGTACTATAATACAATTGCCTATATGGTTTATGATTTTCAGTTTATAAGGGCACAATAATCTGAAAACATTTCAGTTTGCTGACTTTTGTTTTGTGCAATTGGGCCTAAATTTTGAGTTGTTACTTTACTGTCTTATTGCAGCAAGAGCTTTGTCAGGGCTTTTCTCCAGAAGCTGCACATATATATATATTATATTTTATATATATATAATATATATATATTATATATAAATATAATATATTTAATAGACATTTTTTCAAAAGTTCAGATTTTTAAAAATCATCTTTGAAGAGTCATCTTTTATGTATTTGTCACTTACATTTTCCAGTCTATATGATTAGTATTATAGAAAGGATCAGAACTTTTTTGAACCCATATTTTCTTATGCCCAAATTCTGTTATCAAATGCAGGCACATTTATTATTTTCAAAAGGAACTCCCTATGCCAGCCAATCTTAGAAATGTTATTTAGTCTCGGGCCAAAGTTTTTCTTTGGGATTTCTCTGTCTTCCTTTGAGTTCCCCTTCTAACTTTTTCAGAGATCCTTTCTAGGATCTTCTTATTGACCCCTGGCTGCTTGGGTGTTGATCTACTCTGTCTTGTTTTATTGTCGCTTCTCTACATTCACTCACCAAATATTTATTGACCATAGACTTTGTCTCCAGTTCAGTGCCAGATGCTGAATATACAATGATGAGGGGAAAAGACATAGTGATTGACCCTCTGGAGATAGAGAAAAAGAGAGTGAGGTGCTAATCCAACAAACAGAAGCTGCACAAACAAAAGCAACACTGTAAATGTGAAATGGTGGGGTCTTAGTGCTAGGATTTGGCCTACTCAGGGAAGTTAGGCCAGACTTTGTATAAGGAAGTGACACTCGGCTGTAGTTTGAAGGATGACTTAACATGAGAAGAAGGTAAAGGAGCAGCTTTCTGGGCTAACTACCCAATTATCTCTGCATTTCCCAGTTATCATTTCTTATGTACACATAAATACACACACACACACACACACACACGCACACATCATGCCTGTGGATTGACTGCTTTGGGGTAGGTGCTAAAGGGGATCAGACTATGCTGCCCCAAAATATATTACTTTTGTATAAAGAATATTTTAAGCTGAAGACCTATTAGATTCAACAGATGTAGAAGAAAAGCCTCAGAACTTCCCTTATCTGACTACAAGCAGCAATTTCTGGGAAATAAGGCTGCTGTAAATTCCTCTTCAGAGTGGATCCATTCTCAAAAGGAAGAATGTGAATAAAACCTATCCCAAATCTCTTCTCCAAGGGAGTTTTATGACCTTATGGAAGCTGGAAAGACCACCCATACCTATAATGACAAACATTATCACAAACTCTTTATGTCCTTTTTTATTTTTCTCATGAAAACTCATCTATTCTTCAAAAAAAGTAATTTTCTTTCCCCCACTTGTCTTTCTCACATTCCCCTTCACCTATAAGATGGTATATATGCCCTAAATTTTATCCTGCCCTTTGAGTTCCTCATTACAGAGTTTTCTTATCTGTATGAGCATTGCACACATAAACAAACTATCTTTTTCCTCCTATTAATCTGTCTATTGTCACTTTACATTGCAGATCCACAGTCAATGGGCATGAGAAGGTAGAGAAAGAGTTTTCTCCTCCCCTGCAGTACCCAGAGAGCACTTGTTCCAGAGAGGTATAGCTGGGGTACAGACAGAAGAATCCTGGGGTCTACCCAGAGTATCTCAGCAGGTTATGAGGCAGTGGCAATTTCACTTACTGGAACTATGGTTCCAGTTATAATGAACTAACAGTTCATGTCAGGGACATGCCATTGTCTCTAAGAAGCTTACCTAGTTCCCCCAGGCAGAGCGATTGCTCACACCTTTATTCCCTGCTTATATCTTGTAACTGCTTGTGCTATTACACTTACCCCATAGATTATTTTGTTCTTACTGTTTACATGTCTGTCTGCTTCCCAAGAAGACTGTGTTTCTTGAAGATAGAGACTATGTCTTACTTACTTTTTCCTAGATTCTACAGAGCTTAGAGTGAGCACTTAATTTAATAATGCTAAAGGAATGAAAGATACTACCCCTGGAATACCTCTCAAAAGTGAATGATATAAAGAATAAGACAGTTTTAAGGCACCTAGGTGGCTCCATTGATTGAGCATCCAATTCTTGATTTTGGCTTAGGTCATGATCCCAGCGTCATGGGATCAAGCCCCCCGTTGCATTCTGCACTGAGCATGGAGTACCCACTGCTTGGGATTCTTTCTCTCTCCCTCCTTTTCTCCCTCTGCCCCCCACCCTCAGAAAAAGAAAAAGAAAAAAAAAAAAGGAAAAGACAGTTTTTACTGCTACCAGGGAAAGTTAAATGTACCCTTTCCTTGGACTTGTGCTTATCTCCTCCTTAGCTTTCACCCCTTGGACATGCCTGGGACTAATTGGCATGGTCACGCCCGGGCATGATGCCATCATTAGTAACATACTTCTACTAAATGGAAAATCTTGGGTAAGTAAGAAGATACAGACAAGCTTTTGGCTAATGTATAAAGTTTCTTGCAGAGTGCCTGGCATATAATAGGCACTTACATGTAACTCCCTATTCCTTCCTTCTCTACCTCTTCACAAGTCACCCCACATCTATCTCATCCCAATATTTTTGGTACTTATATTTAGTATATGCAATGTATGCTGCATAGACAGGCATGTGTAGTGATGAATATGTGCTGGTCATGGAATGCCTCTGCTCAGCAAATACCTACATGGCACTTTAGGCCCAAGCCAAGTCCTGGCATTAAGAGTGGGGCTGAGTATGGAAATGCTATAGGAAAGAAACAGAGGGATCATATAGTGCTTTTCAGGGATGTAGCTTTGAAGGAATAATACACAGGGAAATAGCACTAATTAGGCTGAAAGGCTCAAAGAGCAAGCAATGCACTTTTCTCAAACTAATCCTGTAACAGACCTGATTCTCCAGTTTTTCAATGTTGGCTTTATTCTAACTGTGTGTAGAGATCCCATCCATTTTTGAAGTGATTTTCTTTGTGGAGAGAGGAATATAAGATGACTCCTTGGCTGGCTTTTCAGGTCCCACATGTTGTTTGGTTTTTATTTTGTTTTATTTTGCTCTTTTTTTAGAGCCTAAAAAGGCTCCATTACACCTACATACGTATTTATTTTCTTTATCACTTCCATTCTGCCTGAAGTCAGTTAGCATAATAAATATTGTTTTATAAACTGGGCGTATATGATCCATCAGTGGTAGGAAATAAATAAAGATGTATTGTCCTGAGAAGGCTATTATTGTTAAATGAAGCAGCAGGTGTCTTGAATTAGACCTTGTGGGCTGATTAAAACACTGTGATTCTCCTCCTGAAGTTGCTTTCAATTTGTTATATTTGAGCCCCTACTTCTGATTAGGCCAAGTATGTCTTTGGGAGTTCTGTGCTTAGAAGGAAAAACGTGTAATAGGAAAAATATCTTCTCTATAATTGAGGATAATAATGTTCAGCCTGGCTCACCAGCAGGGTATCCTTCTGTTAAAGAGCAGAATAATCCTTCTATCTCTTCTTTCCAGATTGTATTCTGGCAGCCATAGTCTCCCATGACCCACAAGAGAACCCTTTCCACTAGCTTTTCTGTGGCAATTGGAAGATTCTCCGAGAGTAGAGTAAGAGATAAAACATTAATTTTTTAAACAGAAGTGTGCCGAGCCAGGCTTCCTATGCACCAGCTGCTATACCCAGGATTGGAAAGGTCATCGACTGCCAGTCACTCTTTGACACAACATAGTTGTGACTTATGGAAGACAGAAGCAAACAGCTGTGCATAGCTGGAAACCCAAGTACATGGGCATGAAGCTGGAAAATTAATAAAAGACAAAATCCCCTAGATTGTTTGGTATCTAGAAAACAGCTATTGGAAAGTTGGGGGAAAGATTGTGAACAACTTGAGGGCAGGAACTCTGTGTTATTTTTCTTTGCAAACCTAGAACCCTAAGCAAATGATGAATTATTTAGAAAATATGTCAAAGATTAGGACAACATCTTGATTCTAAGAACTAGTGCTTGGAATATTTTTGGAAAAAAAATGAAAGGGGTTTTTGGACATATAGCTTTTATTTATCATCAAGTTGAACTAAGCTTTAAAGTCTCATGCTCACACATGATTTAGAAGTTGAAGCGGAATGATTTTTTTCCTTTCATAGTTTATTGTCAAGTTGGGTTCTCTTCAACAGTATTTGTTGTTCATCTGAGAAAGTGATTTGAATGCCTCTTGTAAAGCTGCCTCCCATTTTTGCCCTCAAGAATGGAAAGCATTTATCATTTATTCCTCACAAGGTACTTTAACATCAAGCCCTAGTGTCTGCCCTAAGGAAATACACACTTAAAAAATTGATCATGGTTTATCCTCAGATGGGAGGTCCATCACAACAGCAGCATGCTGCCTCTGAGTTTCCTGCAAAATCAGAATACGCCAGGACAAGCATATGCTTTACTTCCCAGAAATTTTATTTTGGCTCCTTCCCAACTTGAAGAATATAATTACCTAAGCTCTCTTAAATCCTACCTTTTTCTGTGAGAATGAGCATTAAACATCTATTCTAACACCTGTTATTCCCTGAGTCTCATCCAAAACCTGTATTTTCTCTGTTGGTTGGTTGTTTGGTTGTTTTTCAAAAGTATGTTTTATGGCTAGATGCTATAACAATTCATCCTACCATAAGATGGACATTTACACAATGGGTTACACATTTTGGAAAACAGTTATAGTATTTTCACAGTTTCTATAGGTCTTCCAAATACTTGAGAGGATGCCTGATTGATCCCAGTGATTTATTTAAATATATTTCATCACTTAGTCCTGAACCTGCTTATGAATTATTGTTATGTATCCCAATAGTCTCTCCCAATCCCTCAAAATATAGGTTCAGTTCAGTTCAGTTAGATTTTTTGCAAACCTTCACTGAGATTAACTGTATGTCCAACATCAGGGTTCAAAGAAGGAAAAGACACATTCCCCTTCCTTAGAGTGATGTTTCTCAACTGGAAGAGAGAGGGATATACGTCAGAACATCCTGGATAACCAGGAAGGAGAAACATATATGACCTGAAAAAAATGTATTCAATATTACAATATCATATCATAACAAAAATATATTATTTCATAACATGAATGACATAAAGTAAGGCTTAAATAATAATTTGGGACTAGTAGTAATATGCAGAAGGTGCAAGGAATCTCAGAGTTAAGGATTGCTTTGAAGGTTAAGATCCCAATATTTATCAAAAGAAAAAGTAGATCTTTTTAAGAGCTGAGAAATTCTGCTGCGGATAGTGGCAGAGCGTAATATGTTAAGAAAATATAGACTCTCTGCACTTTAAATGCGATGGTGTTTATACCAAGAGTAACCGGAGCACCAAGGGACACAGGGACTAAGGCTGGGTGGGGGCAGTTAGGGGGATGTTGCAGAGGTGCAGATATTTTAGCTGGCTCTTGAAGAATGAGCAAAAATTCAACAGGTAGAGAAGGGAGATATGGGCAGAGTTGAAGGAAAAAGGTTAGAAAGTTTGCAAAATTATTGAATGGCATACTAGGAGTTCACTTTTTATTCTGAAAACCAGTGGCTCTCCACCTTAACTCCTCATTAAAATCATTTGTATACTTTTAAAATGATTACTTTTTAAATTTTTAAAATGTGTACTTTTAAAATTATACCTTTTATTGAGGTATAATTGCATATAATCTAATTGCACACATTTAGAGTATATAATTTGATAAATTTTGACAAATGTATACACCCATGAAATCAAATTCACAGTAAAAATAATGAACAATTTTCACCTCAGAAGTTTCTTAAGTAATTCCTCCCTTTTCCTCTTCTTTTCCCCCAATCTCTAGGCACCCACAGACCTGCTTTCTATCACTATGGATTAGTTTATATTCACTAGAGTTTTATATAAATGGAATCATTTATATACATACTCTTTTTTTGTCTGGCTTCTTTCACTCAGCATAATTATTTTATGTATGTTGTGTGTGTATCAGTAGTTTAGTCCTTCTTTACTGGGTGATATTCCATAGTATGGATGTACCAAAATCTGTGTATTCATTCACCTGTTGATGGACATTTGGGTTATTTCGAGTTTGGGGTTTTACAAATAAAACTGCTATGCACATTCAACTACAAATCTTTGTAGGTTATATGCTTTCAATATGGTAGATATATGTTTAACTTTTTAAGAAACTTCCAACCTGTTTTCCAACATGGCTATAGCATTTTACATTCCCATCAGCAGTGTGTGAGAGTTCCAGTTGCTTCACATCCCAAATACTACTTTGTATGATCAGTTTTCATATTTTAGACATTCTAATAGACATGGTTTTAACTTGCATTGTGGTTATAATTTGCATTTATCTAATGACTAATGGTATTGACTATCTTTTCATGTGCTTATTTACTATCTGTACATTTTTTTTGGTGAAATGGTTATCAGATCTCTTTTCACATTTGAATTGGGTTACATTCTTATTACTGAGTTGTGAGAGTTCTTTATGTATTCTGGATACAAGTATCTTATCTGATGTGTGATTTGCAAACACTTTCTCTCTGTGACTTATCTTTTCATTTTCTTATCAGAAGTTTTCAAAAAGTTCTTATTTTGATGAAGTCCAATTGATTAATTATTTCTTTTATGGAGCAACCTGTATAGTTTTGTGTTTATTTTTTAATACTGATTTGTAGGCCTCTTTCCTCAAGATCCTCATGCAGTAATTCTGAAAAGAGGCTTGGACATCTGAGTATATTTATGAAACATCAAAAATGATTTTGGTGTGCAACTGTGACAATTCTGCATAAAACAAGAGAGATAGTGAGATGTGGTATTTATTTATTTGAGTGTTTATGTGGTTGTTTAGTTATTTCCTTCTATTTCATCTTGTTGCAGAAAGACTTTAAGATAATTTACAAGGATCCAAGATAATATAACTTGAAAGCTGATAGAATAAATAAGTAAGGTGGGACATAAACTGGAGCCACTGATGACAGTGAAAATGCCTGCTGTAATGATCTGCACATTGCCTCTAACTTTTTCTGCAATTCAGTGTGTATAAGAACAAACAAATCAACTGCTTAAGAGACATATTAGTACATATTAAAAAGACTAGACATGAATTTGTCTCATGAAATTTTATAAAGAGGAAGGAACAGTTTCCTGGACAACAGCAGCAAGTTTCAAGGGGAAGTTTGTTATAGTAGTTCAATATAGGCTGATCACATTACGATTAGGTGGCATTCAGTAAAAGCCTATCTTTCAGGGGACCATTACAATAAAGAATAGGTATCCAGCTCTCTGATGATCTAAATCCTATGCAAGACTATACTTTAGGCTATTTGGACTAGAAGGAAGGGTGAATTATCTTTATTTCTATCAGGCACTGATTCATGGTTTCTCTTAGAAAAGTTTTTGATAAATATTGCCTGAGGGTTCAGAAGATGAGCTCAAGATTATACTCCCTACTTCTCTGTGCTGCTTGTTGAATATAGACCTATACATTAAGGGAGACAGTTGAATGGGGATTAGCATCTCTTTGTAAAGGCTGTTACCTAAGAGAGCTATCTCATGTCTGTCACATCTAGAGACTCAAAAGCAGGGCCTAGATCCATTGGAGATTTTTTGTTTGTTTGTTTGTTTTTTTCCTACTTAAGCAGATAATCATTATTGACTTATTATTACATTGCTCCTCTTGGTATATATGTCAAGGGGATCCATTGGAGGTTTTAATGTATGGGACTGATGTGACTTGTATTTTAGAAAGATGGTATCAGTAACAGTGTGGAAAATGGGCATTGAAATGGGCAGAGAACCTAGGAGGGAGGAGATGACTGAAATAGTCTGTACAAATAATAATAAGGGACCTGCTCTGAGACAATTGTAGTGAAAACTGAGAGATGGGGATCTAAGAATGATTTCAGAAGTAGAAGCAACAGATGGAGGGATGGTTTGCTATGAGGGATGAGAGAGAGGAAGGCAGTGAAGATGAGTCTAAGATTATTCTAGACTGGCTAACTAGAAGGTATCATCACCTGCAATTGAGAAAAAAGAGGAAGAATGGGTTTGCTGAAAAAGATCCTGAGTTTGGCTTTTGACATTTGGTGGCTGTGTGTTTGAATGATCTGAGTAGAAATAGCAGTAGAATGTTAAATATCTTAAGCTCAGAAGAGGGGTGGCTGGAGACAGAGATTTGAGGACATAACACAGGGAGGTGGTGGTTGAAATTTGGGGAAAAGAAATTACATGGAGAGATTTTGTAGTGGGGGAAGAGAAGAGGTTGGAATACTGAGAGTAGGGAATTTAGAAGTAAGACATTTTCTAAAATATTCAATAAAGATGAAAGAAAAAAAGGTTTTCTCTGTGGCTATTCTTCATTTTACACTTGCTCCATGATGATGACCTGGATCAATTGATTCTCAGATTTATTTTGAACAATTTTATGTCATAACAATGTTTGTTATTGGACTTTGTGGCCCTTGAAAGTTATTTCTGTAATATATTTGCCCTATGTAACTTCTGACCTACCATCTCCTGGACTTTACTGATCTTATCTAAAATTATGTCTAGTTTATTTTGTACTTAGCCACAACATGCTTTTATTACAGCAGGAGGTATTTTTAACTTGAGATTCAAATTTTTCCAGGCTTATAATATGATGTTTTATATAGTTCCTAGAATATACATTGACTTATTACTTTTATAATTTTCCATAGCATTATTTTCCAAATATGCTCACATTTTAATCAAAGCTTCCAATGCTAAAACAAATTTTTAATTTTTTTCTTACATAATAATGTTGAGCTAAGTTGCATAATTATGATTACTCTTTTAGCATAGTTTGATTTATCTTAAAAATACTTTCATATTGGCCCTGAAACTTCCCTAAGCCTCATATTCAATAATGATTCATTTGACTGTACAGGTAAAAAAGAAATCTTTTCTTCAACATCTTGTGCAAACATCTTTATAAATTATTTTATTGAAGTATACTATATATACAGAATGTGATATATATGTTTAGAAAAGCACAAAATTTGTAAGTGCTCAGCTTGATGAATTTTTACACAATGAACATACCCATTTCATCTCCTTAGACCAAGAAATAAAGCACTACTACACCTCAGAGGTCTCCTCCTTATACCCTAGTCATATTTTCTGCTTTCTAAGTGTAATTATTCTTCTGACTTCTAACCCAATAAATTACTTTTGCTTGTTTCTGAGTGTCATATAGACATTATCGTACAAGACATACTTCTTGTGTCTGACTTCTTTCACTAAACATAATCCTTTTGAGGTTGGCCAGACTGTTGCATTTATCATTAGTGTGTTTCTCTTGGTTGCTGTTTAGTAGTCGATTGTATGACTATATCTCACCACGTTGATGGGCATATGGACCACTTCCAGTTTCTGACTTGTAAAGAATGCTTGTATAAACATTTGTAAGTATAGTGCACATATTTACACTTTTTATTGGATACCTATGCAAGTGTGAAATTATATAATTACAATGCTAATGTTTTCTCTGAAGAATCTTTTGAATCTTATACATGTACAATTGTATTATCCGTGAATAATGATAGTTTTATCATTTTCCTTTCATTCCAATACTTATACCTATTATATGTTTTTCTTGACATTGTACTGGTGGAGCCTTGCAGAAAAATGATGAATAAGTGGTGACAGTGTCCATTCTTGTCTCATTCCTAGTCTCAGGAGAAAAACTTTAGATATCTCAAATTAAGTGTCATGTTTTCTGTAGGTATTTTGTAAATTTTTTGTCAGGTTAATGAAGTTCCTTTCTATACCTAATTTGTTGAGAGGGCATTGTTGTATTATTGTTAGATCATGAATAGTCGTTTGAATTTTTAAAATTTCAGATGGTTTTTCTGCATTATTGAACCAGAATTTAAGTGATGTCCTTAATTCCGTTAATGTCATGAATGAATTACAATGATTGATTTTCAAATATTAAGCCAACGTTGCATTCCTGGAATAAACTCAACTTGATTGTGACTTTTTCACCTATTATGCATGGCTGGATTAAATATACTAATATTTTTTTGAGGTTTTTTGCATCTGTCATGAAAGAGATTGGCCTGCGATGTTCCTTTCTTGTATTGTCCCTGTGAGGTTTTGGTACCAGGTTATGTTGCTCTCATTAAGCAAGTTGACAAGTTTCCCTTTTAGTCTATTCTCTCGAAGAGTTAATTAAGATTGGTGTTATTTCTTCCTTAATTGTTTGGTAAAATTCACTGGCAAAGTTATGTGGGCCTAGAAGTTTTGAGTATACCAGAGGAAGGCTTTAAATTAGAAGGTTTTAAATTAAAGTTTAAATAGATATACAACTATTTATATTTTCTACTTCCTTTTGTCAGTTTTAGTTTGTTTTTCTAGGAATTTGTCAGTTAGCATTAAATGTCAAATGAGTTAGCATGAAGGGGTTTATAATATCTTTTTACTTTTTAATATATATACCCCCTTTTTATTTTTGATATTAGAGGTTCATGACTTCTCTTTTATTTTTCCCTTGATCAACCATACCAGTGGTAAATCAGTTTTTTAGTCCAGTGATTTTCAAGATCCTTTCCAGTCTTAAAAATCATTGAGGACTTGGGGTGCCTGGGTAGCTCAGTCGGTTAAGTGTCCGACTCTTGATTTCCTCTCAGGTCATGATCTCACAGTTCGTGAGATAGAGCCCTTCATCGAGCCCCACATTTGGCTCCATGCTGACAGCACAGAGCCTGCTTGGGATTCTCTCTCTATCCCTTTCTCTCTGTCCTTTCCCCACTTGTGTGGTTGCTCTCTCTCCCCTCTCTCTCAAAATAAATAAATAAACTTTTAAAAAATCATTGAGGACTTTAAAGAACTTTTGTTTGTGTTGGCTATATCTATGAACATTACCATATTAGACATTTAAATTATGAACATTTAAAGTTATTAATTTAAAACCTGTTACATTTTATAAAAATACCTTTATTTTAATGAGAATAGCAATATTTTTCAAAACAAAAAGTTAAGTCATAAGAATGACATTGTTTCACACTTCAAATCTTTTTTAATGTCATAATTAATAGAAGGCAGCTGGATTCTCTTATCCACTTTTGCTTTCAATCTATTCTAATATTTTGTGTCATGTCGCCACTGGAAAACTTGACTGCATACTTGTGGGAGAATGAGAATTTAAAAAGGAAAATAACACAGTATTATTATTATTATCATTATTAAAATAATTTTGACCTCATGGACCCTTTGAACTCAAGGACACCCAAAGATCCTCGGATTACATTTTAAGAATCTCTGTATTAATCTTCATAAACAGCTAACTTTGGTTTTGATTCTCACCATTGTAACTTTGTTTCCTGTTTTATTATAACTTGTTAAGTTCTGCTTTTTATTAGTTCCTTCCTTCTATTAGGTTCAGCAAAATGAAATTGTTGCTTTTATAGGTAAAAAGTTATTGAATACAGATAATTTAATATGATTCACTCTAACACTTCCTTAAGCTTTAAGTTGGTATTCTTTTTCCACCTTCCTAAATGATTTTTAACCTTGTTTTCTCTGAGTACCACAAAAGTTAAATCTCAGTTTCAATATACCGCATTTCCATTATATGAAACAAAATATTTATTTCAGTTCAAAATAGTTTCCCATTTTCTGTGTATGTGGTTACTTTATGGACCCATAGGTTATTTAGAAATGTATTACTTAATTTCCACTTAGCAATTTTCTAATTACCTTTTTATTATTGATCTCTAGCTTAATTCCACTGTAATCAGAGAATATGCTCTATAGGGCTTTAATCATTTGAAAAGTTTTTAGACTGTGGCTTAAAATATGGTCAATCATGGTTAACATTTCATGTGACCTTAAAAACACTAATTTTTTAATGTTTTTAAATCTGTCAAACACTTTAGCTGCTACTTTACCTCCAATTAAACTTTGCAGCACAGTATTATTATCCTGCTCACGTTATCATCACAGTAGACTCATTCCACCAACGGTTCATGGTTCTAAGCTTTCTCGTCCCAGTGAGTTTGACCCATGATAAGCATGTCTATTGTCCCTCTCACATAATGCTGGATGCTCCTCTGTGTTCTTCTCCCTCCCTCACACAGAACTAGTTACCTATCTGCAATGTATTTCATTTTTTCCCCAACTCTGAATATGAATTATAACAAAGTCTACAGTTGTGGCCCAACCGTGTAATGCAGCCATTTCATGAAAATTTCATTAAAATTATTTAAAAAGTATTTCATAGAGTTGGAAACTCAGAGTAGTTAGCTAAGCCATTTTTCCAAGAATTCTGCTAATGCTGAAAAGCCTCTGCAACATTTCTGTTAGTACATATTAGGTGTCTGGTGAATGTTGAGTGAATGGATCCCACCAAATAGTTATTCACTTTATAGGACTACAAGGATCTCATCTGTTAGGAAACCTACTGTTTCTGAGGACATTATTGACTGTTAGAAAGCTCTTCCATTGGCTGAGATGATGTCTGACCCCCTGAAGTTTCTGTTAGATTAGAAAGAATATAATTTCTCCTCTATATGATAATACTTCAAACCCATGTCTCCTTAAGTTTTCCTTTAAGTTAAGCGTCATTGGTTCCTTCAGTCGTTCCTTGTGTTTTTCAATATGGCTCATTCCCTTTGGGAGCATTAAGCAGGCAGAACCCTACAAAGAGAGGGTCCAAGTCTCAGTGTTCAGCACCCTGGCTGCACATAAAATCACCCAGGGTATTTCTTTAAAAATAACAATATCCTTGTCCGATCCCCACAGATTCTGATTCAGTTGGTCAAAAGTAGCCAGGCATTTTTTTTTAAACACCCAAGTGATTGAAAACTTGATTTTTTAAGATGTTGTTTCTTGCCAATTGACCTCTAGATTCAATGCAACCTCTATCAAGATCTTAGCAAATTTTTTGCAGAAATTGACAAGTTGATTCTAAAATTCCCGTGGAAATGCAGAGAATCTAGAATAGCTAAAACAATTATGGAAAAAAAATTAAGTTGGAGGATTTATTCTACATGATTCCAAGACTTAAAGATATTTGTGTCAAAATAATCAAGTAGTTCAATGGAACAGAATAGAGAATTCAGAAATAGGTCTACATATATATGGCTCCACAAAGGTACAAAATAAGGCAATTCAGTGAAAAATAGTGTAGTGGGTTTTTTTTGTTTTCTGGGGTTTTTTTGAACAAATGGTGCTGACACAATGTAACATTTATATGAGAAACAAAACCTTCCTATCTCTCACCATATAAAAAAGTTAAAATGGATCATGGAGCTGTTAAATAAAACTTAAAACTATAAAACACCTCTAAGAAAAAATAATATAATGCTTTGGGGCAGGCAAGAATTCTTTAAAATGTTTTTTTTTTAATGTTTTTTTACTATTGAGAGAGAGAGAGAGAAAGAGAGAACAGTGGAGGGGCCGATAGAGAGGAAGACACAGAATCTGAAGCATGAGCTGTCAGCACAGAACCCAATGCAGGGCTCGAACTCACCAACAGTGAGATCATGACCTGAGCCAAAGTCAGACACTTAATTGACTGAGCCACTCAGGCGCCCCTAGGATTCTTTAGATGCCACACCAAAAGGGTTATCCATTAAGAAAAATCATTAAATTGGACTTCATCAAAACTAATGACTTTTGCTCTTTGAAAGACACTATGGAGAGAATGAAAAGACAAGCCCCAGACTAAGGAAAAATATTTGCACATCCCATATCAGATAAAGGACTTGTATCCAGAATTAATAAAGAACTCTTGAAACTCAGTAATATGCACATACCTACACACACACACTCACATGAAAATACGAACAAAAAAATGAAAAGACATTTTACTAAAGAAGATATTCAGTTGGCAAATGAGCACGTGAAAAGATGCTCAACATCATTAACCATAAAGGAAGTGCTAATTAAAACCGTACACCAACTAGAATGTTTAAAATACAAAAGACTAACCATATCAAATGTTGGAGAGGACATGGTACAACTGGAACACTCATACATTACTGCTGAGAATGTAAAATGTTACAGCAATTTTTGAAAAGAGTTTGGCAGCTTCTTAAAATGTTAAGCCATATGCCTACCTAGGTATTTATGCTCATCTCCTAGGTATTAACCCAAGATAAATGCAAACATACATCTACACAAAGGCTTGAACCCAGATATTCATACATTTGTATATATTTGTTTGTAATAACTAAAAATCAGAAACAACCCAAATGCCCATCAACAGATGAATGGGGATATATATATATATCTCTATATATATATGGCATAGCAATATTATGCAATATATAATGCAATATTACTTACCAGTAAAATGGAATGAACTACTGATAGACACAACATGGATGAATTTTGAAATAACTAAGTTGAATGGAAAAAGCCAGAAAGAAAATTCTAGAGAATACAAACTGATCTGTAGTGATAGGGAAAAGATCAGTGCTTTCTTGGAGATGGGGTAGGGATAGAACAAAGGGACATGAGAAAACTTTTAGGGGGTGATCTGTATGTCCATTATCTTGATTCTGGTGATGATTTTACATATGTAAAAACTTGTTAGATATGTTAAAACTTATCATATTGACACTTTCAACATATGCGGCTTATTGTATGCCAGTTAGAACTCAGTAAAGTACTTTTTTTAAAAAACAAAGTAACATTTCTACCTTGGAATACAGAAGTGCAACAGAGTAAAATAACAACTGTACATAATCTTACGGTCAAAAAGTTAATATTTGGGCATATTTCCTTCCAGCCTAAATTCTTTATAAATACACTTTTAAAAACATATCTGAAATAAAACTATCTGTGGGTTTTTTTTTTTTAATCCCCATGATGTGTAGGGATGAGAATCACTGCTTTTGCTGCTGGTTCCTCATGTCTTTGTGAACAAATGATGCTAATCTCTTGGGTTGGCTGGGATCCTCTTTGGCAGAACTGCCTGCCCTGTGCTCAGCCTCTACTAATTCATTACGAAGATATTTACTGATTCCCTGCCATACAGTATGCACTGTGCCAGGTGCTGAGATACTTATCAGTCAAAACAAGGATGACTTTCCTGGCCTCCTGGAGCAAAGAACGGCTGGAGGTGCTGTCCCCACTTGTAGTAGTTTGACCCAAATATCTGCTAGGAAACGTGGCCCTGCTATAACTGAGAGCTTCAGTGACTCTGCAGGTCCCTCATTCTTGGTGAAGCTTTTCTTTCAGGGAAAGCACAAACATGGCCATATCCTTCCAACTACAGAGGAATTACTGTTGTAAGGGGTTTTTTAATGCAGATGTATAAACACATGTCCCCCTTAACTGTTCTGAAAGTGTTAACCAGGTAATACATTAGTCCTGCCAGCATCACACACCTTACTTTTTGGCTCTTGGTGAGAGACTTGATCTAGATTCTAGAATAATCCTGGAATTTTCTGAAGGGATTGAATCCACATCTTTGGGATAATATTACATGGGAGCCGAGACATGTGACATGAGTGAATTAATGACCTATTGCATTTAACTGGAGGAGAAACAGAAAACTTGCCCAATCCTTTCACCAACCCTTTTCAAGGCCCTGGTTTAGCTCACATCCTACATCCCACAGCCTTACAACCGAAAGAGGCTCTCTGCCTTACCTGGGGATGGCTGTGCCTGCTAGCAGGACATTGGCTTAGCAAATGTGGAGAAGTGTCCACATATACTATGTCCTGCTTCTTTCTCCCCCCCGCCCAGTACTTGTACCCATTGAAGCTCCTCCCACCTCAAAAAAATGTTTACACACCCTTCCCAACTCCAGGTTTCTGCCAAAATGTTTCCTCAAGGAAGCCTTCTCCATCCTTCTATACCAGGTTAGATTCCTCAGTTAAACACTGCCATTGCCTACTGAACTATTCCTTTTTAGCCTTCATTATAATAATCATCAGTATCGGGGCACCTGGGTGGCTTAGTCGGTTATGCATCAGACTCTTGACTTTGGCTCAGGTCATGATCTCATGGTTCATGAGTTTGAGCCCAACTTTGGGCTCTGTGCTGACAGCACACGGAACCTTTTTGGGATTCTCATCTTCATCTCTCTCGGGCCCTCCTCTGCTCACACACACTCTCTTGCTCTCTCTCTCTCTCAAAATAGTTATAATAATTAATATTTATGTAGTTCTATTAAATATCTACTTCTAGATTATAAACTTCTTGGGAACAGGGACTATATCTGTCTTGCTTATCATTATATTCTCCTTGTCTAAGACTTAGTTCTTTCTACACATAATTTGTTGAATGGATGTGCTGCCCTAGTCTAGTCCAGGACTTGTCCTTTTAGCTAAGCAGCTCTTTCCATTTTCAATTTTTTACTCACCATGTCCTCCACCCTACTCCACCCCTATATGAGCCCCAAGAGAATCTGGGCTATGAGAGTGATCTGAATTACACATATAACACTGGAATCAGACAAACCATGCCCTTTTGGTGATTCAACCTTTGTTTCCAGCGAAAGCTCCTCCTCTAGACCTCTATTTAGGATGGATTTTCTCTCCAAGAAGACTCTTGTTCTTTGCTCTAAATACATGAATCCCTTTTCAGCACACATTCTTCTACATCAGTAGAGCCAGTGCTGTGAAGAGGCAATTCCTGGAGCCTGTTAGTGTAGTATTTATGGCTTTTTTCACTTTCCAACCCATTCGACCTTTTCTAACCATTTACTACATCTCCTGATTGCCTTGTTATTTATAATTCAAATCATTTAAATCTGAAAATCTTAAATGTTCTTAAAAACTCAGTTGACACTTTGGTCTTCTAGAGTCACCCAGGGAGTTTTCTCAGAGGCTGTAAGGTCTGCGTGGAGATATAACTGCTGCCCCTCTGGAGGGCAGACCATACCACATGTTCAGAGTCAGAGGTCAGGAGGACATTAGTCTTGGGAGTATATACTAGCCCCCGCCGAGCCCAGCAAACCCTGTTACTAAATTACTATTTTTTATACTTTTTGGAGAAAAACAATTCTCATGTTATTTCTTTATGACAGAATACATAGGATTAGAACTTAGTACAATGAGCCAAAGATGAAATAATTCTCAGGTTGACTGCTTACTGGGTATGGGTTTCCTTTTGGAATGATGCAACTTTTCAGAACCGGATAGAGGTCATGGTTGCACAGCACTGTGAGTGTACACAATGTCACTGAATTGTATATTTTAAAATGGTTAATTTTATGTTATTTGAATTTTACTTTAATTTAAAAAATAATAACAGTAATTCTCAGGGAACATAGAATTTCTGCCTAAGAGTCTAGGAATTTCAGTCGGTCATCGCTTAAGTCATAAAATTCTTTGGACATGCGGCCATCTGTCCTCCTTCCCCTAACCTCATATCATTTGAAGCCAGCTGGATTTAATCTACTACTTAAAGATTCCATTTTAAAAAACAACTTCTAGCAGCAAATTGTTGGCACAGAGGAATAGCTGGAGGACAACGGAATAACTCCTGAATAATTTCTGAATATATCCTTTATAAGGATATTTTTCTCCACAACTTCATTAATTAAAATACTTTTTTTGCTGTTACATTTCAGAATATATGAGGATTTTGGTTTCATGTTTTAGTCATATTAAATTAACAATAAATGTATTTTAGGTGAATTTCACAAATTATGGTATTGTCAGGACAAATGAAGTCATGTATTAGTCAACAAATACTTTTTGAGTATCTTTTATGTGTCAGTCAGGTTATTAGGTACTAGGAATACCAAGATGAATAAAGTATCACCTACTCAAAAATTTTTGGTCTAATAATCACATAAGTTATATAGATGATCATTTTTAAAATATAGAAATCTATTATCAGAAGATGAAGGTCAGTTCAGGGCATCAAGAGCTTATTTGTCAAAGTCACTACTGTATTCCCAGTGTACATAATAGGTCTGGCACATTGAAGAAATCCAACAGGTATTTTCTGGTGCATGGATAAAGCTTTCCACAATTATATGCTGTTTTCACTCTTTTACATAGTTCTTATGTAGACCAGCATTGACTTAAACCAGAAATGCCCAATTTACTGGCTTTAATCTAAAAAGGGTAATGAATTCATTCTTTCTTACCCTCTTCAGTGTGCAAATATCATTTTTGTGTCAGTCTTTAGCTTGCCTGCTTTTAATTCATTTATTCTGCTCACAGTACTGGGCCAAGGACCCCGGAAAACCCCTGTGAAGAAAGGCATCCATCCTCCTCTGCAGCCTCCTTATTCCCCTCAGTCACTATTCCCTTGTGGTCTCCAAAGATTCTGACTTTTACACACACCTTTACTCTCTGCCCAGACACTTGGACTCAGTGGCCTGGTTTGGGGCTGATTGCCTTGATTTGGTCCATAGTGTACCCCCTCAAGGCAGCTTTCAGCATCTCAATCCTGCCCTGAACCTTGGCCACATAGAAGTGGCAGTCTTGCAATGGTCCTGAAGAACCCAGGCTAAGACTTCTACTAATATCCCTCTTTGCTAGATGCATGTAGTTTTTAATGTTTATTTTACTTTTTGAGAGACAGAGAGAGAGACAGAGCATGAAAAGGGGAGAGGCAGAGAGAGAGGGAGACACAGAATCTGAAGCAGGCTCCAGGCTCCAATCTGTCAGCACAGAACCCCACACGGAGCTCGAACCCACAAACTGAGAGATCATGACCTGAGCCAAAGTCAAAGCTCCACCAACTGAGCCACGGAGGCACCCCTAGATGCATATGCATTTATTTTTTTAGAAGGTTAGTATTATTCCTCGTGGGGCACCTGGGTGACTCAGTTGGTTGAGTATCTGGCTTTGGGCCAGGTCATCATCTCACAGTTTGTGGGTTCAAGCCCCGGGTCAGGCTCTGCACTGACAGCATGGAGCCTGCTTGGGATTCTCTCTCTCTCCTTCTCTCTCTGCCCCTCCTCTGCTCTTTTCTCTCTCTCTCAAAATAAATAAATAAATAAACTTTAAAAAATTTTTAAAAAGAATTATCTGGTCTGTTACCTAAATCAGTGCATAGAAAACCATTCTCCAAGGGAGATTTTCAAAGAAGAAGTAGGATATTTGCTCTTAAGTTATTTTTCTATGTAGTGAATATTCAGACAAATTCTATTTTCTCTATTGCGTATGTGTCTTGGGTTTCACTAATGGACATTAGTAAATTTTTGCACTATTTTAAAAATGTCAGTTACTTAAAATAAATTGAAAACATTTGTTAAAGCCAAGATTAAGATGTTGGCTTTTCAAACAACCTATCAGAATTTCAGAGGCTTTGCCTGTGAGATGTTGTTGGCAATAACAATTTCATGAAATCAGAAAAAAAAATTTTTTAACATTATGTTGGCATGGACACACATAGTTGGGAACTTGATAAGATCAACTTGGATTGTTTTTATTTTAGTTACTTGAATATTTTCTCTTCCTGCATCATTTTTCCAATTGTAGCAGAAACTGCCAGATGTGCGTCTAAGTACTGCACCACCCACTTCTTCCACTATAAAAAAAGATACATGTCTGCCCAGCTATACAACATGTTCTTGTTCCTTCTGCTATTAGATGCAGTCATGTGAGTAAGTTCCTTGAGTGAAATTTGAGTACTCTTGGCCTGTAAAAACCTCCCACACACACATGCTTCTCCCGGATGGTAGCCTGACTTCAAGATGGCTTCCAGTGATTCTTGAGTTCCCGGAATTTATATCCCTGTGTAATCTCCTCCTTCACCAAATATAGCTGACCTATATAACTAATAGGATATTGCAGAATGACAGAATGTAATTTCCAAGTGTAGGTCATAAAAAATACAATAACTTTCATCTTGCCCTCTTTTTTTTTTTTTTTTTTT